>NC_138155.1:12851900-12901900 GCF_964199315.1 Orbicella franksi | reverse complement strand
TTATTATTATTATTGTTATTATTATTTTGCATAGCAAATACCTTTGACTGGGATAGGGTATGGGTTTCTGGTGCCTAGTCTAGAATAAGGTTGCAAAATCAAGCTGAACATTGTCTGGTATCGCCCTAGATTACATATGAGGCAATATGGAAAATGAGTAAAAGGAACTTCCTGAAAAAGAATCGTAACGAACTAAAGATCAGTCTCGCTGGGTTGATCTAAAAGCAGCGAGAATAATAATAATTATACTTAAGCGATAACCTCACTGCTAACAGAAACGATGCACACAAAACTTAGCAGCTAATTAATGGGCTGGGTTCTCGTCAACAAAGGAATAAAGTTATTGCTGATATTAGCCGACAAAATAACAAAACCAACCAAATCACGCAATTAGGGTTATCAATAAGTCTGATTATCCTAGCTAGGATAGCTAGGATGGGATAATCTCTATATCAGAAGGAAAAAGCAAATTTGAAATTAATAAAATTATGAACGATCAGACTCCAAAGTATCTGAAAGACCTATTTAAACCCTCAGCAAAGACTATGGACTTAATAATAGCGAAAAAAAAAAAGCTCTGCCGAAGCCCCATACCGATTTTCTAAAGCATAGTTTCTGCTACAGTGAGGCACATTTGTGGAATAGCCTTCCATCTAACCTGAGAGCCATTAGATCTTTTATTAACTGTAAAATTGACATGAATCACCTAATTTCCCCCTCGCACTCCCACACGGCTAACATGTAAATCAGTTTTTTTTTTTTTCTCAGTCTTGTAATATAACTGAGTTTCTACCGTGTTTAAATTAAGAGTAAGTATGTATGTTTGTATCGAGCCAAATATTTACAGATTACCCCCCCTCCCCCCCGACAACCTTCCTCTTTTGACAACCCCCGCCCCCTCCACCTCACGAGGGAATTTTATAATTGCACTTGTCTGAAGGCTAATGTAAATTTGAGAGAATTTCTCATATCACCTGTAGGTACTTTTCAATAACGCTTAAAGTTATTACGTAAAGGAAATCACTTTATTTCGCTGAGAGATTTGACTGTATGCTACAGTAAACACCCAATTATTATATGGCTTGTGCTTGTAGACAGCGAGACGTGAAAATCAGAAAATCGTGGACAAAAGCTTTGGGGCACTTCTGCAATGTGACGAATTATCTGTGTCTTAGAACTGAAGTTTGAAAAAACGCTGCTATATCCTTTAAAAACGCGTTGTTGTCCCCCATCCCCACCCAACACAATGTTGAAAATCAGGTGAAATTGCAGGTACTAGTTTCCAACTTTGTATGGGGGTTGGGGGGCGAGGTTAGTCGGGTGAAGTTGTATTCGCGCTGGCGTGTGTGCAAAAGCGCCAAAAGTGTAAATTTGTCCCAAGACTTTTGTCCATGATTGAAGGTCAACTTCAGATCAAACAGCCACCCTTTGTATAATTATGGGACAGTCCCTTGTATGGAGGTCTCAACTCTATTTAAACTTCGTATACTATGAAAAGGCGTTTGACACTTGATGGAAATATCTTGTGGGATCTGATGGTGAGCTACGGAATTTCTAGACAGATCATATCGTTAGTGAGGAAAACGTACGGAGGCAATGCACGAGCTGCAGCATTCTCCATGATGGTGGTTTAACTGAAACGTTAAAACGGGGCTCGGACAGAGTTGTCTGCTATCACCGTTTCTTTTCCTTCTCTCCATCGACTGGGAAATGAAAGAGACAACAATTGATTCAAGGAACCGGCAAAATACAGTCGGCCCTTGTAGACCGACTTGAAGACCTGTACCGATGATTTGGCACCTTTGGCTCACACTAACTCTCAGATGCAAGAGAAAACTACGCGAATTGAAGCGGTCTTATCCAAACTAGGACTTATCCAAACATAGATCATGAGGATAAATGACAAATCACATGAAGGCATCACCGTCAATAACAAAGACATTGAAGATGTAACATCCTTGACGAACTTGACTGAGTAGTGTCATAAACTTCAAACTTTATCTAAATTCTCCTCACAGACAACTCGAAGACGCAAACAAGCGACCGTCATTTTGTTAACAAGCGCTCACTGGCACACTAATCACTATCTACAACAGAATAGATAGTGAGTAGCGTAGCCAATCTGAGAACGGCTTTCTAGAAAGAACGCTTGTAGATTTTTATTAAAACTCCATAGAAACACGGAGATCATGTTTTATATTTCTTAAATACTATTCTCTCATCGTCTACAGAACGTGCTCCTTTTGCTAAGGGAGAACGCAGCAGTTGTATCATGAATAGCAGTGTTCCTTCAATCGTTTATAGACAACAGGCTTCCCGGAATTGTATGCAAGCATTGTGAGTTCTGCACTGTGTCATACACGTGCAACTTTGAGTGTGAGTCTGTAGTAAGTGCCACGTCATAAAAACAGCGCCATACTTTTCCAACTTGGTTGTGTTTGCTATCAAACAATGCTCTTAGAGTTGTCCCACAATCCGCTTTTGGTGCACTGCCGTAACGATTTTGACAGTAGTCGTCTCTCTTAGCTTGAACTGTGGACACTGAAAAAGAGAATTATAGAACTATGACGCACTTTGGTGCGTTTTACACAACGTTATTTACATCAGGACAGTAGCCCATTTCCGGGTTGTCTTACACCTGTCTATCAAAGTGAGCCCTGGTGCACAATTATTCATATGAAAATGAATTTAATTTGAATGTGAATGAATTAAATCTCAGTTTCATATGAAAGGATGGGCACCAAAGCTCACTTTGAGAGAGAGGCCTGAGGTAATTCGGAAATGGCCTATTGCGGTATTAAGCAGGAACAACAGCATTACTAACAACAGTAGCCAGAAGAAGTGCAGTTCCTGTGTATACCAGTTAGTACACACGGCCTTAAAGAACCTTATTTTGATATAACTACCGATGGCAGCTACCGTGCTTCGGAGGACTGTGAACAGGATTTTTGAACTTCAAACAGACTTATTAAAGACTACGTCACCATTTTATTTCCTAACGTCTCAACGTTCAAAAATTAGAAGAGAGTCTCAATGGGGTGGAGTGCCGTTTTGACGAGTTACGGTTGAATTTTAGGTCACTTGACGATGGACGGTTAATTTTTCGAAATGACGTTTATAACATGAAATTAACGCGAAATTTGCCTGTCAAAATTTTTCCTAAAAGGAAAAATTTTGCCCATATTTAATTAATCCATTTAATTAGCCTTACTTTTCGTGCATTAAAAATTACGTCTTTGATTTTCAAGTACGAGTTAAATTAGCGTAATGTCATCACCTTTGTTACCGCTGGACGTATTAATCGCCTACTCTCGAGAATCATTTATAAATAGCACAACTTGAGCCCATTTAAGTCAACCCTTTAGTTCTTGATTAAGGATATCTGAGAAATTTGACAGCTAATATTGGCTTGCTCATTTGACGGTTGATGGTAAAAATGTTGCGTTTTTAACGGTTGAGGGTTCATGTTTTGGCCATTTGACGGTTGACGGTTAAGCCCATTGCAACCCTCCTAGAATCCCAGACTCACCTGCAAGCGAGCATGATGAAGGAGTAATGATCTGTAAATCTCCAAAGATGTTATTCTTGAAGTTGTACCAAGAAACTACGTTTCCACTCCATAATCCACATCCTCTTGACATCTGCTTTATTATTTTCTCGGCAATTCTAAAATTCCAAACATTCACTCGGCTCAGGCTACCTTGATATGCCTGACCAGAATCAAAGCTACCACCTTTAAACAAACCAACACGAAAAAAAGCAATTAGGGAACGCAAATTTTTAAGGACCAACGCATTCATTTCATCGTAGTTAATCGAGGGAATAATGGTTAAGAGGCCCGATAAACATCAAAGAAGCAAACTAACAGGCTAAGATGTATGTTGGAAGGTCCTTGACTCTGCACATCGTTTGTTGTATGATCATAGACTGTGCATTACTACATAACGGCAATGCTTCTATTGGATAGTTGTATGAGCACACCTGACCACCTTTTGTATTTTGCCAGGTTTTGTGCAGGGTCAACCCCCAAAGTAGCCAAAAAAAAAAAAAAAAACACATACAGCAAAGAACTTTGCCAGGTTTCATAACCATTTCCCTCTATTAACTATGGTTTCACATACTACATACATACATGAACACTGCAATGTACTGAAATAATTTTTTTGTAGCTGTAGGATGATAATTATCAGTCGACCATTTATGAATTTCAATCCCTGTTCCTCTAGAACAGGTTTCAAGATCGAGATCATGATAAAGAGTAAGCTAGTATCCTTCTGTTTCCTTACTACTACATTGAGTAGACTCAGGAGCACAGAAAGTACAACAGAGGATTATCATAAACTGAACTGAAAAAAGGTCTAAATAACCCATTTTCAGGCCTTTTGGCTCCACTGTTGACAGCCCAATGAGGAAAAAGTGAAGTCAACCCCCACCCCTGTCTCTCAACCCCTGGTAAAAAAAATCTCAGTTGCCTTTCATCTGTTACAGGTGTCACCACACAATCAATAACCTGTACATGTCTTTCAATGGAAAACTGGTCTAAGATGAAAATGATACCAATACTAAATGGTTACTTAAGAG
Organism: Orbicella franksi; assembly: GCF_964199315.1. Classification (NCBI taxonomy): domain Eukaryota; kingdom Metazoa; phylum Cnidaria; class Anthozoa; order Scleractinia; family Merulinidae; genus Orbicella; species Orbicella franksi. Next base: position 12,897,319 of record NC_138155.1, on the reverse strand, counting down.
GTCCTAATTTTGCAATACAGACCGTCCAAACTACTCAAAACATTGCACAAAAGAGAACTGTTCGCCCTTAAGTACAGTCACTAGAATTTTCCTTCATGATAGGCGAAAAAGGGGAATTTTTAAAACCACTTCAAAAGAACGACCTACAAACGGTCGAAAAACGTAAGTGAATTCTCGACTTTTGCACCCGCACTTTTAGCGAGAATGGCTTACAACGACACAGTAATTTGTCAGCAGAATTTTTTTTATACAAGCCGTTACAACGAATACTATTATCTTAATCGGTCCGTATTAGAAAATAATGGTCTCGTTCTTTTTTGTAGTTAGCGAGTCGCAGCAAAAAAAAAAAAAAAAAAAAAAGAAAAAAGAAAAACAAACAAACAAAAAAAAAAGAACGACAGAAAGAAAAAAAGAATTCGACATATATCTCTCCAGAACGGACCTCATGCAAGGTCAATAACAAATAAACCCATCAGCTACTGTACCCAATGAGTCTTGTTCCTGGCCCAGAATAAACTTTCCATTTGCAGCGATTGTCTGACCGGTCTGGTAGTTAGTTACACACGTCAGCTTGATCCCATCTACAAACAAACACGCCTTTCCATCCGTGTTTCTCCATGTCAAGCAGAGGTGATGCCAGCCATTGTCATGCAAACCAGTTGACAAAGTGTAATCTCTAAATGATGAGGCACGGTCAATCACTGACATGTTTCCCTCAGCTTCCTTCCCCGATTTATTACATTGAGCCTGGTTCTCACTTCCCGAGGAACTATCCCCCCCCCCCGGGGGACTCCCATATGAAAAAGGTTGGGGATGTTCGTCGCTATAACTGAATTAAAACCCTAACAGAGACTAATCTGGGCATCGCGCTAGTTCTACTAGGCCCCTTTAACACAGACATGACAGCGTTTTTTTATGCCGTGAAAAGATACTTTAACAGCTCAAAATAGTGGCGTTTCGACCTAAACAACTTAAGTGAGGCCAGAATTTGAGATGAAGACCTCTAAGCGAGATGGTGAGATGGCGATTGCATCCCCGTCCTTTGAGAGCATTTGAGAGCATGACCATGAATCACAGATTAGCCTAGGTGTTTACCGTTAGCATAATTGCGAATTTGACTTGAATTCATGCTCAGGCTTTCTGCAATGACTAATCACATTAGTTTCTCTCCCATAAATTGATGAAATTAAACTCGCAAATTTAATCTACCTGTATCAGTTGTCTCTTTTTGATCTTTGCATTTTCAACATAAGGTTCTCTCGGTGCATCTTTCAGTATCGTCCCCTTATTGCTTACTGAAGAATCCATCATTTAGATGAAACAATTAACTACATATATTTAAGTCTGTATACGAGCCAAGTGGCCCATCAGGCCGGAGCTTATCCCGGTTTCCGTAACATGAAGCGACTAGGAGTATTTCTACTCCCCCCTGGATGGGATGCTAGTCCATCGCAGGGTTACCCCTAGCATTAAGTTCGCCGGTACCCATTCATACACCTGGGTAGAGAGAGACACTGTGAGAGTAAAGTGTCTTGCCCAAGTACACAACACAGTGTCCCCGGCCAGGGCTCGAGCCCGGACCGCTCGATCTGGAGACGAGCACACCAACCATGAGGGCCCCCGCGCCTCCCCGACACATACTTAGACAAATGAGAAAAACTGCGAAGACTACTTACTGCCAGCTAGTTGTATGGACATTAAAGTGCAGTTTTAAACTGCCCGGGTAATACCCCAATGCAATGGCTTGAGCAGAAGAACCGGTAGCGTAGGTGAAAAAGTAATGTCCCTCATCGTTATGGGACATCTTAATCCAGACGCAAGCAGTAAACTTGGTAAGTGAAGGCACGGCTGAATTGTATTCTACATAATTAGCAGATGATTTAGATGCAAAGTAAAGATCAAAGTCACTCTCTTGCGCTGAAAAAAAATGAAGAAAAAAATTGGGGCGTTCATTGCAATTTTCTGCAAGAATTTGGGCAAAAGAATGGCTAACAAATGTGGAATAAAGACTAGTTAACTCGTTCAGCAAGCTTGAATTTTCCAAAAAAACACAAAAATTTTGCTCAAAAAATGAAAGCGTGATCTCATTTCAGTTGTTCAACAGCCTGCGGGTTGATGTTTCCTGGCCAATCAGGAGAATGCACGTGTATAATGTACAACTAACAGACATGTTCTCTGTTACATGCAACCCTTTATGCGATCATCTTCTTCCTGTACACATGAACACCTATAATACTTTCTCATTAAGTCGAAGTTTTTCCCACCCCCTCCCTGGTTACAAGCTGGTGCGAAGCTTTGTGAGTTCCCGAAATATTAATTCTGAGAAATGTCTCGCAATAAAATGTAATTTTTGAAATGTGAAGCAACTAGTCAGTATATCATTATTATCATATCCCTTACAATGCATTAAGAAACGTTCATAGTATATATTTTTAGCACTTTAAAAATATTCTTTTAGCTAGTCAGCAGCATATTCTATTTGCTTTTTTTTTTTTAGTTTGATACTCGTGTTGAGCTTTACTGATTAGGCGGATTATAGCAAGATCATTACTGAGCGATGAACCGTCTCTGTAGGTTTCCTTTTGTATTAAACGTGGTTAGATCTACATATGTATTCATATGGCAGTTGAGATGCTATCTATATGGTAGTCCAGTTCTTGCCCTCTTTCTATCACGCAACGCCTCTCTCTCGGGAGAAAGAGACCCTTTCTCTCAAGAATGTGGTATTGCGTGACAGAGAGAGGGCCACAACAGCTTGTAGAGAGGTCACACTCACGGTGAGAAATTAACTTACGAAAGATCGAAAGCTTAAGCATGCCTTTGGTGTAATAAGGAATTGTTCTAGTGTCACCTGTAAGCTGCATGTTGGCGACGTCTTGTACCATCACATTCCCACTGATCAATGCAGTGCGCATGTTTCCCCACGAAATGACGTCTCCACTTTCGGCACCGGGACTGCTCCATAACGCTACAATCACCGACCCATCTAGCACTGTGTTCCACATGTTTATTTTGGCAAACTTTCCACGATAGCTTTGCACAGGATTGTGGTCACCTCCAAGCTCTCTTTGTTGCTGTCCAATACGCATAATTCCTCCACTAGGAATGGTAACATCAACCTTATATCCCAAGGCGGCTTTTTTAAAGACGCCATCCAAGAGAACCAGAACTTTGCCATCGACATTGGTCCACGTGATGCACACGTGGTGCCACTGATCGTCAGTGATTGGTGGTTGGTCATAAACAAGGTTGTTGTCACTTAAATCATAGAACGAATTGTTACAGCAACACAATCTTAAATTACAAACAGAGTAAATACATATCATGCAGCTCAAGCAAAGCGCGTGGAATTAAAACGAGTGAGATGAGAGAAAGTCACGATTGGTTTTGGTTTCACTTCAAATTGGATAAAAAACTGGTACGATGCTCACATTCAACCTTTATCATTCTCGTAAATAGATTAAGATTTAACAGCTCTTTGATTTCCTAACTGGTTGTACTAAGTAGATGTTTTACTCGAGAATTTAATAGACTTTGGAAAAACAGCGATAAAAAGGCTGTTTAAACATGTCACCAGCTGATGTTAATCTTTCCTCATAATCAATTACACTGGTCCAGAACAAATAACGATCGTTATTTGCGCTTGTGCTCTCTGGAAGCTAGAATATATATATTATTTATGCTCTCTGATTCATGAAGCTGGATATAGATTCGATGTTAGCACACTGTGTTGGCTGAGCTTGGTTTGTACTGAGTTGGAGATAATTTGGCTGCGGTTGTAATGTAGCCGTTTATTTTCTTATCGTTTTTACACAAAAGGAGTGAGACTCAGATATAACCAAAATACCGGTTCCCAGCAAAGGTGAAGGAGCACCCGTGAGATGAAACCAAAACGATTTGACAATTAAGAGAGGCTGGTTGGTCCGGGGTTGAGGAGGGTCAAACCTCCTGATTTCGGTGTAACTGAAAGGAGGCTTGTTCTCTAGTTGAGCAATTGAAGCAAAAGAGGACTCTGCCAGCGACTCAGGTGTATGTTTAACTACGAGCAAATTAAAAGTCCCAGGTTTCCGGAAAAAAACCCACGGCTGGGAACTGGGATTAGTCTAAAGGAATCAGGCGGCATAAATTCATTTATCATGGTAATAAATTTGCTATCTAGTTTATTATATTGGACACTCTGAAAGCAGTTCTGCAAATCAACTCGTTTACACATATCTAGATATCTATACTGACATAGATATTGGTACATTTGGTGGCATACCTTGAATCCATGATACGGAGATTTAGGCCTCCCAAAGAACCCACACGAACTGTTAAAGATTTGGCCATTTGTGTTGTGGCGTACGAAATAATTGCACCTTGAAGAGCACCATCATAACCTCGCTTTATCCAGAAGCAAAGGGTAAACTCTTCTAGAGACGGTAGGGTGTTTGTTTCGACGTAGCTAGTGTTTTGCCGTGCGGGAAAATCCAGGACAAATTCACTGTTAGCGACTACAAGTGAAACAACAGGATTTAGAAATCTTGAGAAGACCAGAGTGGAGTAGAGTGGATTGAAGTGGAGTGGAGTGGAATGGAGTAGAGTAGGGTAGGTTTTGTTTGATTATTTAGCCATTTTGTTCTAAAACAACAAAACAGGGCATAGATTTTTAACAGTTCGGACTGCCGGTATGGGTACTTACCCTGCAGGCTAGGCTTACAATTGGGTAAGTTGTTCTCGAAGAAACTAATAATTTTTCTGCATTAACATAAATGGTTTGAAGCCCTTCTGTTATCACACAGCCACTGTCAAGACTTAGGTCTTATTAACCGAGCAGGAGGTCTGTAAGGGAGAATCTTGACCGAGGTCGTGATTACAGACCGAACACAGTGAGGTCTGTGCACACGACCGGGGTCAAGATCCTCCCAGTCCTTGTACAGAGCAATATGATAAATTATAATATATATTGAACGCTCCCGACACTATGTTAATTCTATACCAAGAAACTATTATCATAGTCTCTTCCCTATATGTAGGATATATATATCATTGAACCACGCATGCACTTTTCTCAGTTACTGCTGTATGGAATTCTCGCTTACCGCGAGAAGTACAAGTTTGCGGTGAAAGGATCTCAGCGTTCCCATGAAAGCCATGTCGAAATGTTCTCCAGTCTACGACATTCCCTAAATCATGAATGCATGACTTTGCCTTTTCATTTATCACACTATTGGCCATTTTTGTGCTCCATATGTTTAAAGATGCCACTTTTCCTGTGAAGGACTCGCCAACTGTAAATCCTCCGCCGTAAACTCCCTGGGACTGACCAACAACTAGTTTTCCAGGACGAACGCTCAGAGTTTGACTCCAGGCGCCACCGTGAGCCATAACGGCTCCATCAACGAGTACGTCCCAGAGACCTTGAACGTTCTCCCAGCTCACACAGATATGGTGCCACATGTTGTCCACTAAAGGAGCCATATAAATCAATCTGAGGGAAAGATGAAGTTGGATTATCTTACATGAGAAGTTCGACCACTGCTCGAGAGTAAATTAAATTTTAGAAATAAGTAGAATTTCATGTACAGGATTGTCGCAGATTTATAGTTCGTATTAGTGTGATCGTATGGGTGAGGGTAGTTCTGTAAGAACTGTATGTTGGTGAGTAAACCTCCACTAAGCAACCATCAAAATTGATGATTTTTGTCCATACGAAAAATGAGCCTCACCTTTGGTCTTCTACCAAAGTTAGATGAGATTTGTACATTTGCGGACCACACCTCAACCTCAAATCTCTTTTGTCGTCAGGTGTCATGTGAGAAAAGATGGTTGCCCACCCGACAAGGGCACTCTTCATCCAGAAACACAAAGTGAATTGTTGTAACGCTTCGTTAACTTCACTCTCGATATAACCTGTGGTGCTTTCTTCGGGGAATAGAACTTCGTAGTCTTGGGCTGTGCCTAAGTTAATTTGTGAATATGAGCGGTTAGCATTAATTTCCAACGATAACGAAATAGCCTCTAAATCACAAAATTAATCAAATTTATCCTACCTTTTACGGTAATTTTTTAAATAACACATCTTATGGCGATTTTGCTGTATTTAAGTGCTAAAATTATGGCTCAGTACCCTTGCTTGTCCTGCTTATACGAAGTACTTGAAGTGCTTCAATATTTTCGGGGGTGGAGAATACTCCCTATAAAAGACTGACTATACGGGGGGGGGGGGGGGGGGAGGGAAGCTCCGCCCGAAAGGGGTCCTTTTTCAGGCTGATTGTATATAAAAGGACATAGAAGGACAGGGTTTCCTCGAGCTGAAGTACACGAAAAGGGTATAGTATGTTAAAAGAGCCTTAGTTTCAAAATCTCTCGTTCAAGGATATTTTTGACGAGGAGGTGCGAAGGCCTTTTTGTTTCTTTTTCTCAGAAACGTAACGGTATTGTTTTCAGTTCAGTGGTGAACTATTTACATAGTGATTTGTAATATCCAATCAGAGTAAAGTTCGTAATTACTGAGATTAAGCATGACGTTACGTCAAACGACAAAAATGAATCTTCAGCTGTCTGTGTAGTAGAGTAAAAATATTTGTATTTGCGGTGAATAGTAGGAGACATTTTTCTATTTCTGTGTGGTTTATTTAAGGATTAGACGAAAAGAATAAAAAATCAGAGCTAATCTTTGCCGTTTGCCGTCTGATATAAACGTTATCCTTATACTCTCTATTGTTAATGTAAATACGTTGGAAATTTGGTCATCGCAACAAAATGTGGCGTTCCGAACATTTCAGTTACTGCTTTATTCGAAAATGGGGAATTGCGACTGAAACTCTCGTTTCTCGGTATTAAAATACACAAGAAAACTACACACTGGACACACTATTCGGATAGTAATAGCGGAAAGGAAGTTTATTTTGGAGGGCGATTTGTCCACTAATACGATATTTTAAGCCGATGAAAGCCGTTCGTTTTGTTTAGTTCAACGAAGAAATGGTACTGTTTTCCATTTCAGAGTGATTTATTGACATAGTGGCTGTGAATGTTATCAGCCAGTTACGCTTGTAATTCACAAGGTAAACATGTTCAACAAAAATAACTTGTTGTTGTTTCGTTTACTCAGAAACAGTCAAACGAAACGGTATTGTTTTCAGTTCAGGGGTGAACTATTTACAAAGTGGAAGTAATATCCAATCAAAGTAAAGTTCGTAATTTTTAATGTAAATACGGCGGGCAAGATTTCAGCCAAAACTGGGTGCATCGCAACAAAATGTGTCATTTGCAACATTTCAGTGAAACTCTCGTTTCTCGGTATTATCTTTCACAAGAAAACTGCGAACTGGGCTTGAGAGTGATACTGAAAAAGAAATATATTTTCGAAGTAGAGACACCGCCACACCACGATTTTTGTCCACCAATGCGATATTTTAAGGCGATGGAAACAGTTAGTTTTGTGTAGTTCAACAAAGAAATGGTACTGTTTTCCGTTTCAGAGTGCATGATTTATTGACGTAGTGAGTGTGAATGTTATCAGGGTAAACGCTTGTTATTCACAAGGTAAACATGTTCAGCAAAAATAACTTCTCGAAACTAAATTTTATTTCGTGGCACGGAAAGAAAAGGAAATTAAAATGTCATGCAGGTAGAAATAATTGGCGACTTAAATGTTCCTAAGTCTTACTGAAACGATGTATTATAGGGAAACGAAGATATCTGTTTCCGTGCTTGATTTAAATGTGATTAAGATCAAAACTACGGCGACATAATTTTGGTCAATCAGAACACTTGTCAGGAATAACAATCCCGCCCCGTTTCTGTGGCTGTTTACGCGAAAAGATCACGCACTTGGAGCGTTTGGACGATACGACAGATACGATATATTGTGGACGGTAACTAATTCAACATATTGCAGTTTATTGAATTAACGTTGGTATATTGCAAAATAGGCACAATATGGCTTTTTTAGGATTTCTTTATATCGTAAGTGTCGACATTTTCCAGATTTAGTTGAATTTCTCGAATTTTCCGCCACAATTCCAATAGCTATACTTCTTAGAGCGCACTTTTAAAAATAAGTAAATTTGTATTTCGACATACCGCGGCATTTCAAGAGCTGGTTTCCATGAAAACACCAATAGCATTTGTATTTTAGCTTCATAATATTCAACCGAAAGTGGAGGAATAATTGCACAACTGTCGTCACACATGAGGCGTCCTTCTTGAAAAGAAAAATACACCGCGTCAATGACAACGAAACGTAGAGTGCCGCATCCATTCGAGTCAAGGCCTGCCCGGCACAGAAATGGAAAAATTATGCGTCAAATGCTTTTGCCTCTTAGCTTTATTTAGCCTGACACACAATACTTTGAATTTCTGACAAATTTGGCGGGGCTGGGCAACCCGCTTCCCAAAGCACTTACCCTATTTAAGACCAAAGTCTGCGATTTTTTTAACCTATTTATGGCCTGACCCTTAAATTAACACCCTGTTTCAGGCCTGCCGTACTTCTCTAGTTCAGAATGATGTTAAAGGTATTGTTAATGGCTTTAGTTGCTGGTCTTATCGATAATGATGAAAAAAGTAGCTTGTTCTAAAAATCATACCTCATTCAAGACTAGAGTGCAAAAACCATACCCAGTTTTAGACCAAAATGGCCAAAATCGATTCTCTACTTCTGACTAAAATGTCTTAAAAATACATATGTCCCTCTGACGCTGGACATACCTATATAGCCGATACAAGGAAGCACTCCCAGCCTCCCCTAGGGCAGAGTTTAAGAGAAGTATCACAAGTAAATACATTTCGAAACGCGTTGACTGTAATAACTGGTACATGTGTAGGCAACACGAGTTAATAGGCCCTTGCACTTTTACAATAGGTTCAGTACTAAACCTCACCTGGACGAAAAACCCAGGCTCTGGCAACAGAGCAGATCAGTGCGGCGCAAAGCGACGCATTAGCACGTATCCTCCCCACCCCAGGACTTCTCATGCACAAGATAACAAAACCCCAGCCTTTCTAGGACTTTGAATATCTTTCCGGAAATGAAACACTATTTCTTTCTGAGGAATAGCTTCTTGTTGGGTTTTTAAATTATATCCCCCGAGGCTCACGAACGACAACAGAGCCAAGGCTAAATAAGATTAATTAACTTAGCTTGTATCAACAAACCCATGGGAGAAGCTAAGCAGGATTTTTCTTTTACTTACTGGTCCAGTTCTGACATTTGTCGCCCATTCTCCCGTCAACACAAACACATTTGTACCCAGATCCCTCCATGCAAGAATCTTCACACGTTCCGTTATTTATGCAAGGTGATGAAGCACAGGCACTGGGTACCTAGAAATGATGACGAAGATTTTCAAGGATTGATGAGGTTTACCTTTTGATCAGTGACAAGCGTTTACAATGTATGAAATGCCAAGTAAAGAAGCGTGCAGAAGTGTAAGGGATTCAGTGATTTCAACCAATGAGCTCATGAGAAGGAACAAATTATAGAAGAAAATAGCTTGCATAATGCTGATTAGATTTCTAGATCAGCTAGGTGTAAAAGGACGGTTGACTGAAGCGAAGTAACTGCAATTACTGGCGGATTTCCACAGGATTAGAAATTCCGAAACTGTAACTAACCTGTGAATTGAAGAGAGCTTGCTGGGTCATGGTTAACGTTGTTGCCATGGCCACCAGCATCCACCCGCTGACCTGGAAGGCTGATTGCTCAGGCCCAGTATTATAGTATAGGCTCAATAGTATAAAAGTTGCGTTCAAGAGAATTTCCCTGTAAGGACAAGAATTACTTACGTTTCTTCTTGTCCCATAGTAGGAGTAACCAGCTTTCCCCGTCAAATTAGCAGACTTGCAGTCTTTTTTTTCACTGTTCAGTTCACATTCATGGAGTTCTTTGTTTCCTTCGTCGTAGTTGTACGAAACACACCGCAGGCTACTCAGGCATTCCAACGCGCAGTCGATACGCGTGGGAACCTGGGACTTAAAAATCACGTGACCAGCAAGGACATAACCTGCATAATTACAGTAGACCTCGTGAAGTAAGCACAACATTAGGCACCTTAAGCAACAGATGTCGCCGACCTGACGACGGCAACCGGAAACGTGACATTTCTTTCGAGACTTCACTGCGGATGTACAACACGTTATGACTTGACGTTGCCATGAGGTCGAGAACGTGAGAACGTGGGGTTTCACGTCGCGACGAAAACGTGAGTACTTAATCTTTTGTTTTCATCCCTTTTAGCTTACTTTTGTGCTATTTTGGTGCGAACCAAGCTAAAGTTGCATAATGATTGCCTTTATGCTTAAAACAATGTTCTGGAAGTATTCCTGGACTCATTTTTTCTTAACTGAAAAATTGTTTTTCGCATGTCAAACTAGCCTTCAGCGAAGAGGTTGCTTTCATCCAACGCAATGCCGCTTAGTATAATTAGTTTTTTCAGATTTTCTCAACGTATAATCGGTAGATTGCTATGGCTTGAGATAACATTGATTTTATTTTGGCAATCCCCTCGTCTTGGTATTTCGTTTAACATAGAGGCTTTTTTAATCGACTCGATGAATTTTATATTCGAACAGTGTGTACATGTATTTTTTTAATGTTTACAAGAGCTGACAAACTTCGCGCCACCAAATTGTCTCGCCTGGATTTTATTTCTTGTACATACAAGATTATTGCATCCTTCGCAAATAGAATGCTGTTTACGATTTTTTATCAAAAGAGCTGGCAAAACTCCTGTATTTGAGCGGCCGATCAATGTGTCGAATGAAAAACGCAGTGAGCTAAGATTTTGTTCAAAATCTATGTTTAGCAATAAAATCTATGTTTAGCACAACAAGGTGTTTGTGTAATTTTGGCAGTCTAAAAATACACCTGTTTTTTCTCAATGAGCGGTGATACAAGCTTTGGTTAAAAATCACAATTAATTGCTTTAGCAATACACGTTTTACACGTAAAATAACTGTTGTTCTTTACATTTGACATTTCAAAGCAGGCAAAATTTATAAACTTAAATTGTTTCGTTATTTTTCGCAATGATTTTACATCTCTTAGTAAAACATGAAGCCGTTCTAGCCCCAGTTTCTTATCGGTCGTCACGTCGCCGTCGTCAGCGAAAACGTCTGTTGCTTAAGGTGCCTAATATCGCCAAAGTGCAAACGGCCTACTATTATGGGGCTAAATGACGTCCCGTCTATACATCTCAGGGCCTTTTCATGTACGATAATGGACGACGCTTACTAGCAAATCGTTTGTTTTGCACCTTCATTGGACGTAATGATGTCCTCGGGCATGCAGACTTCCTTTACACAGCAGTTATAGAGCGCTAATCGGTCGACTCCTCCTCAGAGTCACCGCGCGAACTGAAATAAAATTCAGACGAGTGTAGCCTGGGTTAAACTTAACACCTATTAAAAATAAGGGTGGGGGGGGGGGGGGGGCGGAGGGGTGGTGGCGATTAATAATGAAAAAAATAGATGAACAAATAAAGCATGCAGCAAGAAGTTCTCTTCATTTCAAGCCAGGTAAGATTTACAAGCTGCTGCCAGAGGGAAAGCAAAAAACACAGAAAAAAGAATGAAAAAAAGAAAATAGTGCATGATTTATTTAACAATTTTTTCATAAATCCAGACATATACTTCAACGGAATGAGACTGGATGATCCAGAAAGGCCGGGAAATGAGCGTGTCTAATTACTGTTGATCTTTCTAAAACATCAGGAGTCAAACTAGGGTATTCCATGATCATTTCAGACATTCTGTGTCAATATATGACCGAATTTATGAAAACCGTGTTAAGACTTTGCACCAAAATATAGCGGGCAGGTTTTTGGAAAACGGTCAGATGTGTAGATGCCACGTTCTCCCCCCTCTCTGTTAGCGGTCTGTGCTAAAATGTTCCTGCCAAATGAAGTATACAAATAATAGCATTTCTTGTATGTCAGCTTGTTTTGTGAATATTAGGTTGAAAACCAGCATGTGTAAGAAGCAAACTCCGGAACCTAACTTGTTTCATGAATGGGTTTTGAGCAAAACAGGAATGTTGATTATCTCTCGAGTGACAACTACAACCAGCTAACCAATTTAAGCCGCTAAAGCATGAATAGTTTATGATAAGCAAGAGTAGTTCTAACGTAAACTCCGTTGAGAAATTATTCACCCCTGTTGCAAGTTATTTCGTTAGTGTGATTAACCATCTAGCCGTGTGTTGACTCCAGTTTTGTCGGCTAAGGTTGAAGTTATTTGTTCCATCCAGTTGGAAACCAAAACAACATTGATTAAAATTACTAAATTTATATACTAATATTCTGTATGTGTTTGCCTAGAACTTAGAAATTTATATATTTCTTGGACAAATTTGTAAAAGCTTCGAAACTAATTTAAAACTGTCTGACAGAATTTTCCATTGATCTCTATCTTATGCGTAATCCGTATTTCGCTCTTCATGTATATTTGTATCAAGCACTCCAACGATCGTGTGAATACACGTTTATTTTTCGTTTAATTTCGTTGTTGAAATATTGGGAATCGTAGTTTGAATATTTCAAGCCAAGACAGAATTTTTTCCCAGCAAAGAAGTTCTTAAAACAACGGAAATTAGAATTTGACCAAATTCGCGAACAAATATTTTTCAGTCCATTGAATTTTTTTTCCACTCACAAATCGTTGTTAGGCTAGAATATGCTAGAAAGTGGATCCGACATACAGTTCTGTACTTAAGCTCTATCCTGCAGAAATGTCCACTGTAGCAAATTTTAACGTTGTTCCCCCTCAGGCTGTATAAAGGAAGAAAAAGTAAAATGGAACTTCTTACCCTTAATGTGAATGTCAAAGTTCCCAAACCTATTGCACAGGCCTCGGTACGGCGAGAATTCTGCCAGCGTAAATATCACTTGAAGAATGAATAACCCAAGTGCTATCTTGTTCATTGTTTCGCCTTAACAAGGTCACGATTTAATTTCACTGATGAGCATTCATTTTCTGCGCTGCTCTAGTTTGGCTTGCACCCTGATCGAAATTACGTAGCATAAATTATACACATCATTTGTCAAAGTAAAAACAGAAATTTGAATTAAATCTTCGATTGTATTTAGAGAACGTTTTGTTTGGTAAAAATAGCAGGAATTATTTATGACTTTGGCTTCGTTCATAAATTATGAAACCAGCGCTACTGGAACTAATTCCGAAGAATAGTCACCAACGGCGCACTTTATTGATGAATTTGTTGGAAACACTACATTCCGCTTAGACCTCCTCTGAAGATTATCAGGTCCGTCAGATTTACATTTCTCAAAAAAAAAGAAAACAAAAAAAGAAAACAAACAAAAAAACAAAAAAACAAAGCAAAACTAATAAACATTGTGGAACATTTTTTGGGGTTAATCTTGAGTCATTCTTCACGAAATTTTGAAAGTAGGATTTTTTCAAATAAATTACATTATTTGAATCATTAAAATCTTGGAGTGGTTTACTCTTGATGGGTGTACAGTGGAACCTTCGTTTTAACGAAGTCGCTGGGGACCGGCCAAATTTGTTCGTTAAATCGAGGGTTCTTTATATCGAAAACCTCGATATAACGAATTTGATCGCATGAGGGGAAACGACCAAAATGTTCGTTATATCGAGGTCATAGTTAATGATTGATTTGTAACACAGGTGACTTCTGTCACGCAATTCAATGCAATTTTCGTCACCCAGAAGTGCCCCGTTTTGAGATGCAATTCATTAAGCATGGTGGCTTTCAGTATCAATTATTTTCACTTTTGAGCTGACGAGCAGCTTTTGTTTACAGAAGAGCGATACTTTTAGAGTAGCGATTTAAAAATGTTGCAACATAGAGGTTATACAGAAAATTGTCTATGTAAACAAGGGAACATTGTAATTCGTTATATCGAGGTAGATTTTACGTTTGGGCTTCCGGATTATGTTCGTTATATCAACGAATCCGTTATATCGAGGTTCTATTCCATACATTTTACTGTAACTTTGGCCGGGACATAAAATATCGCTCGTTATATCGAGGACTTCGTTAAATAGAAATTCGTTAAATCGAGGTTCCACTGCAGTAATGCTTTGGTCAGACATAAAGGATACAGTAAGGATACTCCAGATGAAACAGTGCAAACAAAACAAGAAGAAACTGCATAGTCGTATAGTTGTATACGAGAGTCAATAGTGGGTTGGTTTACCTTCTAACGAGATGAAAATTGATTAAAGAGGAACGAGGCACGAGAGCACTGCACGTGAAGAACGTCGATCTACGAGAGTCGCGCATACGACTGGAGTTGGACAAGAAATTGGTGCGATTAATTAAGTGTTCTTAAGTCCTGGTCAAACGGCGCTTGACAACCGCCGCTAACTATCATGAACTGTCATCGATTATCACTATCACTCATTTTTAATTCCTTAATTGCCAAAAGCCACCACTTTTGTCTTGACCTTTACGCTGCTTGCTTTGAAAATAGACGCGCGCCTGGCTTGCGTCACACCCTCCAGGGGCATGGGCCACCTACAAGAGTTCTCCAGAGGTCTCTGTCCTGGGCGTTCCTCTCGAGCTGACTCCAGCTCAGCCCCCAGTCTCCTGATGTCTGATTCAAGTTTCCAACACCTCGAGTTCCGTGGTCGTCCACCCTTGCTCTTGCTCTAAGGGTTCCGAGACACAGCTTGCCTCGTGATGCTGGTTAGGGGTTTGCGAAGAATGCGGCCTATCTATCTCCAACGTCTCTTCAAGATCTCAGCATCATCAGGCATCTGGTTGGTTCTTTGCCACAAATCACTGTTGGACGTCATTCGTCCCTGCAAATAAAATCTTCGAGGGTGGGGGAGTACAAAATCTGAACCACTCACGAAAATCTCGAATATTCTCGCTTGGGTGAGACACAGGGAACGCAAGACGAAATTTGGTCAGATTAGCATGCAACAAGAATTGACAGAGAGCGATCGGAAGAGAGAGTTTGGCGCGGGTTGCGGGCTCGGATTTTCTCTCCAGCGGACGAACGTCAAGTTTCTGAGCTTTTCATGTTTGCAGTTTGTAGGTGTCTAATGTAGTAGAGGGATTAATCATATGTCGTCTCAGCCGGAACAATGGCGGACACATTTTTTGTCGCAAGTTGATAGTTGTCAGTCTCGACCGATTTCTCATTACGAGAATGAAACGAAAATTTTCTAGGAGCTTCTAGTGAGATGTCTAGGCCAGTCATTTACCAATTCTCAATTGCGGGTAAGCTTTTTTCTTTTTCTTTTTTTTTTTTTTTAGTTATTTATTTTTTTTTACATCAGAACTAGTCAATAGAAATCATGCTATGTTGAAAACGTTTGTTTATCACACTCGCTTGATATGGATATTTTTTTGGTCGTTTGCGGGGAAACAAGGATCAGCCACCTTCACCGTACCCAACTACTTCATACTAAGGGGCGCGTAAGGCCTCAAGAACAAGGATCAGTATCGTGGATTATTTTTACGTGAAACTTTAGTTCGATAGTAGCACTTTAAGAAATGGGCGGGCCCCGCCGTTTTAACGGTCAAAGTCTGACTTGAAGTTGGGGCCCTTTGTTGGATTTGTTAGATGTTCGCGGGAGTTGATGGTGTGATTTTTACCGGTTTCTACCCTTTTTTATCACGATAAGTGCATACTTTTATGGCTTGCTTTGTTCCCTTTATATCTTAATGTTTTCTTGTTAATTTGTTTTTGTAGAGGGTATGTCATCCGTTTGTTAATTGGCCGATGTTCAGAATTATTGGATCCTGCATTGAATACTTGTTCATGAAAGATACCATCTTAAGCATTTACAGTGAATTTTCGCTATGATAATCATGATCACTGCCTGTCTTGAGTTGTTATCTCAAACAGAAATTTACTACTCTAGTTTACTCTTGGATGTTATTGTTCAATCATTTATGGCTGATTATCTTTGATATTTCTTTAGTACAGTTATTTTTTATTGTTTTTCCCTTTTACATTCCCTTGCATTTACTGCGAACCTAGGAATGGACACTCGGAGCAAATACAAGTTACATCTGACACCTAAGCACGAGGTGAAGAGAAATCTCTAACTGCCATGAGTTTGAACATTGATATTCCCAGTAGCAATGTCTGAGGCAAATCATCATTAGGCCATTTAATTACATTTAAAACGTTCAAAGAAGTTGAGCATGACTAAATCGTGTTTGTCACGTTGTCTACAAAATAGATACATACAGTACATTGGATTTGTAAGCTGCTATTTTGGAAGAGCCATCGCTTATGAATCCTTCTTGATTTAGAAAATACAGCGAGTGAAATTCGATTATTCAAGCTTTACACAAGTTTTTAGTGACAAAAAATTGCTTTGTTTCGAATTATTTAACTCTTTTCTTCGTAGGTTTCACTTCTTAGCTCTCGTGGCGTCAAACGAGAAAATAACATCTGTCAACAAGCATTTTGTTGGCCGGTGATGCACCGATCTACTTCATACACAACTTGAGATACCGTATGTATCTAAGAAAGAAAGTGCTGAAGTTAAGTTCAATTCCGGAAAGTTAAGATCGAATTCGAATGTGTCAGAAGCGGCAATAACGTTCCGTTCAGCCGTAGAGATTCCTAAAATAGGTTGTTCGGCACTGAAAATGGCGGCTTTCGATCACAAGGCATCTACAGCTGTCACTTGGTCTGCGAAAGATTTAATGTGGATGTCTTTCGAGATTTCTTTCAGTATCGGAAGCTAGCGAACCTTCTATAAGTCATATTTCCATATCACCTTCAGGACACGGAGGCGTTTGCAGCTCGCTTAACAGAATGCATGTAAAACGTCTCCTGGAACACGCGAGGGTACACACAGTAAATTCGCTGGAAACGATAGCCATTTATTTACTTCTTTTAATATCCATTATCAACACATATTAAAACTGCATGAGCGCACGTAAGCACAGCCGCAGTTGGAATCAGAAACGTTGATGGTTATCGTAGGGATAAACCATGTCTTTATTTTTAATCCGTTATGCACATCATGTCATCAGCAGCTATAAACAACATGTAATATATCAGACAAAAAAGACCGCATCTGACCACATATCCAAACACCAATCGTGCAAAAGAAGAGTTAAAATAGATGCATAGCGGTGTATTTTTGAGGAACTTCGAGGCGTTTAGAAATGTGGTCAAACACTGTCTTGATTCTTTGATTTACATTTTCGATCGACACCAAAATTTAGGAGAAAACGGAGAAATAAAATCGTAAAAATCTATGCTAATCAAGATCAGATATGCAAAAACCGTCACCTGTAATTGCAAAATTAGGCATTTACTTGTACTGACTATTCTAGTATTTTATTTGACATTTAACTAAAACGAAAGCTTTTGAAAACAAGCTAGATGACACACGGATTAAGACTATTTGTAGTTTTTCTTCGAATGTCGTAAAACAACAAAACTAAAGTAGTCACTCCAGTGAACCAATTAAAACTCAAAGCCAAGACACGTAGCCGACTTAAAAGGCGGGAAAAGGCGCGCGAGGGTGTCATGCTTGGTTTTAGCTTTATTTCTGATTGGATGACAAAGTTCCGCGACGTTTTTACCCCAGTAGTTGTCCACTGAGTAATATCTCTCTATCTGTTATTACTCGGGCTTCCGTAGGAAAGTCCGAGTCATAAAATGCAAGCGTTTTGGTCGCCAAAGAGGGTCATAGTCCCAGGTGTTCCATGCGTAGACCATGGAAACTGGGGACGAGAAACGCGGCATTGCTAGCTCTTCGTGACAGAATCCGGTGTTTTGCGAAGGAAGTTTTGGCAAGAATCGCGCCTTATACGTTCATCTCACATACAAGGATGTCGATCGTTTTCAGAAAGGGTCGGTCCACGAATTATATTGCTTGAAAGCCAGCCAGGTAAGCAAACTTCACGCTCGAAACGTTCTCGTGGGATAACAACTGAGCCGATTGCGGTATGAGTTCAATCTACGAAAACACTGGCAAAAAATAGGCAGTCCCATATAAATGAGAGTCTTTTTCATACTCCTGCCTTGATTCAATAAAAATATGTAGCTTGAATATTTCTTCATAAACTGCGTTAAGGGTCGCAGATTCTTGGAAGTTATTCGCAAAGTACACAACTTGAAAGTTTATGCAAATTATGTGCAATGCAATTTAAGCCTGGTCACAGGACTGTTGTTTTCGCAAAGGAGTTTATCATGATTCGTTTTGGCTCTCTCGAAAGGGATTATTCGCTCTCCAAAGGAGATATGACTCTTGAAAAGGGTTTAAGATCGCAACACGGCAAAGATGTTCTGCTACACAATTTACTCGGATCGCCACGACAAGTAAACAAACTTAGTACAATTTCTGACAGCATGTACAAAGTAATCGCCATAAGTTGTAAAAAAACCTCGAAAATTCTTTGCAAACAACTTCTCCATCAATGCGTAGACAGCTGTGCTTCATTCTTAAACCAAAATGGTTTAAACTCATAACTAGCGATAGGATGAGGAGGATACTCAACGAAGCAACTTGAATAGTAAATATCTAAGCTGAACTCTTGTGCTAAAAAATCCTGATTCTTTAATTTCCTTTTATTGTGTCCGATACGCGTTTTCGTAAAGTAAGATTTGATACTGTGGTACGAAGCCCGAGTAAACGCTCTTAGAGCGTCTAGTTAGGATAGTAAAATGCTTCGCTGAGTAGCGCTCCTGGAGCACCCCTCCTTCTTGAAACGTTTTTTAACTAAGAGACTAATCTCTTGCAAATGACACTGGTTAAACTACTGGTAATGAACACTTGTAAACGAATGAGGGTACATGCCATGTCAGGTGTGTACCGCACTTGCTTTAGCGCGAGACTTAAGATACAGCTATCGACAAATTCGACATAACTTAACAGCATCCAATCACAGTGAGTATTTATGGTAAGGAGCGTTATTAGTAATGAAATAAGACGAAAGCAAATTCGTCAAGAACAAACGAGCACTGGTATTTACACTTAAGCATCTACCCAGGAGTTCTTGGAAGTACCCACTTTGGATCAAGGACAAACTATATAACTTAGATTTTCGCTTCCAGCATGTAGTTCTTTGTAGAACTCGCTTGGGTTGAAAAACAAACTATTATTTACATTTTGGGTTTTAGCAAAGCGTTCTTTGTGCAACTCCCTTGGAGTGAAGAACGAACTGTTATTTACAATCTGGCTTCCAACACGGATTTCAGTGTGGAACTCCCTCTGCTTCTTCTGGTGGTGGTTAAGGTCACTTGTCCTCGACGAGTGATTTCCTCGTGGCGGCATAGGATCATGTTTTTGAAAGCTGCTTTCATCTTTCCGTTCAGACCAATATACAACCAAGGGTTTATGGCGCTGTTAGCCTGGCTGAACCAGTAGCAAATATAGATAATTACATAAGGATCCCACATCGCTCCAAGCCCACTGACGCCCATGCTCACACCTTCGTCCATCTGATAGACGTGCACTGGAAGCCAGCAGAGTGCAAACACCACCACAATAATGATGAGCATTCGGATGACTTTCTTCTTAGGGATTTCCTGTTCTCGTTGATTTTCACTTACGTTATGATCCACAGGCACTTCATGGAACCACAGTTTTCGAGCAACTTGGGTGTACAGAACTGAGATGACAGCGAGGGGCAGGAGGAAGCCGACAGCAAAAAAGTAAACATAGAAGGGCAAAATCAGAGATTCCTCAATTCGACATTTGCCTCGGATTAGCTTGAAAGCAACTGGTACGATTGACATCAAGGCCATGGATGAGATCCAAATAATTGGCGTAATGATCGTAGGCTTCCTGAACCAAATGCTCCGCCGGAAAGGGTGCACAACAGCAAAGTATCGATCAAATGCTATTACAGTAAGGCAGAAAATGGAGGCGATCGTCGAAACATAAACAGCATAGTAGAGAAACCTGCAGGTAAAAACCTGAAGAAACTCAGAGCTTCCAAAGACATAAAAGTGAGTAATGCTGACAGGCATCTGAAACACAACAACCATCAAATCAGCCACCGCCATGTTAACAAACATGAAACTTGTCAGATTTCTTGTTCCTGGTTTCTTCCACACGATGTAGATCAGCAGTGTGTTACCAACCAAGGCTACGAGCATTGTTATCGCATAAAGTACGGTCAGAGACAGTACGATGGCGTCATGGTTTGTCATGTTCTGTGAATTAAAACGAAACAAAAAATGTTCTCAGAGTGAAAGAACCTCTTAAAACTAAACGTTTTAAGGTCGAAAACACAAAAAAGTAATTTTTACGGTGGTTTTGAAATTTTGCGAGTTTTTACTTAATCCCAGTGGTGGTGGATGTTTACTACTCTCTACGACACAGGTGGACGGTGATGGTGGGAGGGGGTGGTTATTCACCTTCTTACCACAGGACCCTCGTTTCATTTCCGCGCGCTTCCAGGAATATTGTTTCCAATGTTAGCCTAATTAGCATAAGGCACCAGTTTCTGATCAAGCTACAAAGATATCATTTCTGAATATTAGAAGTACATGACATGATTAGCAGTAAGTTGAACCGATGTATTAAATACGGTCTTGTTTGAGAAGGTTTTAAATAATTAATATTTTACAGAGTACTTTGGTTCATTAGAACATTTACCACCCAGATTTTCTGTAGTTTTGAAAGCAAATACCTCCTTCAGTATCACAGCCAAGTAGTTAAACATTCACCAATCACTAGGCCTCGCAAGCTCTTTAAACGTTCCAGTACGTTTTATCTGAATATAATTCACTGTCTTTGGAAAGTCTGCTAAGTAAAGAGATGTGAAGTGTGATGAAAGGCCTTTTAACGGGCTGCGACGAAAATGTTACAAATTATTTCGAATAACGAGACAGAAGCGCAGCTAACAGTACTGTTCTTGGTCCAAACTCTGCCACGACTGATCGATAAACTAAAATCAAAGTGGAACTGTCATTAATTCGTAGATATGGATGTAGCCACTGATTTCCCTTTCCCGGAGGCGTTTGAAACCGCCGCACAGATAAATGAATAGCTTAAAATAACGAAATTCAATGGTGCATTTTGCAAAAAATTCAAACTTCTAATTGATAGATTTTCTTCATGTTTTCGCCAAACGTGGAAAATCGGTAGAGAAAATGATCCACCACAAGACAAATGGGGTCACCGAACGTTCAAGATCGTTAAATATCCAGGCAAAGCTATAGCAATGGTCATCTGCCCTGTCATTGTTTATATTATTACTTAGCGCGTGCATCGATGCATGACCTGGCGTGTGAATTTGCGCGTGCGGTAAGGATGCGCAGAAACAATTGGCGCGAACGTCCTTAAGGTATCATGGTAGTTGGATTTTTACGAAAAATGCGAAAATCTCTCTCTTTTTCTTTTTTTTTTTCTTTTGTGCTGTTCAAATTGAGAAGCCTGAGATAAATATTTTGCAAAAAGAATGGAGAAAAAAAGCTTTTTTACTTTTTATGATAAAGGGAAATCTCATTAACCCATTACGGCGCCCTGTAATTAAACTTCACCGCCAGCTGTCACGTGTAAAGTGATACGCGAACGTTTCTCGATTTGGTTGTTTCATACCAAGTTAGCTTTCGTTCTTGTCAAATTTTCTTTATGTTAGGACGAAAACGCAAGAAAACTTCTTGCCCATTTTCGTCTTCGTAGAAGCCGAAGAGGCCAAAATCTGGTAGAACAAGATCTTTGGCTCTGAGCAACCGTGGGTCGCAGCCCGGGGGGGGGGGGGGGTAGTATTTTGGGAATTTCTGGGTGGGGATGTGCCGCTGGGACCCTGGAACCCTTAGCCTATACCAGAACTAGTTCAGCTGAATTTTGCTACCCTATACTAGAGTAAACTCGCTAAATCCCCCCAGCTATCGACACTGTTGAGGCTGATTTGCGTAGATTTAAAATTGCCGATTTGTTGATTTTTTTTTGATATTATTTAGTGGCAATTCCTGGTTTCCTTAGTCTAGATAAAATCTTCAACCAACTAGTCAGTTTTTTGAAAAATTATACCCTATTCTAGACCCAAACGCTCTGATTTATATACCCTATCCTAAAGTAAACTGCTTGAAAACCATACCCTTCACAGCGGCACATACCTATATAGCCCATATATGGCTGTGCCCCCCCCCCCGGGGAGTCGTACTGTCCGCAGTGTAACCAAGAATAGTGGTTGAAGGAACTCGAGGACGCTAACCCCTCCAATGAAGCTGAAGGACAAACTACAACAAGTGCTAGTCGCACGAAATTGCTGGAGAACGGACGTGATTCCGAAACTTCAACAAGGAGAGAGGAGTCAAGCGCAGATGTAGATGTAGACGACGTGGACCTCGAGATTTCCTCTTTTTGGCTTCACGAGGCATGGTTTCAAAAACTGTCTGGAGAACGAAGAAGCCTAAGCTTGAGCAACATAATACCAATGTCGCCGATCGACGGCACTTACAATACAAACCTGTATAAAGCTCCTAGTAGTTTGTTGCTTCTCGAACGATTTTACTGCGACGGGTTTCTACGCCAGAATTGTAGACATCTGTTTATTTCAAGTTGTCATAACCCATTGTTATGGTAAACTGACCCATGCCGACATCTGTCAGTGTAGAGGGGATTTTTAACAGCTAATCATACCAATCTCATAAAAGGTTTTTCGTCTTTTTCTCCATAAAATAAAACTGCATATAAGGACGAACATTTTTACTTCGTTTACGGGCGTCTTCCGACGGAATTGGCTGAAAATTGGCAGGTATGTTCCAGGATACCTTCTTCGAAAAAGAGTGTCGGGCTTTGTGTAATTTCGCTTCAGTAGAAGGAAACGTCCGCATTGAGAATATCAAACTTTAAGGGTGTAGAGAAAAACCCAACCCATATCTGAAAAATCGCCGACCCCCGATGTTAATTGCGTCGCTCCGATAATTTACGTGCGGAAGCGAACTAGTTTAAGCCAAACCGTGGTTTTGGGTATTTCTTTTAATATCACTGCGATAATAGCTTCTTAGAAAATTTAAGAGAAATGATTGTAGTCTATAACTATTAAGCTTGCAGAAAATGTATAGGTTGATGTGCTTTTCTTTCAAAGCGCCAGCGTAAGAGCGCGATTTCCAAACACTGTCAATCCACCTACCATGATACTTTAATATGCCAGTCGAAGAAAGTTGGTTTTGTATTCCGGCAAAAAGCCTCTCCTTTACTGACCGTGGTCACCTAAAGCAAACTACTGTTACTGTTTGCTGTTATTATTTCATCATTCTTTTGGCTATATCCACTACCCTTAAAGTATACTAGTAACACATTTCAAGCTAGAGTGGTTACATATAATAGCCGAGGTTAACACCTCTTGATATCTGTATTTACATAGTTGAGAATGGTCCAGATGTTTTCGGTATCACGTTCTTGTAGTTGAACTGTGAAGCATTCCTTTAGGTTAGACATCAAAGACGAATTAATTGTTTCCTAACTAAACTGGGGCTATTCCTGAAAACGTCAAGTCTAGTTCGAGTACTTCTTAACAACCTTTTAACAACCTCGCTAAGAATTCAGATAAAAGTGCCGCAAACCGCCGGTTGGCAATTATTTTTACCTGGCTCTCTTACATCCAAAACATTCAAGTAACGTAGCATGCTTCATGATTCGTAATACGGCAGCTCACAAGGGTCACCAACCATTTTAATTTTTTTAATGTTTGTGTTTCTTTTTTTGTTTTCATTTTTGTCTTTTTGGGTCCCTTCTAATATTTTCCCTTCGCCAAAAGGAGCTCACATGAAATATGTCTCTACATTTGTCGAGTTTATATCACACTCAAACACGAAAACCTCAAACAATAAAACACAGAACACGCAAACAACGAAACGATCATCGTAGAGTGTGAAAATAATTCCTTCGTTGCTTTTGAAGTCAGTAGAAGTTAGGACCGTAGCCAGACTTTCAACACAAATAAGGCTACTCTTGCGGGCTCCTTGAAATAATTAGTTCGCTTTGAGAGCACAAGATTACATTCGTTTGCGTGAGGCGTGAGAGCTCTGAAAATGATATGCTTTTATTTATACAACGACCTTTCAACAGCTTTTTACAAGTTAACGAACTGTTCACACAATATTAAAACCCAAAGAGTAAGAAGAAAAAGAAGATGAAGAAAAAATCCTTGACTTTCCTTGCAATCTTTGTGACCTTCGTACTTGCTATATTCTTCTCCCGAGACAAGTAAACAAGCAATAAAGTAGTAGTAGAGATTATAGTAACCGATGCGTGATTACGCTTGACGAGCAAAACACAACGGTCAGGTCATGGATACTGCCAGCAAAGCATGATCGATGGACTACACTCCCTTAACCTTTTGCATTTTTGTTTTCGTTTTTGTTTTTGATTTTTGTTTGCGTTTTATTCTTTTTTTTAACAGAAAAAAAAAAAAAAAAAACGAAGACGACAATGGATCACGAGCCAGAGCTAACCGGAAGCTCAAAAATTCGCCAGGTCCGGTTGCTATGAGGTGATGTCATTTATCTGTTAGGTTGCTGTCATCACAAGACTTTTGCGGTTCTATTGTGGTTAGCGATAATTGCTTTCAGTGAAAGTAATTGTGTACAAAAGTAACCTGGTTATTTTCAGATATGATCTGGCCTCATAATTGATATTTTATAATAAATTTTCATAACGCGGGAACATTGCGCGGTCATATATAAGAAAAAAGACTTCGACTTCGAATGAACCCGTCATCGGTTGTTGAAAACGGACACAAAACGAGATGTGCCTCTGAGTTAGAAGATATGGTGTCTCTCTGACGCATTTGTGTGAAATTGAGCCAGTTTCCAATCGAATCTGCCTTGAGGAGTTAAAGAAGGCGCGTGGGTTTTCTTTTCACGGGAAGGGAAACAAAGGAGCTGCCCTGACTATACATTTGGATTGGTTTTCGCTTGAACCATAAAACAGTTGTTGAAAACCAAACGAAACCGCCAGCCACGATTGATTTATACATGAATTCATTCACCCAAAAACGACGGAGAGAACCAGAAAGTGTTTTCAGGTTGCGCTGTCCGTGACCAACCTCCCAGAACATCGAATCAAGACAAGAGCTTCAAAACTCAACAAGTCAACCGCACCAAGTTAAGTCTTCCGATTAATATTTTATTTGTATCATAACTTACACCCCTTCTCATGCTTTTAGATTGAATGGGGACTAGATAGCTACTAAAATGTTAAATCACTATTTTCATTCGTGGGTTAGACCCTAAACTGAAGTCCATGGTACACCAGTTTTCTGAAAGACGAATCCAGATATATAGTAAAATCACCATGTAGCCACATATTATAAATCCGCTCTGGTTTTCCCACGCAAACGTCCTCGCAGTATTTCTGCGTTACCGAGTGCTACAGGATATTTTACAAAAACCACATAATTTTTCAGTAATGCGTGACACTATAGGAAACAAAAACAACAACAAAATCGTCATTTTTCCCTCGCTCGTTCATATCATACGAACATGTGACATATCCTTTTTCTGGTTCACCCAGGCTGAAGTCCATGCAATACAGTTGCTGAGTGCTTCGGGATATGTAACAAAATCGCCATAGTTATTTTTCCGTCATGCGTGACATTATAGGAACATGTTACATATCCCTTCTGGTTCATCCAGGCTGAAGTCCATGCAATACAGTTGCTGAGTGCTTCGGGATATGTAAACAAATCGCCACAGTTATTTTTCCGTCGTGTGTGACATTATAGACACATGTTACATATCCTTTCTGGTTCATCCAGGCTGAAGTCCATGCAATACAGTTGCTGAGTGCTTCGGGATATGTAACAAAATCGCCATAGTTATTTCTCCGTCATGCGTGACATTATAGGAACATGTTACATATCCTTTCTGGTTCACCCAGGCTGAAGTCCATGCAATACAGTTGCTGAGTGCTCCAGGATATGTAACAAAATCGCCATAGTTATTTTTCCGTCATGCGTGACATTATAGGAACATGTTACATATCCTTTCTGGTTCACCCAGGCTGAAGTCCATGCAATACAGTTGCTGAGCGCTTCGGGATATGTAACAAAATCGTAATAGTGATTTTTCCGTCGTGCTGTTTCCAGAATCGCTCGGCAGTTTTCGTAAAGAATTACGTCATGTACTCAAGATTTCTATCGCTCTTGAGAGCTTTGACATAATTTTTGAGATAATTTCCTGACTGCCCATAACATTAACTGATTTTCAAAGTGTCGGTGCACATGATCTTCGAATTCGAATAATAGAAAATTCAGATTATTTTTGGAATCGCTAAGCAACAAACATGTATACAGAGAATACCCTAAACAGGTTTCAATTAGGCTTTCCGCGGAAAATCTGAAACATTTCTGACTCTCGGACATTTCTGGGCTGCTGGACATAGTCACTTCGCTTACTGAATAACAGTGATAACTGAGATTAGCGAAAACGTTTCATCTATACGTGCTCCGTAGCTTTACAAGAGTAAGAAATGTATCAAAAAGTCTAAGTTTTAAACTGGCGTTTGCGCCCCAACCTAGAAAACACACTGTTTCAACGTTATTTTTTCTTTTAATCGAAATTCTTCATGTCAGTCGCGCGATTTCCCGAATCGCCGACTAGTAAAATGTTTTGTATCTTTCTGACACGATGGAATTGTCTTACAGTAAATATAATTTCACACTTTAGGATTATGACACATTCGTGCAAAACTTGACGCGTTTTGTGGAACATAAACGATCACCGACAGGGATATGATTACACTGGAATGTTGTAAGCCACTGGATATCCCGTGGAGATGTAGGACTAAAAGTTCTACATCTCCACGGGATCCCAGGTCTGTTTTTTGGTTGCTAAGAACGTCTGGCTCGTTATGAAGACAAAGACAAAAAAAAACAAGACAAAACAAAACTTTAAGAAACGAAAAAATAATTAAAAACAAAAACAAAACAAAACCAAAGTTAAAGAACAAAAACCAAAACTGAAAACAAATATTAAAAAAAATAAAAATGGTTGGTGACCCTTCTGGGCTGCCGTATTACCGATCCGTTTCGAGAAAGGCTAAAAGGTCCTAGAAACAATTGATCTTCCTTGCTGGTTATCTCAAAGCTATTCGTAGCTGTTTACATAGTTCAGAAGCTTTAGCTGCGAACCCTTCAAATAATTGAAAATTACCCGGTGTAACCTGCCAATAACGCATTGTTTTTAGATAAAATACTATTTGCTAATCAGATCAGAAGAGAAATGGATGTCAGAGAAGACCCGATGAGTGCGTGTAACTAACAATATGCAAATTATCTTTTCTAACTGCCATTAGTTACTGTTCAATCAGCGACTTCGTCGCTCGAAGATCTGTCTCTCGCTTCGCTCGAGGGCGATGACTAATTAAGCGAAGGCCGACTGGTAGCAAGTCTACATAACGGCATAAACATAACGACATAAGAAGGACGTTACCTCGTTATGTTTGTAGTGTGAGCATGTTCACATTTTGACATATTAGCAACAAAACAGCATGAACAAAACAACATAAGGATATTTTCATTATGCCATTATATGTCGATGTTCGTATTACCGACATAAAGCGAATACGCAGTTGTGTCGCTAGTGTGAAGTAGGCCTACCACCAGTGCAAATATTACCTACTGATGTTCAAATTCAGTATGTCCTCCGGTTACAAATGAGTAGGTGACTCATTCGCAGGCAAAACCCCCTTCATTATGCCGTGGATATAGACATATCCACGAGTAAAAACTGACACCAACAAATGGTATATTTCAGTATTAGCGGAATCCTTAGTTTAACCATACATCTAAATTATTCAATTTGGGCAAATCTATTGTTCGGCCGTTGTCAACGGTCCCCGTGGTGTTAACATGCCAATTTCGATATATTAAAATTCTAACTTATACAAAAATTGATGGCGACGGAGAGTTTGTTTTTTCCTTCCTGAACAACCCGAAGCTACAAAACCTTTGTATTCATCTCTACACTATATGACAGAACGATTTTTAAGTGAACACCTGTTTAAACCAAGCTTTACACAGAGAAACGCACACATCCTCGATATTAGCTGATATTCTCCGCCCGCGCCTCAAAGGGATTGCGGTGAGAACATTTCACATTAACGAATATATCTTGAGCAGATAGAAGCTTTTACACAACCCACCGGCTAAATATCCTGCTCTAACAGATTAAGATCAAGATAACAGACAATAATATATTTGTTTTCTGACCTGGCGCGTCTGGCGGCCTATGCGCACTGTTTTGATTCCAATGTAATATCAAGCCATCACTCGAATAATCAGTGAACAACGAAACGTTTGCTATTGGGAACTGATTCAAGACATGCTCAAAACAATTTCCTGTATCACTTTGATACCACACGTCATGAGGCGCCAGACATTCATTTCGCGGCAAATCAAAATAACGTACCCAGCAACGAAAAGTTCTTTTAAAGGAGCTACGTCACGGTTTCTCATCTTGAGAAGTTTAGCCTAAATATTTTCATGTTGGTCGTTTGCAATCCGTGTTCATCTTCTCCATCATGACCACATCCTTGTTTCTTTATGGTAAATTATTATCTCTTTGGTGTTTTTCTATCTTAGTGAACTACAATTTTCTGTTTTCCTTCACCTTAAAGATAATTTTGTAAGTGGTCAAAATAACGCAAAATGCCGAGACTGAGCTCCTTAAGTTTGTGGATATCCCATGCAAAATATTAACCGCAGAGGTTGGCTTTTGTATGTCATTTCAACTGACTGATCTCCCATTATCATGCTTAGAATGTAGCTGCACTGTAGCCAACAAAAGACAGTTCTCCGTCGCCAACTTTAGCTAACCGAGGTCATAAGTGCAAAAAGAAAGAAAAACAAAATCTCTATACAGTAAGTACCTCAACTTAGTAGTTGTAGATCAGAATTCTGGGTTCTAATAAAGCAGAAAACGAGTTGTTGTCACTCCAGGGCGTTCAGTGTAGTTTTAGTTAGCTCTAATACGCCCGACCTGTCATGACTGTCGGATCATATGCAGGTGGCCATGATAAGAATATTAACTATGTTTGCTTAATTTTTTCTAATTTGTCCTTGTAGGTGAAGAAGAAAGGAGAGAAAACGGAATAAACTTCAGCCGCCAAGCTACAACTGAGAATCATAATTAACCTTACCAAATAAAGCCAATAACGCAAGAACAGATTAACTCTTAGGGAACTTACGTACCTTAAAAATTTGAAACGAAACGCAATGACAAGGCTGTTTTTAGAGAGGAGATGCCTGCCTTTCGTGTGTTAACATAGAGTGCAAAACTGTCATAAAACCCATTATACAGGCGGTAAAATTTTCGAAGGGCGCAGATCAATTTGATAAGCTGAGCCCTGCCTTATTATTATTTTTTTTTTATTAAAGTTTACATTACATGTATAGACGTCATTTGTTTCACAGTGGTCATCTATTTGAAACAACTGCTGGATTTAGTGCGCCAAGAGCACTTAAAAGCGCTGTACTGTATTTATTTCAGCATGAAGTCATGCGGAGAAGAGTAGCAAGTCCTCTGTTTCGCGCCGTTGTGTATCGTCCTCTACTCCTCTACTTAGAGCCCTTTTTGGGGCAAACTTTGAAAAATCTAGCGTCCTAATGCAAGTTTTAACTCTGCAGATTACAAAAAAACACAAAACTGAAAAAAGTAATTTTGTATCGTTTAACTCTGGGGTGTATCATGAAGGGAAATTTTTTATTAATTCTTTCTTTTCTCTCTCTCTATTTTTTTTACGGGGAGGTGTTGAATAGGGTTTTCCTCGTTGGTTCGGTGCCATCTAGAGCATGATCTTTTGATAT
This sequence comes from Orbicella franksi, assembly GCF_964199315.1. Lineage (NCBI taxonomy): Eukaryota > Metazoa > Cnidaria > Anthozoa > Scleractinia > Merulinidae > Orbicella > Orbicella franksi. The sequence continues at coordinate 12,867,600 of NC_138155.1, read as the reverse complement.
ATAATATGTATGAAAAGAGAAAACAAAAACAAACAAAAATATAATAATAATAATAATAATAATAATAATAATAATAATAACAAAACAAAATTTAAAAAATATATATTTAAATTCTCTCAACACTAACTGATAAATTGGAAAACGACCGACCCGGATGCTTGAAAACGGCGCAATGTGGGCTGCCGAAAATGAAACGACTTTTTTTGAAAACTTTCTTGAACAGTTGAATTTAACGCGGGCTAAATTAAGAGGTGGTGAATGGCAAATGCAACACTTCGCGAGAAGGCAAGACCAGCGTTTTTCTTTACATCCAGACATTTTGACTTTTAAATTACGAGACTTCAACTTATTCTAATGTTCAAACTCTCAGATGTCAGTTATAAAAACAAGCAATAAAAATGGGGACTTAAGACACTCTCTTCGCCTTGCAAAAAATCGAGACTCCGAGAGAGCTTCGTGAGTAAAATCGAGACTGTGAGACGCACATAACTGCTAAAAAGAAAAGGACTGTGAGACCCATAAAATTCGACGAAACGTTTGCGAGACCGATGGTTTTTGAAGGACCCGATTCGCCACCATTAAATTAATGTAGGTATGCTCTAACGGGCATGAATTAAGCGTTTCTGTGGTCTTGTGTAAGGCGAGCCAGATTTTATGGACGGGAAAAGAGCTGTTTTTCCAAATTTATAGGGATGGTAACATGGTAGAAGGAAACATTTTACACACAATTATCCAGTGGAATAAAAAGAATAAAAAGGTATTTTGTTTGCCACCAACATGCGTACACATGGAAAATTAATAATTCATATTTTAATTAAAACTCAAATTGTCTTCATCAGTAAGATCTGTCGTCTTAATGGCGCGCAATATAGTTTTGTGTACATCTTAGCAATTAGATAGAGCTGTAATGATATCAGTTAACCAAACTTTACCGAGCTCAAAGCAAACGCTTAATTGCTATTTGGAGAGTGTCCCCTCTACTTTAGTGCTCTCCAAAAGTCACAAGATGTCTTAGAAGTATTTTAATCACACAGTCACCATTTAATCACATCAAGTACAATTCTCGAACTGTCCGTAATTCTACTCGATCCTATTCTTGAATTAGCTATCTTAGTTTGGTCACACAGGAATTTCCGGTAATTGTTAATTCTTATCTACTGGCTCAGTTTACATCAATGTGAAATCTCCACGCCCTATTTGTCACGCAACATGCTAACAAGACGTTTCCGACACACACTCCCCTCATATGGTTCGCTATCGAAGCATATGTCATAATTCTGTTTCAATCACGCGATTTGAGTCTTGAACTATTAAATCATAGAAGAAACTATGGACATCGCTATTGCGCAGTTAAACAAGACCCTGAAGGAAGTATACACGTGGTGTCTAACAAATCGTTTAACACCTCACCCAGGAAAGAGTGAAGTGATGCTACTTAGTAAAGGAACCCCGATGGGACCACATGCACCAATTCAACTAGGAACCTCGTATGACACCGTCGCTGCCCGGGTACACTTCATTCACTATGGCCAGCGGCCATGTTCCACGATTCTTGCTGTCGGTTTTCACTATGACGACGTCTCCTTTTTTAGGTTGGAACTTGGTCACTGCGTGCGTCAGGTTGTGTCTTTCTCTTAGTGCTGCAAGGTATTCTCTCTGCCAGCGGCTCTACATCTTGTCCTCGCAGGTTCGCAGATACTTAGCACGCCTCCCGATGTCTCGATCTGTTATCCTCCAGGTCTCCTCTTCTGGTAACTGGTTTGTTTGCTGGTTCAAGAAGGTTGCGGGCGTTAAGACTGGTAACTCGACGTCGTCTTCCACATAGCTTAATGGGCGGCGATTAATCTGGGTTTCAACGTCGAGTAGCACTTCACTGAGCTCAGACCAGGTTAGAGTAGCTCCACCAATAGCTTTGAACATGGAAGATTTCACGACTCCAATTAATCTCTCAAACTGAACCCCCCACCAAGGGGCGCGGCTCAAGTTGAATTTCCATGAGATCCGGTGTTGTTCTAGAAGACCCTGGAGACGCTCATCCTTTCGTAACTCCCGTAGCCATTTCTCAGCTTTGCTGAAGGTACCGCCATTATCTGAGTAGATGACCCGTGGTCGTCCACGACGAGCGATGAAACGCTTGACACATGTGATAAAGTAGTCGGTCTCCAGGCTGGCCAGTAACTCTAAGTGTATAGCCCTTGAAAGGCTGCAAGTGAAGATAGCCAGGTAAGCGTTTCCTTGACTTTTCTTTCCCTGTTTGTACTTCACTGGTGCAGCGAAATCTGTACCGATGACTTCAAATGCCGCGCCAACTGTGGTCCGATCTTCCGGTAACTGACCAAGTATTAGGTTTCTTGCTGGAGTTGCATTGAATCTCTTGCAACCATAGCAGTTACTTCGGACCGATTTGACCAAGCTACGAAGCTTCGGTACCCAGTATCTCTCTCTCACTGCTGCCATTGTCAGAGCGACTTCCCCATGCAGCGTCGCGCAATGAACTTGTTGGACCAGTTTTCCTGTAAAACTTGCACTGTTCGGTAGGTATATCGGAGTTTGCCCTTGTATCCGGCCGTGGCAGGTCATCACTCCCTCTTCATTGGGTTTCAGGTTGAGTTGCCCGCTAATTTGAGGGTAGCCCGTGGTTTCTCTGTCTCGCCGTTGGACTCGCTTAATCCACCAACCACGTACGTCTTCTATTTCTTCTGTGAGTAGGGGCCCAAGTTTCTTCTCTTTATGCTTGCAGTTATGGATGAATCTCTTGATCCATGCGCCGACTCTTAAAGTTCGGCGCAAGCTGTTACGTTCGAGGAGTTCGTCGAACTCGTCTGGCTCTGGTTTGGTTTGCGCTAGGTTGAACACTTCCCTAATGACTTTGGCTTCCATTTCTGATGCCGGTGAGGATCGAGTGACTCGGTTGATTGGCCACTTGGACTTGTCCTGGAGCCACGCCGGTCCCTGTTGCCAAAGTGCTGATTGAACTGGAGCACCTCTGCTCGCTAGGTCTGCAGGGTTTTCATCCGTAGGAACGTACCTCCACTCGATCTCCTTGTGTAATTGTATCTTGGCAACTCGATGCGCGACAAACTGTTTGTACTGGCGATTTCCCTTGATCCAATGAAGTGCGACGGTGCTGTCTAACCATCCAAACACCTTTGGGGAGGGCACGTTATCTAGGGCGTTGCGCACGTTTATCAATAGATTGGTAGCCATGTGCGCTGCAATCAATTCTAGGCGTGGAATAGTCAGTCCCTGTTTAGCAAGTCGACTCTTGGCGACCACTAATCGTTGAGTGTTGCCTGATGGTTGGCGTACAAATGCATAGACTGCCGCTCCTACTCTTCGTTCTGATGTGTCCCCGAAAGAGTGTAGTTCCACTTCTTGTACTGCTTCTTGATAACGTGCTATTGATCGCGGTACTTGCTGTTCACGAGGTAATTGCTCCTCCCATTTTTTCCAGCGCCGTAGGAGCTCTCCGTTGATCTTCGCATCCCATTGTACTTTGGTTTCACACAACTCACGATAAATCTGCTTTGCAGTGAGCGTCAATGGTGCAATCAGGCCTAAGGGATCATAAATCTTAGCCATCTTTCCCAGGATTCCTCGCTTGGTTGGCTGGGTTTCTTCTTTGGGTATAACTACCACTAAGGTGTCTTGCTGTTTGTCCCACTTGAGTCCCAACATCTTAGATTCACTTGGTTTAACATTTAGTTGTTGTTTGGCAAATGACTGCTCTTCAGGGGGGACGATCAGGTTTGGATCTTCCTCTAGCTGTTTGACGCTGGAATGCCACTTGTGGAGTTGGAACGTTGTGTCGCTGAATATCTGAACGGCTTTCTCTTTACGCTGCTGGGCCTGGCTTGTATTTCGTCCACCGTCGAAGCTCTGCCACTATCTCTAGTTCTCGTTCTTCCCAAGCATCTAAATGAGCTTCGATTACGCCCCCGAGTAGAAAGGGCGATGGAGCTAGACCGAACAGCGCACGAGTGAAACGTAGTATCTCTAACTTCCCGTGTTCACTTTTCGTCCAATGAAATCTTGATGCATCACGTTCACACTCCCGGATTCGTATTTGCAAGAAGGCTTTCTAACTGTCTGCAGTTACAGCTATGGGGTATGCTCTCTGTATCACTATTATGTCCCAAAGCTTGTTTTGCAATGGAGGGCCAGGATAAAGGCACTCGTTCAGCGACGGTGACTCTGGCGTTGCTCTTGCAGAAGCATTATAGACTATGCGCATCTTGGTCGTTTCAGCCGTTTCTCCAACCCCTGCTTTGTGTGGGATGTAGAATTCTTTCCCCACGATTTCTTCTGGTGCAACTTCGACTACTTTGTTCTGGAGTTGCTCTCGTATAATGGCATCGTACTCATCGGTGAGGTTAATGCGCTGCAGTTTTCTGGTCAGACTTGACAGGCGTCGTATACTTCCTTGTTCGTTTGTTGGTAGGTCTGGATGATTGCCTCGCCATGGTAGTCCGGTTTCATACCATCCTTCCGGTGAGCGTTATAGTTGTTCCTTAAATTCTGCATGCACTATGCTCTGGTCATGTTCTGGTGTGTCTGCAAGCCCTAGTATGTCAAGCCTGCACAGGTCCTCGTAGTCGCTCTGTGATGTTTGCGTCAGCAGCATCGCGTTGGGGTCAAATTCTGATCCCGGACTCATGATAAACCATCCCAGTTTAGTTTTCTCCGCCACCGGTTCCCCATCCTGTCCAATTTGAGGCTTTGTCTCAGTTTTTACGCGCGCATATTCCCCGCTTCCTAGTACGACATGTATGGGAAGTTGGTCCTTCTTGTCACGGTCTGTGATTTTGACTCCTTGCAAATGCGGGTACTTGTTTATCAATTGTCCGTAGTTTGGGTTGTCAATCGATAACAGCTCTGCTTTGTTCACTCTCGTCAGTTTTACAGACATCTGATAATTCCCGTCTAAGGATTCTAGGACGGTGTCGTACACTTCTAGTTTGGTTACTTTTGAGCTGATTAGCATATCCACACGTTTTGTTTTCGTTTCACTTGGCTTTTTCTTTAGGAGATCCAACAGCTTCGCAGATGCATATGAGCTCCCCGCGCCGGTATCTATCAACGCGCGACAGGTAATACCATCGACCTTTACAGTTAAGACTGGCATGATTCCTTCATTGTTCTCACTGGCTGTCATCAAAGTCTGCTTCCCGCTGTCTGTTTGTTCACGATCACATATCGAAGAGTGATGGCGTTTGTGACAATGTAGACATGTTTTCTTGCTGAAACACTCTGCGGCGCGGTGATTCGGTGTTGCACAATTAAAACATAACTTCTTTTTCGCGAGAAACTGCTTTCGTTCTTCCACGGTTGAGATCTTCTGGCATCCCGACGATCTGTGCGTCACATCACTACAATAAACGCATTTGTTTGGCTTACCATCGCCACCACGTACTTGGAAGAGCTTATTTGAGCGGTCACGTTTGGAATTAAGTTGCTCCGATGTTTCTCGTTCTTCAACCGGGTTTCTTTTTGTCCAAAGTCTTACTGCCTCTGACAACTGAGCGAAATTCCATTTCTGCCATTCCGGATCCATTGCCTTTCATCATCAGAGGCAGTTTTTAAGGCTAATCTTAAGACTTATCTTTTTAAGCGTGCATTTGATTTGTAGTTTTTACTTTTTATTTGTAGCCTAATTGTATTATATAGCGTATTTAATTCTTTGGATTTTAACTTTTAGGATTTAGGATTTTAGGTTTTTAAGGAATTAGGATTTTAATTTTAAAGTATTGTAAAGCGCCATGGACAATTAGTGGAAAATGGCGCTATATAAATGTATATTTATTTATTTATTTATTTATTTTATTTATTTATTCGTACTAGGTCTCCCCGAATTGCTGGCAGTTTATCCAGTGTCATTGGTACGTTTCCTTTAACTTCACTGAGTTTATTCATTGTTTCCAACGCTTGGACACAGCACGTCAATGTTTCGCTAAACTCGCTTACCCTCCTAGGGTTGGCGCTAGTAATGACAGGAAGAGCCATTTGCGAAGCTTCCCAACCTCTTCGTCAGTTTTCAGCAACTGAAGGTCAATCGCGGCATTCCACGTGCCTATGTCACCAAGATCTTCCTTTGCTTCTATCTTTAAGGCTTCCAACGCACGCTTTAACTCGTCCGCTTCAGATATTGTAGACCTTAATGCTCCCGTATGTCTTTCGATAGCATCTACAGATCCTGAATCTAGCACTTGCTCCGTTCTCTTAGTATGGATTTCTAGTTGCGTAAGTTTCGTTTGCAGTTTTCCCTTTGCGTTCTCCATCTCCGTCGGAGGCGTAGGTTTAAATAGAATTTAGGACTAAGTTATACTCACAACCATGTAGATAGCGGTCCCGTCGGAGGTGCCACGTTTGGAGAATGTCCCCTGTACTTTAGTGCTCTCCAAAAGTCACAAGATGTCTTAGAAGTATTTTAATCACACAGTCACCATTTAATCACATCAAGTACAATTCTCGAACTGTCCGTAATTCTACTCGATCCTATTCTTGTATAAGCTATCTTATTAGTTTGGTCACACAAGAATTTCCGGTAATTGTTAATTCTTATCTACTGGCTCAGTTTACATCAATGTGAAATCTCCACGCCCTATTTGTCACGCAATATGCTAACAAGACGTTTCCGACAGCTACAGGAAGTCTCAACTCAGTTGTAAGGAATTGCAACTTTCACCTCAGTAGCCGAAATATTTCCTGTGTCGATTAATTAACATATCAGTTTGCGAAAAAATGAAAACATTCCGTATTTTCAACTCCAATGAGTGAAAATGAGTCAATAGATCGACAAATGAAAATGAATAACATGTAGGAAATGATGAGTGAAGAAGAGACGGTATATTGGTTAATAGTATGTTGGTGGAGAATCAGGATCTCTACCGAAAGGCCTGTCTTCTTAATGGCCCACAACGCAGTCTTGTACACGTGTTGGCACTTAGAAGGGGCTCTGACTATATCAGTTTACAAACCTTAGTGTAGAAAAGGAAGAAATAGGGTGACTTTTGAAATTTCGACTGGTTTCTTCTATTAAAAGCTTAAGAATAGGACGATAAAAATGGGGACAAATAACTCAAAAAAATCCATTTAGTCATTTCATTTATTTATTTGTATATCTGGTTAAAGCTGAGCAATTCTAGCACTTATTCTTGTAAACTTTCGTTTTAATAAAAGGTTTTCTGTCTATATATCTCCCCAGAAGTTTCATAAAAATTCTTATTTTTGCCAAAGTTTGGAAGTTATCACGCACAAAGCACAATTCAGACAACTCAGTTGAGAAGTGGTGCACTTTGTAACTGGCAGCTGAAATTTGAGATCTGTAAATTTCTCGATAGCTTATGGTCTAAAGGTTTAGCTCCTACACTCTGTTTTTTTTTTTTCTTTTAATAAGACTATTGTTTTTTCGGCCGAGGTTGAATATTGTTGTTTTAATTTTCCGCCGATTTTAGGCTGAAAATATTCGTATGAAAATTTCTTAGATCATATAGTGTAGGACATTTCTGTTTCCGAATGTATTTGGTGATTGAATGGTGTTAAAGTAATTTTGGAGCCAGTCTGTATGTATTGAAGCCTAATATGACGCCCATATTGTCTTACAGAAATGTTATTAGCAGCAAGCATACGGCTAGTACTGTTTTTGTTGCTTTATGGCTGATTTTGAAGTTTAGAGAAAGGAAGAACTTTATACGATTTATTTTAAAATATAAAGCCTTTCAGCATACGAAATTATGTTTGAATATCTCAGCCTCGGGTTTATTCTTAAAATATTCTTAAAATGTCGTAAATTTCAGCCTCGATATTCTTATAAAATAAATTCTTATATAAATATATAAAAAAGAGGGTAACTTGGAATTTCCCGAAAATTCTTGTTAAATGAGGTTCTTGCACAAAATCAACACTTTAGCAGATTTGTTTCATTAACATAACAAGCGACAAATGAATATGAATTTTAGATCTTTTTTTAGCAAGATCTCTAGCTGAAGTGCAGTTACGATATATGTAAATTCGGAAAATTCAGTCACAAGGAGATACTGTTATAACGAGGCTCTGAACAAAGAAATGAAGAATTGAACCTACGTACCTTGAAAATTTTAAAATACGAAGCACAATGCCAAGGCTGTTCTTAGAGAGGAGATGCCTGCCTTTCGTGTGTTGACATAGAGTGCAAAACTGTCATAAAACCCATTACACAGGCGGTAAAATTTTCGAAGGGCGCAGATCAATTTGATAAGCTGCGCCCTGCCTTATTTTTATTAAAGTTAACACTACATGTATAGACGTCATTTGTTTCAAACTGGTCAATTGTTTGAGGCAACTGCCGGATCTGTAATTCATCAAAGTAAATTCAATTTTTATTTTTAGTTTATTAGTGCGATTGTAACTAGTGTAGCATGGTAGCTGTTAGTAGAAGTAATTAACCCGAGGAAAACGGCGTCTGCTAATGGACTCAGTTAGTTTTTAAACAGTTCTAAGAGCTCCATTAACTTTGTTTAGTTTTAGTAGCCTTTGGTTTTGCTCTTAGGTCCCGTTCACAGAATGCCAGAGAAACAGTTTGAAAAAAACGCAACAATCGACGGTCATTTTGGATTTGTGTTTGAGTAAAAAGTTGGCTGGGAATCACATGTTTATAACGTTTTCATCGATTTCGAAAAGATCCGTTTTCAAAATGTTTTCCTTCCACACTAAACCGCGAAGCCGGCATTTTCAAATATCCCACCGTTTTCATGACGGATTATTGTGGATGGTAAGCCAAACCGTAGAAATAAAGCTGCGTTCTTAAATTTCTCCGTCGTAGTATGAACATGGAGGGGGTTTAAACTTTCTTCAGCGCTAATGCATCACCGAATGCAAGGGTGTTTTCGCAAAAAGAATACTCTGTTGTAAATTACACAGATTATGATTTCAATAAACTGTAAATACGAACTGAAAATCATAAAGTAATGGTATATACTAGTTTTAAACTTCCAAGAATATTCTTTGAGTGAATGAGAGAGAATTTTAATTAGCTTGACAAAAATATAACTGGGGACACTATCTACATATTAAAAAATATCTTCGCCACACAGAATTAAAGCTATTGACAAGTTAAACCAGCAGCAATGAATCAGCTGTCACTGAAACACTGATTATCTGCAAGAAAAGAGATTGAATAGTTTGATTCAAACTACTAAGATCAAGATTATGAAGTATAAACAGAAGTGTGTTTGGTCTTGGCGCACCGTTTAGTTTCCGCTAATAGTTTATGCAAGGTGCAAGAAAATAAAGTTAATAATGATAATTAATAATAACAATACCCAAAAAAAAAAAAAAAAAATTCTTCAGTTCATTCACCAAAAAAGAGTTCAGTATTCACCACTAGATAATCACAGATGTGGTGTGACATTGGAAATAATCAAGAGAATAAGTTATTACGAAGTTTATATCCTTGTCGATTGTAATTTCAGATTCGTACGGACTTCTATATTACAGAACGCTTTCACTTATTAGTGTTACCGCGGCTAGATGAGTAAACAAATTGAAAGCCGTCTAGCTTTATATATACATATATGTTATCTTTTAGTAGTAGCCAATGGCTTGATACCAGTTAACATAATCTATTTATTCACTAGCCAATATAAAAACCTTAAACCAAAAAAAAAAAAAAAAAAACTAGAATCTTCGGTTTAGAAAAATGTACTGAAATACCACTACATTAAATCTAACACCCGCGGAAATTACCGGGATGAAAATTTAAAACTCCTAAAGAAGATCGACGAACAATTTGTACCGTTTTTTTTTTTTTTTTTCGTGTTTTGTCATTAAATCCAAGAAAAGTCTTTTACAGGAAGTCTTAAATCGGCTCTAATAAGAAGTTGCAATATCCGGTAGCCGTAATGCATCATCCAAATTAATTAAAAATTAATTAAAAATGGAAGAAAAACATGTCCGAATTTTGGACTCCAATAGTTATAAATAGGTTTGTCGAAATCAAGAAATCAATTTCATTTGAGAAATGATAAAGGAAGTGAAAGTAGTATTTTCATTAAGTTGGTCAGGACTGTCAGAATTTTCTTACTATTGTTTTAGTGTAAATTTATTTCTCATTTTTTTTAGTACACAGTGTGCGTGAACTTTATTACTCTAGTATGGTAGGTGAGGGTACACGCAATTAGTTTGAGGAATTAACACACTTTTTTTAATAGAGCTTTAAAACAACCCAAAAACAAATATACGGAAAATGGAATCCTACACTGGTTTCATAAGTTTGGTAAATTAAGAAAAACAGTTTTTCTGTGTGTGTGTGTGTGTGTGTGTGTGTGTGTGTGTGTGTGTGTGTGTGTGTGTGTGTGCGTGTCTTCACTAAGAAAGTAAATTTTGATGACCAACCTAACACATAGTCCCCGAATTCTCTTCCTCCACCCCCACCCCCTCCCCTTTATACGCCTACTACGCAGGCAACGATGCGTATAACTTTGAAATTTTTTTTAAACTCCAAGTTAAATTTCATGCGGATCTGACAACGCTTAATAACTGCAAAAGGATGACATTTAAATACTACGGGTTAATTTTTCCAACCAGGCTTATTATTTTGGCTTGCTAAGTGCTCGTAAAAAGACGATAATTTTGGGGTCGAGTCTTGCTCTTTTCGGGGAAAAATACTATGAAGGCCGCCTTGACAAGAGAATAAAAATCCAAATAACCTCAAAGTTACAGTTTTGAAATAAGTTAATAAAAACCTTCTTCCTGACAAAGTTTGAGAAAATCGAATTTTTCAATCCTGCATAGATATAGATGACCGTTAGAGCAAGCTATTAACGCACTGTTTTAAAGTGAACCGTTTCAACTAACCTCACCTATTTTTAGCAGCTATGAATGGTAGGACTTTATCCTTGATCTGCTGTTGGAAATGAAAACGTTGTACTCGGGCAGATGTGAACATACAATGTTTAACTGCTGAAAACTAAAAAAAGGCAAGGAAGCATCGCAAATGAATTCCAAAGTTTCGATCTTCAATTCTTAGGCCGCGTCCACACTACGCCGGAGGAATTTCAAAACGCAGCTTTATATATATTTGTACGGTTAGGCCTACCGTCCACACTGATCCGTCACGAAAGCAAAGCTTTTCAAAGAAGATCTTTGGCAAACTGGAGGAATTTTACATTTATTTTTTTTTCTGCAACGTAAATACTATGTACTTATTGACTGAGTGGGAGGGCCGGACGGGAAAATATTTGGCTCGAGGTCAGGACGTACGGACCGAGCGCAGCGAGGTCCGTGCGTCCTGACCGAGAGACAAATATTTTCCCGTCCGGCCCGACCTTACTCAGTCAATAAGCATTTTATCATATGACCACTTAACGGTTGAACCTAAATAGTACGCGATTACATAACATCAGACGGCCGCGCGGAAAAACTACAGAAAAGATTCTACCATGAAAACTCATCGTCGTTTATTTCTTCGCGTGGAACAAGAAACTCACAATTCATCGAAAAACACGATTCATTTTCTCATATTTGTTTTTCAATGTAAGTCTACAATTACAATTCATGCCAAAAAGCCAACAGAAAGTTGAGATAAAGCTGTCAAAGATGTGTCAAAACCATCAAAAACTTAACGAATGACAAAAGTTCGCTTCACGCTTCAGTGAAATTGTTCACAAATCTTCTTCATCTGAAGATGTCTACCTCTTGGATTCTCTTGAACAAGGAAGAACCAGCGACTGAATATTAATGACAACGATGTTAGCTCCCGCAAACAGTACCTGGGTTTGCTGACTTTGCTGACTTTGCTATGTAGTGGAAATTCAAGCGAGTTTTATTATCTGGATGAACTGTACGGTAATGAACTTGTGTTCGTACTCAGTTTTGTTTCTTCAAACAACACTGATGTAGAAACTGCAGAGCAATATATCCTACTGTGCACAAGGTATGTTTGTGATTTCTCTTCTCGCAACTCTGGAAACTCGAAGAAAAAATCTATATCATACTTTGTTTTCTTCGCGACTTGCCGGTTTTCTTGCTTTTGACTTACGATGAATTCTTTGATGCTTTCCACTGAAAGAAGTTTCGCCTCAAGACTGTTTGCTTATTCCAAAGGTTAATTATCGGACAATTCATTCGGAAAAGTTGTTTTCTTGACCGCCCGTTTGCTTGTTGTTGGCTTCTGAGAAAGCTGTGAACTTCTTCAGTTGTGAGGACTGTGGACTTTCTTTCTGTTCTTTCGGAGTGAGTTGGCGACTGAAGTAGTTCTGCATCGGACAGTTCGCCTGGATAGTAAACTTCGCTCTCAGAATGTTCACTTTCATCTCTTATTTTGAAAAGAACAAAATTTTCCAGCGACAAAATTGTTTTGTCATTAACTCGCGTCGAGTTTCTAGTAGGGCCGTACGCATTTCTAGTAGGGCCGTACGTGTTTTTCCGGCCCTATCACTTCGACGCGTACGGCCCTCCTACAGGACCTTTTTTCTTATGGTTTTCCAAGGAAATTGCGCGCGGGGCCGTCGGGTCATGTGATAATAAAACCATACGACATTTTAGAGGTTATATTCAAATAATTTTGGAAATTACAGATTTACCTCGACTTGTTATAATTACACCTTTCTCCGCTAAAAAGCTTCAAGCAGATAAATTAGAAAAAGACAAAAACAAAAAAACAAACAAAAAACAAAACAAAACAAAACAAACAAACAAACAAACAAAAACGGGAAATCGCTAATCATGACACTGCACAATCATTTCATTTGTATTTACAAGGTCATCAATATACTTGGCCGTACAATTTCAATGAAACTCCATCTAATGAAGAAGCCCTCTCCCCTACCGCTCCCTCCTTCCAGCCGCTCTGCTCCAGTCCCCTCCTCATTCAAAGCTCAAAGACATAACAAAATTGTTAAAGCCTCATTACACATATGAATCGACTTCGATTGTACTGTCCAAGTGTTTTCAAATTTTCAGGCTTGGCAAAGGACACATTTTGCTAGGTATTGTGTCTTACCCTATCAAATAACATTAGCTAAAATATCTTTTATATGGCTTTTGTTTGTACCCAGTCGATATAACGCGAGCTCTGATTGGCTAATTCTAGGACATTTTTCTCCCGTAATGCCCACGAGCCGACAACGGGCCTCAAAATGAAAGCAAGAGGTAATTATAAAAAAAAAAAAAAAAAAAAAAAAAAAAACTACCGCTTTTTTTTCTGAAAATTGTAGCGGCGGAAACGATGAGTGGCGACGAACACTCTGAGAGTGAATTTTATTACCCCGACGAGCTACAATATCAGGAGAACAGCAAATCCACAGCGTTAAATTTTGAATGAGTTGGTGCCTGACAGGGCGAAGGAAACAGCCAAGACGAAATTAAAACTTTCGTCAAATAGCCATATCATCAGGAGCCATAATCGGGGACGGAGACCGTAAGCGCGCCATTTCTAGTACTGGGGTTGTCCCCATGATATGGGACAAAGTTTATTTTTAGAACAAATTGCGCCATCGCCTGCGGCACACGCGCGTACATGCTGCGAGGATTTTTGCTGATGTCGCGCGGGGGAAATGGCGTCCGAAATTCCCGAAATGTTTCATGTTTTTGGCCCACAACTCAACGCTCTTGAGTGTTGGAATTTTGCTTAAGTATTTTCGTCGTAAGCTGCTCCAATTTGAGTGAAGTAAGTCAGTGTCGAATTTAGGTATGTTCCGCTGTAAGCTCATATTTATCGCTGACCAAGTTGTGTTCCGACGGATGTTTCTTTTACATGAGCTGTACATTACTCCACTTTAAATTTCACATATGTTGAAGATTAACAGCTTTTCCATTACACAGCAAAAAACTAGCTGGATATATTTAGGTATAGCAGAACTTCAGGACTTCATGGTTTCCTAGCTCCTCTTGCCACACGCTTGCGAGGAATTTGTCAGTCTATCGCGACCGAAAAGTAAAACAAAATAATTGCTAGTTTGAATTTCGCTTGAATTGTAAGCAACGCTTGATGTTTCATCAAAGCCCGATAACTTTACGTCCGTAGATACTGCTCAGTGTTATTCGTGTAAAAATCCAGTAAATTTTCTGTTGTCGATGAATGAGAGAGCCCGCCGATGCGTGTTTTTGTACAGTCAGTAAACATGACAAATTGTACTTCCGCCGCACTTTCGTGTGAAAGCGTACATCGAACTCAAACAATAACTCTATAGTTTTTAAATATCTTTAAGATTGACAAATGTTTGAGAATATATTAAAAGCTAAGCTGAAAATATGTGAATAAAGCAGAAATAATCAGCAAAGTTACGATGACGCTTTCTTTAATCAACTTGGAATAACGATTTCGATTTTGCTGGTCGAGCTATCAAAACTCCTTGTCTATTTTCATTTTCGCAGTGTAAAACTTCACTATGCTTATGTTGAAGAAACACATATGATGTTAGTAGCCTTTCTTGTGTTCGTGAAATTTGTTACAGCATCTCAGCACAAAAGATAACGAAAGAAATCTTTGTCAAGATTTGTTGACAATCGAAAACACCGACTCGGACTTGAAAATGCACGAGCTGCACTATGCAAATGAGCTAATTGTACGCGTCAGACTTTCCTTTCAACAACTTTTGCAAATTCACCAAACAAACAGAAACAACCAGAAACCATCAAAACAGGCATTGGTTATGATTAAGCATTGTCTGAAAAACTCACAAATTAACTCAATACCAGAGTAGAGAGTTTTCTTGCTATATTCTTAAGTCAGAACAAACGCAAAAACATACGCGCAAGCTTACAACTAGCGTGAGCAGATCTTATTATTCATTCCCAGCGCGAGATTGAAGTCTTGTTTTCGACCCTGAAAAACTCACCTTTTCCGTTAGTTCGGAGCATAAAACTACATATAAGCGCCCTGGTTCGTATTCCCTGCCTTATTCCCGGCCATCGCTGTGAAAAATACGCAAGAGAATCTCTCAACTCTCACCATTTGATCACGCAACGTGACAACATACACGCGAGAGCCCCCGACATGTGCGTGAATCCGCGCGAATATATGACGTCAGGATGGCGCAATTTGTTCTAAAAATAGAAAAATCGTCCCATATCATAGGTGCGCGCGAATCCCGAGTCTTACGGTCTCCATCCCCGATTATGGCTCCTGATATCATATAACAAACTAGACTTAGCTATTGTGCATGAGAACTGAAAAAGAGCAATTGTCTAGAGTCAGATTGTCAATAAGTTTAGCGTAGTGTCAAAATAAACTCGAAGAGTTGTTTTAGGAAAAGCAATGAAATAATTTTTGAGGGTTTAAGAACAAGTTGTTAAAAAAAAGCCATATACAGTTTGGCTTTATGAAAAGCTCTCTATAGAAGTGAATTTCTACCCAGGCAGTGAGGCCTAGGTTTAAATTTCGGCTCCGCTTTTTTTTTTTTTCTTTCACGTTAAGTCACAAATCGCCGTTTGGTCTCTAAGGTGCATGCATCACCTCTGCATGCGTCAGCACATGCAATTTACAGAAGTTGTCGACGTCAAAAGTTAGCACGGATTCCATGATTTCTAGGGCGATGAAATCACATACAAACGAACATACCGTTCGAGGTAGACCAACACTAATGGACGTTAAGCGTTTTCGGAACGGGCCGGTCTGCAAGCGTTATGAGAGATCAATTTACGAGCGAACATTTTGAGAGAATTTATCAAGAATCATGTTATACCAAAGGAGCTATCAACCGGGGCTATCAACTCTTCAACT
>NC_138155.1:12839400-12844400 GCF_964199315.1 Orbicella franksi | reverse complement strand
ACAAGCCTATAGTTAAGGAAACACATACGAAGGTGTCACGCTTGATCTCAGAACTACACCGTGGCAACTACATTGATAACATGACTAGAAAGTGGTTATCTCAAACACCAAATCCACCGCGGATTCCGGAATTCTATACCCTTACAAAGACCCACAAACCTACTCTAGTAGGAAGACCAATTATCTCAGGCTGCAGTGGGCCTACAGAACGAATATCAGCATTTGCTGACACATTACTTCAGCCTATTTCCATATCACAAGCGTCTTATCTAAAAGACACTACAGATTTTATTAATTTCATTGAAAAGACGAAAGTGAATAAACAAACATTCCTTGTATCAATGGACGTAACAAGTCTATATACTAATATACCACAAGAAGAGGGTATAACTACAGTATGCAGAGCATACGAAAACTTTCACAGAAATAACCCTCCTATCCCCACACAATATCTCAAAGAAATGCTAAGCCTGATACTGAAAGAAAATTCTTTCCAATTCAACGATAAGAATTATCTACAAATCCACGGTACCGCCATGGGTACTAAAATGGCCGTTGCTTTTGCAAATATTTTTATGGCCAATATCGAAACAGAGATTCTTAGCAATAGCGTCGCAAAACCCACAATCTGGAAACGATATATTGACGATATTTTTTTCTTTGTGGGATGTCAGCCAACCTGATATAGACAAGTTCATCGAACAAGCAAACTCACATCACCCTACAATCAAATTTACAGCTGAACTTTCAAATACTGAAACTACATTTCTGGATACAGTTGTATACAAAGGCAAACGATTTAGAGATCAATCCATCCTGGATATAAAAACACACTTTAAGCCAACTGAAACCTTTCAATACACTCATTTTTCCTCTAGCCACCCGCCGGGTGTCAAAAAGGGATTCGTGAAGGGCGAAGCTCTAAGACTCTTACGAACTAACTCTTCAAGAGCAACATTTGAAGAGAACATTTACAAATTCAAATCACGTCTCCTTGCTAGAGGTTATCCAAAAAATCTGATCGAAACACTCCTTTCAGATATTAAATTCACAGAAACGGAATCGGCGCCAAGACAAAAGCATGAAAGTCGGAAAGAACTCTTGCCTTTTGTAACACAATATCAACCATCAGTGCCCAACCTCAAAAATGTTTTAATGAAAAAATGGCACTTGATACAAAATCAGCCTTCTCTACGGCAAATTTTCAAAGAGCCACCACTAATATCGTATAAAAGAGGTAAATCCCTAAAAGACATACTCGTAAGAGCAAAACTATAAAGGGGTCATATATTACATGGTACAAAAGTTTCCATTGTTAGAAGTTGTGCAGGCCTGTCCGCCACTCCTTGATAATTCCTACCTTCCTCGTTCTTAAAAAGTGACAACAAACTGAGAGTCGATTCGTCTGAGGTACTTCACGATTCGAGACGATTCGTCTGAACGGAAGTCGACTCGCGGTAGGCAAATGAATAACTGGGGTATCAAATCGTTAACGATTCGATTCGATTCGTCGTGAATCGTCTCCTGCAAGGTCGAATCGTCTGAACGGAAGTCGACTCACGAAAGAAAATAACAATATGGAAGGAGGACGTATTTTCGTGTTGTTCCGGCCTATATTAAAATACAAACCCAATCATATTGCAAGTACTCAATATCTTACCGCAGAAATGATATGCATTGGTTATTTTTACATTGAAGGGTCATAAAAGCTATTAAAGTATATAAATAGCTCATTTAACGAAGGTGTCCGCTTAATACAGGTTTAACCGTACTCTATAGCCTAAAAGGAAGATATTGAAACTCACCAAATTGACGAGCTGTTTAAATTTTCGAATGATTCAAGCCGTGATTTTATGTTTTAGACGATCAACAGACAAGAAAATTAATTGAAGAGAATTCGAACGACCAGTTTCACTAATATTTGTACGGTATTGCGAATAAATACACATAAACACGGGCATGGCGACATGATATGAACAAATAGTTGAGCTGGCTTCGCCGTCGTGGTTTGCTACAGCTCCCTTTAAGTACCCTCATTAAAACTTCATACGACTAAATGCTATACTGGTACTTGCCGTTACAATGACGACTTGCCTACCTTTGAAGATAAGAAAACGCGGCGACCATTGGGAAAAAGAACTGCTTCCAGTCCGCATACGTACAAGTAATTCCGCTTTATTGCAATATATTACTCCTATAACTTTTTCAGGCATCCAATAACAAAAAGATCCCCAACAACCTGTTTAATACATTGTCTGTTAATGTAATACGCGCGTCATGATTATGTTCCTTCTCAATATTTCTCTCATATCTCCTAGCGCCACACCCCCTCACTTCATATACAAATCTCTAATGGCTTTTCTGTAATGAAATTAATAATAGCGAGGGCTGCCGGCGGCGATTTGTTTATTTTTTTCTTTTAATTTTGCAACAGACATGTTTAACTTGGTGGTAACAGAGGTCAGCTTCGTCAATCAATCTTTAATGACGTACTCGGAGATGCCCTAGGCGCAACATTATGCTTAAATACTACGCAACTCTTGCTTTCATTGTGTTAAATACTGTCTTCCAAAAACATTTTCATGTGACGAAATGGAAATAAGGCTATACGTTAAAAAATGCATTACCTCACATCCGTCATTTTGGAGATTTTATAAAATTGCGAGACCATGAATATTTGAAAAAGGAGAAATGGAAAAAGTGGAAAAACGAAAACTAGAATAAATTTAGTCTTTAGATCTACCGCAGAAAACTTCAAAACTTATATGGACCCGGCCAAAGAAACAAAACATAATTGTTATGGCAACATGAACATCAAATTCTTTGGCCAAACCTTTCGCTTCACGACTCCGATAATAGCAAACGCTGCTATCGCTACAAAATAGTATCTCTCCATCTTTTCTCTAAAGCCTGCAGACTGTATGCTATATTTGCATTTAAAACGCTATTTTGTATTTAACTCGTTTTCCCAATTGGCATACACTCTTTCTTTTTCGTATAAGAATATAATTCATAAGAATATCGAGGCTGAAATTTGCGAAATTTTAGGAAAATCTTAAGAATAAACCCGAGGCTGGGATTTTGGAAAGAACATAATCTTGTGTTGAAAATTTGTAAATACAATAAAATCACGTTTTTAACTAAACCGCATAAAATTGTTCCTTTCTCTCAAAAGGCAACAAAGACAGCACTAGCCGTATGTTCGTTGCTGATAACATCTCTGCAAGAACTTATTTCCGTCATATCAGGCTTTTATGCCTGCAGGTTGGCTCCAAAACCAGGCACCAAATAATTTCCAAGCTTCACAGAAATGCCATTCGCTATAATCTAAGAATATTAAAAAAATAATAATTTCAACCTAAAATCTGCAGTAAAATAGTAATATTTAGCTTCGGCCGGAAAAACAATAATACTATCACAAATAAAGATAAGCTACATAGTTTCGTAGTACAACTCTGATCTTTTTCTTATAATCGATATCTCTAAGTTCCCTTAAAAGACACCCCGAGGTTCCAAGATCCATTTAAATGCACCTCAAGGTTCCAACATCTCATTTGATGGTAATTCTTCCATTAGACTTGCGTTCTCCCCCAAACAATAAGGAATATTTAAACCCTTAGAACGCAAAAATTGGTTTAATTAGACACTCGCTGTGGGGGGTTAGTTGTTTCAAAGGAAGTTAAGCCAAACTCGATCTAAAAGATATATAAAATATGAGTTACCTGTAAATCTTTTAAACTAAAAATTAAAAAGGAATTGCCGTCACTGCCTTCACTGTCTAAAAGCCTTAGATATTGATAGTTCTTTGTGCGTTTGATTATACTATAAGTTGCTAAAATAATTAAAGTTTTTGCTCAGTATATATTGTCGTATGGCAAAGAGGAACGCTGTCAGACGACAAATAATGAACTACGCAAACAATAATTAACAATTATTCCATGAGAGCGCGTTGGATATGAAATGGTTAATAGGCAACGAGGCCCGTAGGGCCGAGTTGGCTATAACCAATCTCATATCCAACAAGCGCGAATGGAAGAATTGTTTTACTAAATTCGATACGCTTGTATACTTGGGAGTTACAGCTTAATTCTATTGGAGTTTAATTTTACAAAACGACCGGAAGTTGATGTGGCAAAAACAACAGCAAGCGGGAAATCACATGGCATGTGCGCCGTTTGTAAACTTAGTTGAATGAAAAATTGGAAAGCGACGCAAGCGAGTCTGCTGAACGAAAACTACAATCATCTATAATTCAAGGAACGTCTACCAAATGAATGATATACAACCTTGATCAGAAATTTTGAAAAGAGTTCAAGTTTGAGTCATCGTCGATGATTGAGAAGAGTGATAATTGTGCACTTGCACATTACAGTTGTAAAAATACTGCGGAAAACTTTGCTCGCCATGTGACACAGACGTTGTGCGAAAATTATTGTCGACAAGAACTCTTTCAGCGTTCCCTTGCTGTGCTTTGTTGAATTGTTGGCATTTCGAGTTGGATGGTGGAGCTGATTGCTGGCCAGTTTCAGAGTCAGGGACAGAAACTATCTAGTGTCGGATTCATCTTCAGAATCTCCGAGGCTGCCCTGATGGTTTTTCGTATCGTGGTATTTAAAGAACCGGACTGACTTCGGTTCAGCTCAAAATGCTTAACTCATTGAGGGGCTTTTCCCACGGACCGAATCAGTTCTTGGCGCAAGATGGCGGTGAATAATTTGTCCTCGTCGGCCAAAAAGGAGACCGAAGTAAAACTAGGTCGTTCTCTTTAGCTGCGCCGGATTTTTGCTCTCTGCTGGTCTGAGCACGCCGCTGTCGAACAGTTAATTTATTCATTTGCTCATTGGAAATTGGTTTATTATGGACTACGCCGGCAATGCTGCCCGTCTTCATGAGGTCTTTTACAAACGCTCTAATACTTTATTAGCCTCAGTAAAAGCGGGGTCAGAGATAATGGAAAACGGTTTTTTGAGCGGCGGCGAGCGAAGGAAACGATCAGTGGT
>NC_138155.1:12831900-12834400 GCF_964199315.1 Orbicella franksi | reverse complement strand
TTCATGTTCTATTTTGACTGGCTTGTGCAATTTGCAAAGGAACTGCCGTTAAACAAGCGCTCCGTTCTCAAAGTTGTTGCCAAACTGTATGATCCTCTTGATTTGATTTCTCCACTATTCATTACAGTTAAGGCTCTGTTTCAAGATTTGTGCAAGTTGAAGATTGGCTGGGACGAACCTCTCAATGAAGAACTGGTCCTCAGGTACTCAAGTTGGCTATCTGATTTGCTGAAATTCCAGTACATTTCAGTTAAATTGTGCTACATACCAAATTCAGAAGAAACCGTGGTCTCTTTTCAGATTCATGGATTTGGAGACAGCTCAGAAGTGGCGTATGCTGCCGTGGTTTATCTGAGAATTGAAACGATCAAGGGTGCTTGCACACGACCCGTCAAGGGTCGCACCTCTGGCCAAGCAAACAATTCCAAGACTTGAGCTTCTAGCTGCCTTGATTTTGTCAAGATTGGTTGACCGTGTCTGTGTTGCACTCCCGGTGATCAAGGTTGATGAAGTGTATTGCTGGACCGACCCTACTACAACACTGCACTGGATAAAAGGAGTAGGTAGAGAGTACAAACAGTTCGTGGAGAGCAGAGTCAGAGAAATTCGTCAAAATGTGCCGCCTGAATCATGGAGTCACTGCCCTGGGATTGAAAATCCAGGCGACTTGCCTTCTAGAGGAATGAACGCCGAAGCATTGAAACAGTCTGAAACCTGGTGGCATGGTCCTCCTTGGCTGGTCGAAGGAAAAGAGATGTGGCCTAAATTTGCGAATACCACTGAGCCCTCAAGTGTCTACTTTGATGAAATGCGTGTCAGCGACAGACCGAGGCATTGTTCTGGGCTAGTTGTTAACGCTAGAATGCCAGCCTTATCAAGCGTGTTCCACCAACAGAAATAAAGTGACATTAAGAGATTGTTCCGAGTTACAGCATTTGTCTTAAGATTTCTGCATAATAAGTCGCGGCGAAATGGCATGGCAGCAGCTGGACCAATCAGGACAGACGAATATGAGGCTGCAGAAATCTGTGGTTGCGCGAGATGCAACAAGCAGTGGTAGAATCTCCTCGATTCGAGAGCTTGAAGAAACAGTTGGGACTGTACACCGATGGCAATGGTTTGCCCAGATGCAAAGGCAGATTACAAAATGCAACTATTCCATTTAACGCCAAGTATTCCATTCTTCTGCCCACCAATCATTGGCTGACAGCACGGATATTTGATGATTGCCATAAGCGAGTCCTTCATAATGGTACAAGAGAGACTCTGGCGGAACTAAGGTCCCGGTTCTGAATTGTAAAAGGGAGACAAGTTGTTCGTAAGGTGCTTTCAAGGTGCATGATTTGCAAGAGGATCGAAGGGCCAACATTACGCCATCCCACCAACTGGGCCATTACCTCAGTTCCGTGTAGAAGAAAGTCCTGCTTTTACTAACACTGGAATAGATTTCGCTGGACCATTATTTGTGAAGCGCGGTGCGAAGGAGAAGGGTGACATGGAGAAGGTCTACATTTCCCTATACACTTGTGGAAGTAGTAAAGCTGTCCACCTTGACGTTGTACCGGACCTGAGTGTAGAAACTTTAAGCAGAGGTTTCAAACGCTTTATTTGCAGACAAGGAATACCAAGATTGGTCGTGTCGGACTATGCCAAGATTCTTGTCATCTATTTTTGAGCTGCCGGAAGTGCAGAGTTTTCTTCTAAACCACAAGGTGAAGTGGAAATTTAGTTTAGAATGAGCCCCGTGGTGGAGTGGTTTCTTCGAGCGCATGGTTCGATGTGTTAAACGCTGTCTGAAGAAGAACTTAAAGAATGCCGAGTTGACTTATGAAGAGCTCTTGACTGTCGTCGTAGAAATTGAATGTGTGTTGAATTCCAGACCACTCACATACGTGTCTTCAGAGGATAGAGTGGAACCTCTCACCAACTCTCATTTGTTGACGGGAAGAAGATTACTGTCCATTCCTGATGAATCTATAGTCGTCGAAGAAGAGTCAAGTGATGTTGAAATTCTCACCAAGAGAGAGCGTTACGTAACGTCATTGTTGTCCCACTTTTGGAGTCGATGGAAACGAAAGTACGTGGTAGAGCTGCAAGAACACCACAGAGCATTAGAGAAGGGAGCCGCCAGCAACTCACCATCAGTTGAGACAGGTAACATTGTCATTGTGATGGAAGAAGGGAAGTCCAACCGAGGAATGTGGAAGCTTGGAAAGGTTTTAGATGTGTATCCAGGAAACGATGGTCTCGTAAGAGGAGCCACGATATAGAAGTTGCCTCAATCAATGGCAAGCGGAAACGTCTTAGGAGACCTCTACAGAAACTGTTTCTGTTAGAAGTTCGCGAAACTCGTGTTGCGATGGAGAAGAGCCTGCTAGACCAATTGCCTGCACTCCACAGAGACAGAGGAGGCAACCCGCCATTGAAGGAGAAATGAGAAGACGTCAAGTCGATCAGCGTCTAAACGAACTGAAGGACTATGATGAACATTAATCGAGGG
>NC_138155.1:12794400-12826900 GCF_964199315.1 Orbicella franksi | reverse complement strand
TGCACGCAATAATCATCTTTGTCAATTACTTAATTAGCATTTATTTATCAAAGCTGATTTGATGATTGTTGAACCATGCATGGTTTGAAAACATTTGAAAGGAGAAATGTTGCAATGCTTGACATTTCTGATAAAATGCTATTTTTTTTCGTGTTTGTTTGACTTTGTCTACGAGATTTCCTGCAATGACATTACTTGGAGTTATAAATTAAAGGAGGAACAAGCAAATTGCTCCAAAAAACTCTCAAGTCATGGTACACTGCAACGACTAATGAAGCAGACAATAACTCTCGACCACTGCTTAGACAATTATGCAATTATGTTAAATTTATTTAGTCTCTTTCTATTATCCAAATTCCTTTTTCTGTCACCACTCTAATTATGCATTTTTATTGTGTTATTTCACACTTTTTGTTGTATATATTCATTTATTCGCATCTTTTTGACCATTTGTTAAGGCAGCCGAAAAGTCACTTTAACCTAAATTGATAACCAGAGAAAGTTTTAATAATAGTTTTGAAATATTGATATAGTCTTGAGATTTAATCCTTATCTAATCACGACAATTAACATTTACCTTGAACAGTATTTTCTGCCTCTTTCTCCTTAGACTTTAAGGTCAATATGGTGTAATCTTGAAACAACCAGGTTGACAATGAGAATGCACCTACCAATTAAAGATGACATTATTAATATTAATATGGTGTAAGGAAAATTAAATACAGTTTACTGTGATCCAAACTGAATATTTTTCAGCACATGTTGTGCATGGTTCAATTTAATTTACTGACTCTAGAAATGTGGTATATGGTGTACAGGAAATAATGTGGAAGGACTCTTAAGTACAAAAGTGAGAGGTAAAGTCTGCATTGGTATCAGCTAAAGACTATCCTAGGGTTTCCAGGGTTCAAGAAAAAAAAAACAAAAAACAAACTTGGCAATCCATCTTGGCTGTCAGGCAAGTAGCTCTCATGCAAATTTGCTTGCCCTAGGCAAGATTTTTTTTTTTTTTTTTTTACTTAGTTGGCAGATCACTTGCCTCAAGGTCCTATTGGGCCAGTGAGAATGAAAATGCACTTGCCCCACAGGAAATTCTACTTGTTCTGGACGGCACGGGATGCATGCTTGTCCACTGCAGGGTTTACAAAAGTGATGGAGATATAAGTGGCACACAGTGCATGCAGAAGTAATGACGTTTAACAACGTCTTGGTTATCCTGGACTAACAAATGTACAGTATAAGGTAAATAAAAGTAACTAATTGGTACAAAATGTGTGGTGTGAGAGGAATTAGCAGGAGAGAACCATAGTGAAGAAATGGGTGTGAGAGCACAGAGTGGTGGGAGAAAGAAAAATCTCCCCCGTTGGTGCTTTTTTTCGGCTGTGATCTATAGATCCATTCAATAAATTAAAAATTCTTGCCTTCCCTGTATTTAAATTATGAGCCATTTAGCCATATTTGTTGCATTGCAGACCCATTCACAACTTTAAAGTCACAGCTATATTTAGAAATCACGTGACCAGAAAAAAAAAACATAAAATGTCACAGCTTACATTTCTAGGTAGCAGGGAGGTTAAGCAAGGCACGACGGCGACAGCATAGACTGTTCACAGTCTCTCTACTTACGCACGCAATGAGAACATCACCAAACAAAAGGTTTAAATGAGCAAAACAATAGCTTTGCATGTGCATTATAAATCTTTGTAAATTTCGTAGCCGTCCTCTATAAAACAACAACATGAAATGACCAAGTTTTGGTAATTTACAATTCTTTGATGACAATGTTGCCCGCATGTAAGAACCTACACTTTTTGAAGTCTGGCAATATAGTCTCTTGTATATTTTTGCCACACCTACAATAGTTATTGGCATTTTAGGGCAAGTAGGTTCTTATTACATTGTAGGTTCTTAATTTCTATGAAGGAGATATTATAGTTGTTGATTACCAGAAAAATAAATAAACTTTGGTTTGGTCCTTAAATATACAGTGTTTATTCACAACTGTATCATGATAAGTCTAACACAACTGATTATGCAATGATGTCTCTATAACAAGAGTTCATAAATTTAACCGTAAGAACCTGCTTGATCTCACTAGGCTTAAGACTGGTTCTTATATTTTTGGGTTTTAAAATACAATAATCTTGGATTTAGGATTGTTTCATTCAGTCCCTACATGTTTTGTGTAGACTATATAATTACCGGTATATTGTTGAGTGAGATGGTACAAATCTAAAATGCAGATTCCTACTACTGTGGTCATTATATATAGTCTCTTGTGAAACCATTTCCTGTCTGAATATAGTCAAAGTTACTTGTTTACACAGATTAGGTTTGTGATGCTGAATATGTGAAGTAAGGCCAATACGTTTAACAATTTCAGTGTCCTACAAAGAGAGTAACAGAGGGTATAGATGAAAATCATAATTATACTTTATTAATGTTATTCTTTTTCTTTTTCATATAACTATAACATTATTATTATCAAAATAATAATTACCCCATTGTTAAATATACCACACGCACCACCTCACCCTTGCAGTAAATTGAACCACACTTTATTCCCAGATATTGCATCCTTTGCTCTTTATTTGTTATAAAGATGTACACATTGTCACGAACATTATAGGTGCTCCATTTCCAGCAAATTGCCATGGATATCTTGTCAAAAAAAATGTATAAAAGCTCATAAATTATATCAAAAGTCAATTAAAAGACCTGCATTTAGCGACAGAAAGTCCCAGGATTTATTTCCACATCATTAGCAATAAAGTAAAGTCACAAACGTAGCGTAAAAATACCAAAAGTTATTTATTACAAGTGGAATATTCTTTAAACCTAATGTTGGAAGAATTGGAAGATACATCTTATCGCTGCCATGTAAAAAGATAAGGCGACTTGAAACAGTGTGAAACACAACTTCCCTCTCACAGCATGTCCTTTTTTGGGCTTTCGTTATCATAATTTCACGGTAGAGAATAAACTATGATAGGACGGTATATATGAAAATTTAAGCAAAATAAAGATTTCAGACAGCTCACTTTTTTGATCCTGCCAAGAAACTGCTGTTACCATGGTTTCCTTCCAATCTGGTTCCGGGTCTCAACAGCTGCGACTCACCGTTTCGATGATCTTGAGCTAATCTCAATTTCCACATCAATTTTGTAGTTTGTGAATCGGATGAGTTTGTTAGCAAGCTCAGATTTATCGGATAAGGTAAAGCCGCTCAAGACATCTCCGGTCTGTTTTTAACAGCTATGAATAAAACGTACTTTGCCAACACTAACCTCGAATTTGTTGCCAGGCTTCTCCTTTGGTGCCATGTGCCTAGTTCTCAGTGCTCTTCGCTTCGAGGGGATAAATCGATCAAGAAATCCTCGGAACTCCGACATAGGGCGAGAGCTCGGCGACTGCCAGGGCGACAACCGAGGATTACGCGATAACGAATGACATCATTGCCCAAAAATTTTCTCATTCTTCTCAGTAATTTGCATAACTTTTAAATCGTTCTTGCATCATAAAAGTTTGGTCTTTACATTTCTTTTGGGTTATAGTAGTAATTTCGTGGAAAAACCGCAGATTTTCAACGTTCCCCCAATATGCATCTCCTAACGTGTAGAATCGGTGGCCAGAAGGCCAAATAAGTTAAAATATACAAACAAATTTTCATAGACAAGATATTTCCAAACACTTCTTATGCAGACAATTTCTGCATGACTGATGGTCTGTTTGCGTTTTGTATGCATAATCTTCTAGCAAGTTTTAAACTTTCGCAAATGGCTAAAAAATGAAAGCCTATCAACCCAGCTGGAGAGAACGCGCTTATCATCGTTAGTAAAATACATGTAGCCTAGTTTAAGAGATGTGTCTTGTAAAATAGCATATAAATAGTTCTACAAAGCCGAGAAAATTTACAACGTGTCTATGCCGGGGGCATAAAGCGCTTGAAATTTCAGAACTTTGCGAATTTGCACTAACTTTGAAATTTTACTAGGAAAGACTCACAAACTTGGCTAATAATAATACTAATAATAATAATAATAATAATAATAATAATAAATAATAATAAAATTATATAGCGCCGATCCACTATTTGTCCATGGCGCTTTACATAAAATAAAAAAAAATATTTAAAAAGCTAAAAAAGGGGAGGGAAAGAAAAAAGTAATAATAATAATAATCTAAAAAGTTACTCATGTTCTTTTCAGCAGTATCGACAGATTATGGCCATTATTAAAACTCAGAATACAGAAAACAGTCTGGAATGGTCTCATAGCCTAATCATGGAGCGCTAAGTCGCTTGATTTCCCCTTGTCCTAATTTTATAACAAATTACTACGTCTTATGAAGTGATGAAAGACAACGCATTTCGTAAACTGTGTATTATAAGTTCCTTGCTAGAATACGGAGCTGGAAAAGTTCTTAAACGGGGATGGAACCAGAAATTGCAGACTTGATTGATCAGTTTACAATGACACTGCATATTTACATCCGCTCACTGAAATACTGTCTGGTCGCATTTCTGGCGTTGCTAACCAATATACACCCTAGAAAAAAGCAACAGAGATTAACGCCCAGTTCAGACGTCGTGCTTCTGTCGTGCCGAACTAAATAGCAATTAGGTTTGACTGTAGCACGGCTGGAAAACAACTCTGATTCAGACGTCGCGCCAGAGTCGAACCAAATTCTGGATATTCTGATGCTTCGTAGCAATTCTCCTCCTAACTCCCCGTGGGAACGTAATCTCGCCAAAATACATTAATATAATTTATGAATTTTGTCTAGCGCGGCAGAAGCACGACGTTTGAATCACTGCCATGCCAGAGTCGTGTAGCACGGCAGAGCTTGTCGAACTTAATTGCTTGCCGAACTTAATTCAAAAGTTTGATTCAGACGCCGTGCTTCTGCCGTGCTTTTGTCGAACTTAATTCCTGAATTTAGTTCGGCACGGCAAAAGCACGACGTCT
This sequence comes from Orbicella franksi, assembly GCF_964199315.1. Taxonomy (NCBI): domain Eukaryota; kingdom Metazoa; phylum Cnidaria; class Anthozoa; order Scleractinia; family Merulinidae; genus Orbicella; species Orbicella franksi. Next base: position 12,821,933 of record NC_138155.1, on the reverse strand, counting down.
GAACTGGGCCTAAAAGACTCATACAAACAAACGTAAAGAACTAATTACCTAACAACGAAGTGCCTTCCTTTGGGAATACGGATTTGGGAATACAAGATAGTTGAAGACGCTACAACCTTCCGCGGTTCCGCCACACCTTCACTGCACTATCGACACCAACTGGATCTTGTTATGCCTCCCAACGCCCTTAAACTCGTCAACGTTTTCTGATTGGAGGAGAACGTGTCGTGTGTAAATGGGTTAAAAAAAACTCGCAATAAATTTGTTAGCCTGGATATATACGCGTGTTGGCGGGATTTTGCGCTCGAGTGCTTTTCGTGTTAAACATGGCGGCTCCGCCACCAACCCCCCCCCCCCTCCCCTGGGGGAAATGCCATATAAAGAGGACGGGCGTGCTCGTCTGAATTTTTGAAAAGGATTCCTGAGAGGTACTAAGATGCTGTTTTGTGGGCGTGGCTTGAATTTTGTTTTTTCACCCTATGGCCTAGCCTGAATTGTCAGTCATCTCCCATCCTCGGCCTAATTCCCCGGGATTAGGCTGAGGGGGAGAGATGACTGACAAATATCCCTAAATTTTCTAAATATCTTAATATTTTATAAATATACCAAGAAATATCCGGAGGTCTGCCTTGCGTGGTTCAAAGAGGTAAACTTTCGTCTCTCATAAAGTGACGAAACCTTTTTCTGTAACTGATTTTTTTTCTTTTTTCACAAAAAAGACAGGGAGCCCTCGCAACCGTTTAGAATATTAATAAGAGATCAACCTACGTTATCGCGCGTGTTTTGTGTTCTGTGGCGGCCATTTTGAATTTTTAATACGCGGTCTGCTGGTGCGAAGACTGGAGCCGAAATTACGGAAATTGCTCGGGGCCTGCTCGGAGCTTGTTATCTTCGGTGAACGATCGGATCCTCCGAGAATTTACGAATTTTCCCGTCCGTTCTAGGCTACTAAAATTTCGGTTCCAGACCTCACACTAGTAAACCGCGTATTTTCTAGTAGCAATCAGAGATTAGTGAAGTGCGTTCGGTACCCAGGGGAAGGAAGGGGGTACTTTACGGATTTGTCGATAGGTGTGTTGCCAGGAACACATCTATGATTCAGTTAGTATTTGGACATCTGATTGTAGGCTGGGTACCAATACTTTCCCTATTAATATTTCATACTAAATAATATTCCATACTATGTTTAATAAAAAATCAGTAACTCAATTCTTTTTATATCAAGATCCCAGACTAATTTGCCAGATCCTGATTCCTATACCTAAAATAGACTCCTGGAAAAGCATACCCTTGGCAGCAGCGCATACCAAAGCCCATTTATGTCATTCCCCTTCCAGGGTTTTCCAAGTTGTGTATTTTTCGGGTTATTGTCTAACTTTTGTGTCCTTTATTGGCATCAAATGTCACATTACTCTAGCAGGCGCATCGTTTAGTAAGGTTAAGTACTGTGTATAACTATAGAAAAGAATAACAGTGCATTAAACTTTATTTCCAAATATGAGCGTTTTTAACTAAAGTTTACATGCAAGCTTACACCCGGCTTACATAAATTAAGAGCCTATTAAGCTGACCTGCATGCGCAGTGAAATCAGTCAAATTCTTAATTCAATGAGCGGTGTGCATTTTCATTTCCTTTTCGACGTTTGTTGCACTACGTTGGAATATTTGCTGTCTTTCCCAAGGTCAATAAAGTTGTGCTGATTTATTCGAGCTATTACGTTCTAGCCTCGCAACTTTATTCTCACAGAGAAGTAGAATCGCCGAGAAAAGCAGCTGACACAGATCACAAATCGATATGTTACCCACGCAGTTTCGGAGAAAATACGGCACTACACAGCTTTCTGGTGCTTAGATAGGTACCCTTAGGCATTTTAGCATGTAACAGTTCGAATAAATCAACAAAACTTCACTAACCTTGGGGAAAACTGCCACGATTCCTACGTAGGACAACGAACGAAGAAAAGCACATGGAAATGCACGGGTAGCGCTTTCATGTAAAACCTCACTATTATTCAAAGTGAGGCATCACATCAGACCGAGGCCATGTGTGCCACATAGCCAGTCCAAGACGGCGTCCAAAAAGTTACGGGTGCTTGCACATTTTGGGAAATTACTGAAAAAATTGAGATAAGCTTTCAATTCGTGCAAATCATACTAACAAGAAAAAATAGATCTGTTTGATTACGCGCGTAGAAACAAAGTCCGTTGATCGATCGATGGCCGATTGTATTCAAAAAATTAATCAACCTTCCACGGCTTTTACCTGTAGAGTGTACGAAACGCCTTTTAAACCTTTTTACTAAGCATTTGCGTAGTCAAAGAGCCATTGAGTCTAAATATATTTGTTGAATTACGCACGTCGAAGTGTTGTTCACTCCCATAGCAACAGAAAAATTGATTCTTTATGACTACGACCATTTATTACTTTTCGAAATCGTATGAAAAAACTTCGGGCGAACTAACTTTTGGTCGGGGAGAATCGACTTTTTTTTAGCAGCGACACGACTTTGAGTTGGGGCGAAGCGGTTCGGGGCAAAACGGACGTGGAGCGAAACGACCTGTTACCAAAGAACGCCCGTGGGCAAACTTAACAAAAACGTCGTTCTGGTATACCAGGATCTGGTATGCCCTCTGATTGGTTAATTTTGACAGGATATGTCAATATTGGAGCGTTACTTGCACAAATGAGATATGCGATATGGCGGTCAGTGTAAAATGGGATTGACGGGCCTACACGACTTAAACGGTCCGCAGCATTTGTACATTTACCGTTCTCTTCTCGGTCTCTCGACCTTTCTTTCTTTCAAGCGTGTTTACGACGGGCTCTTTATGTTGTGTTATTAGGGCCCGGTTGTTTGATTAGAAGTATTTACAAGTACAATAAGTTGCTTCTTTTCACGGCTAAGTTGGCGTAAGTACCTTTTGTTACATTTGCCCAAGGGCGTTCCTTCGCTTTCTCTCGCCGCGCTTCTCCCCTATTTTTCCACTCGCCGTTCTTTGCGATGCACCCCAACTGACCAGAGTTCGGTCCCCTCAGATTTGTGGTCAATTGATGATACATGGCTCCGGAATTTTATGGCGGATAATTTACATAGTCCCTGGGCCAAAATATGCTTTCTTTTTGATGCCCCGAGTATGTCAAGTTATAGAGATTTTATGGTGCCCCGAGTATGCCAATTTACAGAGATTTTGCAGAGATTCTATAGTGTCCCGAGTATGTCAATTTACAGAGATTTTATGGTGCCCCGAGTATGTCAATTTACAGAGATTTTATGGTGCCCCGAGTATGTCAGTTTACAGAGATTTTATGGTGCCCCGAGTATGTCAATTTACAGAGATTTTGTGGTGTCCCGACTATATGTCAATTTACAGAAATTTTGCAGCGATTTTATGGTGCCCCGAGTATGTCAATTTACAGAGATTTTACGGTGACCCGAGTATGTCAATTTACAGAGATTTTGCAGAGATTTTATGGTGCCCCGAGTATGTCAATTTACAGAGATTTTACGGTGCCCCGAGTATGTCAATCTACACAGATTTTATGGTGCTCCGAGTATGTCAATTTACAGAGATTTTACTGTGCCCCGAGTATGTCAATTTACAGAGATTTTATGGTGCCCCGAGTATGTCAATTTACAGAGATTTTGTGGTGTCCCGACTATATATCAATTTACAGAAATTTTGCAGAGATTTTATGGTGCCCCGAGTATGTCAATTTACAGAGATTTTACGGTGCTCCGAGTAAGTCAATTTACAGAGAGTTTGCAGAGATTCTATGGTGCCCCGAATATGTTAATTTACAGAGATTTTATATGGTGCCCCAAATATGTCAATTTACAGAGATTTTGCAGAGATTCTGTGGTGCGCCGAGTATATCAATTTACAGAGATTTTGCGGTTCCCCGAGTATGTCAATTTACAGAGATTTTACACGATAAAGCAAAACCTGTAAAATCTTTTAAGTGGTAACTTTAGAAACATTCTTAGAAGATTTTGTTAAGTCTGTAAATTATGAGTGGCATACGCTTATTCTTGCTGCTACAATTTACAAACATTTTACAAACATTTTGAAATGAACAGAATTAAAAACTACACAAATGTTTGTAGAATAAATTTACAGACATTCAGTTTTTTAGTATAATAAGTACCAAGTCTGTAAATTCAGGATCAACAAACATTTCTTTAAGTCTGTAAATGGGTCAAATTTTTCAGTGTCCCAACACTTTGCCCTAGTGACAGAAGGAAAGTCTATTTTCAATTAAGATTACTTCAAACCTTCGCGGGGCTATATTGGTCGATTTTGTTTGGTCAAGAAAATTAATGTCCGCGAAGCACAAGTTTGCATACTGTGAACGCTAGGAGTTCTGTTATTTCATTGGCTCACGGCTTTCAAGTTGACACATTCCTCTGTGAAGGCGTGATATATGTTTATAAATCTTTAGAAGGCGAAAACTCGCACTCGTTTTTCGAGAGAATCCCTTCTCTTTAAATGAATTAATAGGGTATGCAGATTTGACGGATCCAAAACAAAACATAATTTTATCGAATTTTACATTTTATAACCTTTCTGTTGATATATAGTTTGTGGGGGTTCCTTGAAAACAGCGCGCGTACGAATTTTTTTTCTGGAGGACTCCCGCGAAGGTTTGAGGTAACCTTAAAAGAGATTGCTTAAATTTTCACCAAAATGCAATCAAAAATCGTGAGTTAAGACATGTTCTTTACCATGCTAATTTCTTTCAAAACAAATGTGATCGCTTTAGCCAAATCAACAAGAGAACCATTCACCATTGATTTAAGTTTACACGGTACAGGCAGCCTACTTCTAGAGAAACTTAAAGAGAAATAAACAGTGAGAAAGATTTTCTAAAGCAACGCATTGGCATGTGTACATTGCACATTTCCGCTTGATCAATTCGTGTTTAAAATTTGGTGTTTCAAAGCAAATTAACATAGCAAACTAATGTATATCTCACTTTTTTACCGACTTAATTAAGTGTAGATGTAGATGTAGATGTAAAATGCAAAGCGCTCATGAATATTTTATATAATTAGCGCTATATAAATTTAATTATTACTATTATTATTATAATGCATTGTGGAAATTTTAGAGAGAATTTTCTACGATTTGACGACAATAAAATTCAGCACAAGCTTTCTTTGTAAAACTAATCTGGCATCGAAAGTCATTTAAATTCTTTCGCCCAACAAAACTTGAAAATGAGAGCTTTAACAAATCTCTGTTTGTGAAGTCTTACATACGAAATCCTTCTGTTCGAAAAACGTTATAAAGGTAATGGTTTTTTTCTGAGCTTCAATAAAGTAAGTTTTATCATATATTGGTAGCCTCTGACGAATTATTTCAGTCGGCCCTGGTTCTGGTTTTGCTCGAACGCTCGTCGCTGAATCGTCAATTGAACTCTTCAAGAAACAGCCGCTCGAAGGAAAGACTGCATCGTGCACAAATATACGCTTGTAACATTTTCCTTTAGGCCTCAGTCTTCTGTTCATTTCAGCTGATTATACGAAATAACGAAAGTGACAGAGATCGTTGTTAAAAGCTATTCACGTGTCCAAGTTCAGGAAAACGTAACCCACAAACCTGCTATTGAATAAGCGCATCTCAAACAGCTCAAAGCCAGGGGTTTTTTTTTCACTTTCTTCTCCACTCTCGCTTTTGTTCTTTTCTTTTGCCGAAGAGGCTGTGAAGGACAAATAGTTCAGCCACCAAAACCTTCAACCATGTGCAGTTTGTTTTCAATTCTTCGGAAAACTGATCGAAATATAAGCTTAACCAATTTTTGAGAATCGCTTTTACCGACTGCAATTTTCGTTTGTTGTCAGCTTGATATGTACATGTAGGTTAACTGAGCTGTTGGAAATTGTTTGTTTGCACCAGAAACTATTTACTCGCCGCGATCCAAGAATAATTTTGATGTGTCGCTTTGATTGATTTTTGAATGAACATTTTCGCACGGTTTATCGCGCCTTTGACTTCATGTAAGCCAGACGAGATTAAATATATATTATCTCAAAGGCCTCAATGTTATAAAAGAAATGGTGAGCGTGTAGTGTGTAACTATCGAGTTATGGATGCACTTGGGAGGATTGCTGAGCACTCAAGAAGCTAGAGTCACTATCGCCTCGTGCGACTCTTACGCTTCTTTCGCACTTAGCAACCTCCCGCGTGTATCCATAACGCGATATAGTTGCACGCTGCACGCTTACCATTTCTTAATTACTCAGCTTTTGTGAGTTATCTTAAATGAAATACGTTCTAAGCCATCTCAAGTTTGTTCAATTCCCTTTCCAACTCGGACCTTCTGGAACAAGTGATGGCAAAAAAAGGTAAGTTTGCTCATTTCGAAGCTACCTCTAAATTTTCGAGCGTTTTTCTTTTTTTTTCTTTTTTTTTTTTTTTTTTCAGTTTTCAATTGTTTCTTCCAAACCTCGATACCTTAGGCGAGAAAAAAAAAAAAAAAACTTACGGACTCTTGTAAGTATTGGCTTAGTATATTATTTTCCAAGAAAAAATAGCATTTATTGTAGTAATTTCAAGCTGACAGAAAAAGGGAGTGTGACAGCAGGTGTTGTCAATTTAAATGCTTAAGACAAGTAAGAGGCTCGCGTATGCGGCTGATGATGAAGTTCTTGATTCTGAGGATTAGATTTCGGGTGGGCAACTAAAAAAAAAATTCCTGCACAGCAAAAACTGTTAAGGGGAGCCATGGGGAAAAAATCTAGCGAGTGCTTTTTACTATGCAGGTCCCATGTTTGACAAGCTATTGCCACAGAAAAAAAACTCACGCAAAACCAAAAGGTGAAAAACAAATTTCATGCTCCAGAAAGTTGCCTAACCTCGATGCCCCAGCCCCCTTCCTCTTCAAAAAATCTCTGGTCTGTCCCTTAGCTTTGGCAATTCACTTGGCAGCGGAGAAGGAAACTGTTAAGAGTTCCAAGGTATATAGCGAATCTGCATCAAATGGAATAAAGAGACTCGTTGAACGTTTGCTTAAGGCGTTTATCCTTCGATATGCAATGTCGATGGAGATCAGCTTGCAAGGATAAGAGTGGTGAATTTATGCAAATTCTACTCATATAGAAACCTTCAAACCTTCCACAGGTTCACACTCTTTTAAGGTCTTTAAATGGTGACAAAAAAATCACCTAACCGATAAGTATAGGCAAACATGCAGTCATTGCAAAAAAAAAAAAAAATGCTTTATTTCTTAACTTTGTTACACGGTTATAGCAATACCTATCATCGATAACCGGCTGCAAATTCAAAATAATGTGAATTTACATTATTGATGTTTGAATGCATGTAAGTCTTTACCAAAAACATTGAATGCGATATGATAAAAGAATCGGTAAAGGCCGGGATAGGCTGCTGAAAAACTGACATTTCCCTATTCATAAATAGGCCTACAACGGTGCGCTTTCATCATCGCAAACTGTAAACTAAACCAGTTTTCTTTTTAATGCGGAATATTTCATTAAATGTTTATGTATCAAACAACGTTTAAACATTTGGCCGATGGGCTGATCTAGGAGTTTAAAGGGATTTAGTTGTTGATTTATTTTCTACCACTGCGGGCTTTGCTTCCATTAATTTATCTTATCAATAATTAAAGAATATTCTTCGCTTCAAACCTGGTTTCATTAAGAGGCACAAGTAAGGCATTTTGTAAGTCCAAAGAAACCGCGGGAAAATTTCGACAAGAGCAGAGGAGTCACAAAGTTGCTTCCTTATGCTTGGATTAAGCCCTACCTCACGGTAAGATAAGGGCTCTTGTTTTAGAGCGCGTCTCTGAATCTGTTCGAAGGTTTTGAATATAAAGCCTAAATGCATTATTTGCTTTTCACTTGACGGTCAGCTGACGGTGTTTTTTCGCCTTACACTCTTTTCTATATAGGAACATTGTTTTTTTTCCGGCCGAAGCTAAATATATTTTTATTTTTCCGCCGATTTTAGGCTGAAAATATTCTTGTGAATATTCTTAGATCATAGCGTATGACACTGCTGCTTTTGAATATATTTGGTGTCACGATGGTGTTGAAGTAATTTTGGAGCCAGCCTGCAGGTATTTAAGCCTGATATAACGCATATAACGTCTTACCGAAATGTTATTAGCATCGAACATACGGCTGGTGCTGTTTTTGTCGCTTTTTGGCTAGTTTTGACGTCTAGAGAAAGGAAGAATTTTATACGGTTTAGTTGAAAGCATATAATTGTACTGTATTTAGAAATTTTCATCACACAAATTTATATTCTTTCCAAAATCCCAGCCTCGGATTTATTTCTAAGATATTCTTAAAATTTCGCAAATTTTAGCCTCGATATTCTTATAAAATATGTTCTTATACAAGAAAGAAAGAGTGTAATGCTAGTGAATACTCGCGTCTGATGAAATAAAATTGTAAAAAAAAAAATGTTTTGAAAATTTTGTGGCACGCCACTTCCTCAGAATTGTACCAGTCTACTTATTTGCGTGTTGATGAGTCCATTTTGGTAGAGTAAAATAAAGGCAGTGATAAGTTCTTAACCTAAGGCACAAATTTTTAAAAGGCAGAAGTAATGTGTTTTAATTAAATTCTTTTTAATTCCTGATGTATACTCAATGGGGTGCAACTAGATTAAAGTAAAACGCTTATTGGTTAAAGGTAATGATGAATTTATCAATTAAAAGTGACCTGTTTTCCTTCCTAATGCGGTAAAGTTATTCCGAAGCAATAGTGACAATGAATATTAACAGTTTATAACAAAAGAAAAAACACGGTTTCGGACTTTACCATTGCAGGTATGGAGCCAGAGTGTTTTCAATGTTCACCGCGCAAATATAATATTCGAGATCATCTCGTGGAGGAAATCCCAATGTTGGGTGTAGTCTGATTTGTACTTCTCCTTGTTTGGTGTATTTAAGGTTACCGGGCAAGCCGGCTGTAATTGATCACGGCAATGCCCGTCTGACGTAATTTGTGTAAAGATCCACACAATGCGGAACACGTAATCCCAAAGGAATCTAGCTGTGGCGGCGTAATGGCTTTGAACTGCGATTTAAGAACTTAATGTACTTAATTCCAAATGGTGTTTTAAACAGTGACATTGTGTACATTATATAGTAAGTGACTTTCTTGCCAACCTTGAAGTACGAGCGTATTTTTGACCAACAGAGGCGTAATAAATATACGTATTTTTGGCACAACTGAACAAAAATGGCAAAGATATGTAAATACGAGAGCTATGTTATATTTCTGCAGGGACACGATGGACGAAAGTGAAAAAAAAAATATCCGTATTGAAGGAGATTCTACCATGTTTAAGAATATTCGGCAAAATAATTCGCTTAAGGCTTTTCGGCACAGAAAAAAACAGGATGTTATAAGAGTTGCTCAAGCAGGAGGTCAGACTTTTTAATGTAAAGATAGCAAAACTAGACGACCTAATTTTCATTACTAACAATTACTAACTTTACATTACCAACTGGGCGTTCACTGAATGGATCAGAATTAAAAGTAAAGCCGTGTCCCTTCCCCCACCCCCACCCCCCCCCCCTTCCCTGTGATTCAGCCTTTCGTCAAGCTGTTCCCAGCAGTAAATTGACCTTCCTTTCAAGATTAATGCATCTCGGCTGCTGTATGTATGATGTGGTAGTTATGGTTAGGAAAAAAATAGCAATAGTAAGAATAAGAATTGAGTGAAATTAAAATACTCAGGTTGGTGCAGATGCAATACATACACTAATTCGGTAGTTTAATACATGATTGATAACATATCGAGTAACGACAAAATCTTTTCGACGAACGCAAACTAAATACATTTAAGGTACCTGCTCATCGACTAAGGAAGAAAGAGTCAGTTATTTTGTGTGTGTTTTCTTTGTTTGTTTTTTGTTGTTGTTGTTGTTGTTGTTTTTGTTGTTGTTGTTTTTGTTTCTCTTCTTTCTTTCTTTATTATTTAGCCTTAAGCTAAATCCACTGAAGGGAAGCAAAGAAAATAAACATTAGAACTCATCAAAAACCTTGACAGACCATTTTAATTTGATCGTAGACACCCAAAATAACACTCTGATTAAGATAAAGTGGTTGCCACACGCTGCTGTTTTCACCATAAAAAAGTGCAATAGAGCGTAAAGATAAATATTATTTTCTGTTTTCGGCTTCTTTCCTTTAATTTAATATTCATATCTGTCCCTTTGTAAAGCGTGCAACTGTGAAATGCCAGCGCTCAAAACTTGTGATAGCTTGCAGTGTTGTTCAAGGCGAGGGAGTACACGGAAGTTGTTGCAATATTTTATAACGCTGTTACAAATTTAGAAATAAATGACGATAATTTTTCAGCTCTAGCAACAATAACATTTAGGAGCTTTGTTAGCCTCATGTTTAAAAGCTTTCAAATTATTTGGTTCACCACACTACCCATTTGTCTCTCTAGATATTTCCGTTTTTTTTTTGTGTTACGATTTTTTGTGGATTTCTTTTCTTCAGGAACTGTTCACTCCAGTACAGCCTCTCGGGTATATTTTTGTGCCACGAGAACTGCCTTAGAAACTGTGTCTAAAGTTACACTTAATCCTACAAAGTTTTAGAGAATTAGTCTGTATTCTTAACGTTTGCCGTGATTCTTTTATTTGGGGTTTTAAAGGTGTGGTACAGGAGTATAATAAAATCACGGTGACTCATGGTCCACTATATGAGAAAGTGGTTCTCTCGATGTCATTCACCTTGAAGACTATATTTATTACTGAGTGTGAAAGAAAAGTGAAAAACGTACCTTAATTCTCCTTTTCAACGAAGACAAATTGATATGGAAGTGGCGCTAACAAGAGTGGTGATATTAGCAACTCACAGCCATTCTTATTAGAATCATTTCGGCGGAGGCGTGATATTTGTTTATACTAATTTTGTCTACCACAAATTGCATTTTGTCTTCAAGGAAATGTTGTTTTTCGTCGAGGACACAGCAAGATTATTGAATATCATGCGTTTAGATATTTTCCTGCTATTTATAAATCCTTCAAGTTTTGCTTAGAAGCACCGTTATTAAAACCAATCCTTCATACTACATGATTCTCCATGTCAGTTCGAGTCTTCATGTCAGTATTCACTGACATGTCACCAAAGTCGCCCATCAGTCATAATGATAAGCGTAAGCCTTTCAGTAAATCAGCGAAAATATACATAGGAAAGAAATGGTTTGACGTAGGTCTTATCTGTTCTCCAATAATCTCTTCTTAATAGAATATTTAAATAATTTATTTTAGGGAAAACCTTAACAAACGAGGAAGTTAAACGGGTTTACATTAAATTCAGTTCACGCAATCATATAATTACAAGAACTGTATGAAACAAGCTCTATTTCTCTTCTGGTTCACGTGGTGGTGGATTTTATTTTATCCGTAGCCATTTTAATGCCAGTTTTTTCTTGGTCGAACAAACTGATATCAGGATACTCGACGTCTATCAAAAGCACGAAAAATGTCAAAAATAGGAAGATTAGTTACAGAACAGCTTCGGTTCGCTTTTACGCAATTGTTTCTTATATGGAGCAATTGAAATGCCTAAATCAACTAAAAAAATGAAACGCTGAATTGAGTGAACTGCTTTTACCACAGGAAGTGTTATCCTAGCTAAGTGCTCCAGTTCGTAACTTGCCCTTTTATCTTCCTTAAAGTTGCTATACAGAAAAGGTATCAAGATGTTAGACAGAAATGAGTGAATTGCTTTTACCACACGAAATGCTATCCTACCTAACTTCTCCAGTTTGCCATATCTTCTTTTTGATCTTGCTTAAAAGTGTTATTGGAGAAACTACTAACTACTGTACTTAATTTTCTTGTAAAAAGTGATCACAGACAATGATAAGAATTGGTAATTGACAACAACCTAGGCAGAAGAAAGAACTGGCCATTTTTTTTTTTTTTTTTTTTTTTTTTTTTTTTTTTTTTTTACAAGAGACTCATTTTAAAGAGAAATTTTCTTCAGACTTACCATGTACTCATATCAAGTTGCACTGCCGCTCAAATGCCTCTACATAAGAAAATGCAGAGACAAAATGACTTAATTCGCAAAGCCTGTTGTGGCTAGACTTGCTCTGGTTCCGAAATTAAGCGCATAAATACAGCTGAGGCTAACAACAAAGCTACTGAAAGTAAGAAAAAAGAAAAGATAGCGATCATAGCGTAACAAAATAAAATTCTCGTACCTCCAATCAGCTTGTTCGAGATGATTGAACAGGCATCAAGCCGATGCTTAAGGATGATCTAGCTCCAAGTGTGGCGTACGATGATAAAAGTGATGAGTGATGTTACAAAGACCTGATTATTTTAATTAAAACTTCATTTCCTACAATAAAGCTTGACTTTCTGAAACGCAAACTTGATTTTTTGAAACTCAGACTGCATTCAGTAAAACGGAAATTTGATTGCTAGAAGCGTAAACTTTAGACGCATACTTAATTCTTTGAAATACAAACTTAGTTCTTTCAAATGCATGGGAAGAACAGCTGTTCTGGTGATTCCTTGACGGGCAAACTTGATTCTTTGCTGAAACACAAACATGGTTCTTTTACGCGCAGATTTGTTTCTGTTAAGCCCATGGAAAAAAAACAGCTGTGAGCAACCTTAAAAAGCAAATCTTTATGCTCACCGACTCGCCCAATCACCAAAGATAAGCCCCAACAGAATGGCTTATTTCATGTGGGCGACTATCTCAGAATACCCGGCTGTTTCTAGTAGGCTATACCTGTTATTATTGTTATGTTCCGTGACGATAACCAGTAGCTTTCTACGCTCTTAATTCCATTTCCTTTCAGACGTTTTGTTTTGTTTTGTTTTGTTTTTTTCCTACTTTGGCTGTTCGTTTGATATTAAATGCAAAGTGAAATGTCTCAAGAGGCGCGAACGTCTAAACAGAGCTAGATGATAGGCATCAGCCAGTTGTCAATTCGTAATGCAACTAACCTAATCAATACCACAACGGCACATTATTAGCATTCTTAGTAGTATTTGCCATCAGGATTCTGTTTTACTCATTTTTGAAGTTTCCTGCTCCTTTTAAGTCTTTTGAGGTTTCTTGCTTTCTCGTGGACATTTGCAGTCAAATATTTGAAACTCGTCGCAACTACGAGTTCCCTTCGCAAATAAAATTCAATATTTGTTAATTAGCCATGCTCTAAACGAGCAAGGGACTGGGTACGAATATTTAAAATCGACACCTCTCACCCTAAACGATACAACACTCTCATTAATAACAGCTTTTCAAAAGCGTATTGCATCTTTGTATTTGCACTAAAAAATACAGACATTTGGTAAGCGTACTAACGTTTGCATGTTCTTTTAGATCACAGGCTCAGTTTTTCAAATTAATCGATTTTCAATATTTATACCCAGTCCCTTGCTCGTTTAGAACATTTCTGATTAAATTACAGCAAATAATCGACAAGGGGTAGCCGAGTGGAGTCACAGACTGCTTTGAAAATATTATGACGAAATTTAACATCAATATCTTCAATGTCACGCGCTCAGCAGCAGAGCTGTATGAACCCTGAATCGGCAAACTCTATCAATTGCTGGGAATTGCCTTGGTATTTAACTCGATGGAAAACTGCATCGAGGGGAAGGAGAAAACGGGACCGTTTTTATCATTATTGCCAAAATTCCCATATAGAGCTGTTTTCAACTGAGTGTCGTAAAACGGAAATCAAACCAACTACTTACCAGTTGGACTACTCAGCCAATCTCGAACCGTAGTAAAACCAAAACCCAAACCGAAATTAAAGATATTGTCTCATTACCATTCGACACTCAAAATGAAACGTTCTGTTGTCTTTTTCTTTAAATTAGTTTCGGCCGTCAATTGAAAACCGCTCTAAGGTGTAATATTAATTACTACTAGCTCCTCCTATTAAGACGCTGACTGTCCTGTGGTTTAAGCGATTATGAGGACGAATAGCACCAGAAAGCTTATTTACCGGTAATTGAACGTAGGCGGAGATTCAGGAGAACCTTATAGGGAGCGTTCACGATTGGCTGGAAAAGTGCCTCTCTCCACCCAGGTGTATAAATGAGTACTGGCGAACTTAATGCTGGGGGTAACCCTGCGATGGACTAGCATCCCATCCAGGGGAGTAGAAATACTCCTAGTCGCTTCATGCTACAGAAACCGGGATAAGCTCCGGCCTGATGGGTCACTTGGTTCGCATGCAGACTTTGCCTTTACTTCTACGGTTAGGCCTGCCGTCTACACTAATCCGTCACGAAAACGAAACTTTTCGCTGAACGCTCTTCAAAAAGGAGGAATTTGAAAACGCCCGCTTTTCAATAATAAAGCGTATTATCGTTTGTCTCACGATGTAGTCACTTGAGATGTAGATCGCGACGTTTCGACTGCTTACTGCTAGTCTTCTTCAGGCGATAAGGTCGACTGATTGCACGGTATCATTTATATCACAAAGGTCGGCTGTGATTGATGCATTTCGATCCTCCTATTGTTCCATTACTCCGGCGAGTAGCTGTTCCCTCAGTGGTCCGCTGTTGTACCGTGCCTTTGTGATCTTCTGTACAAAAGAGGAGGGATATCCGTTAGAAACAAGTACAGATGACAGATGTTTCTTCTCTCCAGCGATTACTGATGGTTTGGTGACGAGACGTTTAGCCCGGTCGTACAGACACTTCACAATACCGCGCTTTACTGAACGAGGGTGGTGTGAATCATACGCTAGGTACTGATCAGTATGTGTTGGTTTCCTGTAGACACTGGTGGTAAGGCGGCCATCAGGTTCTCTGTAAACTGACGTGTCGAGAAAGGCGATCTTGTTGTTGTTCTCGATCCCCATGGTGAAACGGATTGATGGTTGTTGACTGTTCGGGATAGAGTTGACGTCTTCCTGCAACACCTGAACAGTCAACAACCATCAATCCGTTTCACCATGGAGATCGAGAACAACAACAAGATCGCCTTTCTCGACACGTCAGTTTACAGAGAACCTGATGGCCGCCTTACCACCAGTGTCTACAGGAAACCAACACATACTGATCAGTACCTAGCGTATGATTCACACCACCCTCGTTCAGTAAAGCGCGGTATTGTGAAGTGTCTGTACGCCCGGGCTAAACGTCTCGTCACCAAACCATCAGTAATCGCTGGAGAGAAGAAACATCTGTCATCTGTACTTGTTTCTAACGGATATCCCTCCTCTTTTGTACAGAAGATCACAAAGGCACGGACAGCCCCAAGAAGAGAGCCTGTCGCGGAATTTAAATCCACCGCCGTTTTACCTTATGTCCAAGGAGTTTCGGAGTCTCTCCGCCGCTGCCTAGAACAACAAGGCATTCGCACCGTCTTTAAGTCCGACACGACACTTCGGTCACACTTAGTGCGACCAAAGGACACCGTCAACCCGGCTAAACAAGATGGTGTTGTCTACAGGATTCCCTGTGAGTGCGGCAAAGTCTACATCGGGGAAACAGGGAGATCTATACAGGAGAGGATCAAAGAACACGACAGGGATATACATCTCGCCCGAACCCAGAACTCCGCCGTTTCTGAACACACCCACGAGACCGGCCACTATCCTATCTGGAATGAGGTCAAGTTTATTGATCGAGATCCTCACTAGTACACACGTAGGGTCAAGGAAGCTATTCACATAAGACTTCACCCCAACAACATCAACAGGGATAGTGGAATTGAAATTCCTGAAGCATGGATACCCACGATCAAGAAACACAACAACAGGAGAACGGTACAACAGCGGACCACTGAGGGAACAGCTACTCGCCGGAGTAATGGAACAATAGGAGGATCGAAATGCACCAATCACAGCCGACCTTTGTGATATAAATGATACCGTGCAATCAGTCGACCTTATCGCCTGAAGAATACTAGAAGTAAGCAGTCGAAACGTCGCGATCTACATCTCAAGTGACTACATCGTGAGACAAACGATAATACACTTTATTATTGCATCTACCACGATGAATAACAACAACCTTTTCCTCGACATCGCCCGCTTTTCGTTTTCGGACCT
This sequence comes from Orbicella franksi, assembly GCF_964199315.1. Lineage (NCBI taxonomy): Eukaryota > Metazoa > Cnidaria > Anthozoa > Scleractinia > Merulinidae > Orbicella > Orbicella franksi. The sequence continues at coordinate 12,805,904 of NC_138155.1, read as the reverse complement.
TTCCGAAAACAATGGCGTCACGATAATCTCGTGATTTCCCCGACTGAATTTTCCACAAACACAAAACCAAAATAGCCGGTAACTGTTACGTTTTTAAGTTACTCAGGCGTAGTGTGGCCGGAAAATATTTGATGCGCGATTTTCAGAGTAAATTTTCCGCGCTTTCAACTTCCTCCGGCGTAGTGTGGACGGAGCCTTAAGATTAACAGAAAGAAGCGAGCAACAGCGTAATACTATGGACCTAGATTAACAGTACAGCTCGACAGACGGTCGCCTTCATAATAAAACGTTAATAAAAGAGATGTTATTAAAATAGGAACAGTTTGCGGTTATTGATATTAGATCGGCTAGCTTTGTTATCTTTTATAAAAAGTCTGATTTCTTGTAACTGTAAACAAGTTAATTATAACATCTTGTTTTACTGTGCTGAAAAGAAAGTGAAATATTAAGGCGGATTTTTTAGTATTGTTAAATCTTCTTCACTAACTAGAAAAAAAGTATGATTTAACAAATTAAAGGCATTTTTCTTTTCACCTTCAGTCATCGTGTCTCTACAGCTAATATTATGAAGCGCCCTCTTTACACCTTAGCCATTTGCGTTTGTGCACCCAAGTTTTACCGACACATTTCCAAGTTCTGAAGCTTGCCAAGTCCGCATACCTATATTTATTACCCCGCTGTTTTTCACGAATAAACGTCAATTTCATGGCTGTCAAGAAGGTGGCTTACTATATAAACAACGTCGATCTTTATAGAATTCTAGTACGAAAGAAGTTAGTTCTTATGATAGCAGTTCAAAGCCGCTTCGCCGCCATTACTCGTCCGGTTCCTTTACAAGTAGTGCAGCCATTCTGTGGATCTTACTCAGCGCCAATAGAAGGACGTCAGACGAGCATTTTCGTAGATCAATTCTATTTATGCAATCTCGGCAACCTTAAAATACACTAATATATATGCAAATTAATGTAAATCAGATTACACACAAAATTAATCACCAGACATCAGGTGGTTTAGTTTGCGCAGTGAACGCTGAAAACACTGAGTTGCCGAAACTTGAAAGGCAAAGTTCTCAATCTTAATTTTGATTTATTTTTTGAAAGTTATTATGCAATTTTTTACCTCAATAAGAGAGCATTTGTTTTAAACTTTTATAATTCTTTATTACCTCTTTGTGGATTAACATTCTAATTTAGTCACACCTTCGTGAGTGTATATCAAAAACAGTAAAATTAATGTCATCTTATCTACGTTTCGAAGACTGGGTTATACAGAACCGACTTTTAATTATGACGTAGGGTTCTTTCAGCGTAAGTTCACTGCCTTATATCGACTTTATGTTATACTTTTACAAACCACACGATGAATTTGAACTTCATATCTTATATTAGAAGACGAAACACGTTTCGAATGAAACATCATACATTGTCAATTGCACAAGAATGACATGTTATATTTTTACAACGATCCTCAACCCACGAAGCTCGAAAACTTAAATTACCGAGGTTTGAGTCGCGTCCCGTTCGAATTTCGAGTCTATTTGAGTACCAAATGCTGTGTTCCTCGAAAGAGTTTTAAAGTAGTTACAGACTATTTTAATTATATTTTTAAACTTAGCAAAGTTTTCGAGTTTTGGAATTTTAACAATGTTTTTAAAAGCTTTTCAAAATACATTTCGAATTTTGTTTCAATAGTGCTTTAAACAGGTTAAAACACCATTAAAATCAGTCGAAAACTACGTTAAAAATACACTTTTTGACCTATTTTTAATCTATTTCATAAAATAGGTTAAAAACAGTTTTTAAAAATAGTATTTAAGTACATTTAAAATAGTGTTTGGTTTGGTATAGTACGCCAAGAGTACTGATAAGCACTGTACTGTATTTATTTCGGCATGAAGTCATACGGACAAGAGTAACAAGACCGCTGTTTTGCGCCGCTGTGTATCGTCCTCTACTCCTCTACTTACAAACCTTTTCGCAGCAAACTTTAAAAAATCTAGCGTCCTATACGCAAGTCTTAACTCTGCAGGTTACAAAACAACACAAGACTGAAGCAGTCATTTTGTATTGTTTAACTCTCGGGTGTATCATAAAGGGAAAATTCTCAGTAATTCCTTCTTTTCTCTCTCTCTATTTTTTTACGGCGAAGCGTTGAATAGGGTTTTCCTCGTTAGTTCGGTGTGATCTAGAGCATGATCTTTTGATATATAATAAGAATGAAAAGACAAAACAAAAACAAAACAAAATTTTAAAAGTATTATTAAATTCTCTCAACACTAACCGATAAATTGGAAAACGACAGGATGAGATGTTTGGAAACGGCGCAATGTGGGCTGCCACGTACCAATGAAACGACTTTTCGAAAACGCTCTTGAACAGTGGAATTTAACGCGGGCTAAATTAAGAGGTAGTAAATGGTAAATGCAATACTTCGCGAGAAGGCAAGATCAGCGTTTTTCTTTACATGCCCAGACATTTTGACTTTTAAATTACGAGACTTCAACTTATTCTAATGTTCAAACTCTCAGATGTCAGTTATAAAAACGAACAAAAAAAATCGGCACTTAGACATTCTTTTCGCCTTGCAAAAAATCGAGACTCCGAGAGAGCTTCGTGAATAAAACCGCGACTGCGAGACGCACATAACTGCTAAAAAACGGAATGCGAGACCCGTAAAATTCGACGAAAAGTTTGCAAGGCCCGTGGTTTTTGAAGGACCCGATTCGCCACCGTTAAATTAATGTGGGTATCCTCTAACGCGCATGAATTAAGTGTTTCCGTGGTTTAGTGTAAGGCGATCCAGGTCTTATGGAGGGGAAAAAAGTTGTTTTTCCAAATTTATAGGGATGGTAACGTGGTAGAATTATCCAGTGGGATAAAAAGACAAGGTGTTTCGTTTGCCACCAACTCATGGGAAATTAGTAATTAATTAAAGCTCAAATTGTCTTCATCAGTAAGATCTGTCGTCTTAATGGCCCGCAATATAGTTTTGTGTATATCTTAGCACTTAGATAGAGCTGTAACGATATCAGTTAACCAAGCTTTACCAAGCTCAAAGCAAATGCTTAATTGCTACAGGAAGTCTTAACTCAGTTGTAAGGAATTACAACTTTAACCTCAGTAGCCGAAATATTTCCTGTGTCGATTAACTAACATATCAGTTCGCGTAAAAATGAAAACATGACGTATTTTCGACCCCAATGAGTGAAAATGAGTCAATAGATCGACAAATGAACATGAATAACATGTAGGAAATGATGAGTGAAAAAGAGACGGTATATTTGGTTAATAGTACGTTGGTGGAGAATCAGGATGTCTACAGAAAGGCCTGTCTTCTTAATGGCCCACAACGAAGTCTTGTGCACGTCTTGGCACTTGGAAGGGGCTGTGACTATATCAGTTTACAAACTTTAGTGTAGAAAAGCAAGAAATAGGGTTACTTTTGAAATTTCGACTGGTTTCTTCTATTGAGAGCTTAAGAATAGGACGATAAAAATGGAGAAAAAATAACTCAAAGAAATCCATTTAGTCATTTCATTTATTTATTTGCATATCTGATTAAAGCCGAGCAATTCCAGCACTTATTCTTGTAAACTTTCGGTTTAATAAAAGGTTTTCTGTCTATATATCTTCCCAGAAGTTTTAGATAAATTCTTATTTTTGCGAAAGTTTAGAAGTTATCACTCACAAAGCGCAATTCAGAATTTAACTTTCAGTTGAGAAGTGGTGCACTTTGTAACTGAAAGCTGAAATTTGAGATCTGTAAATTTTTCGATAGCTTATGGTCTAAAGGTTTAGCTCCTACACTCCCAGCCTAATATGACGCCCATATTGTCTTAGAGAAATGCTATTACCATCAAACATACGGCTAGTGCTGTTTTTGTTGCTTTATGGCTGATTTTGACGCTTAGAGAAAGTTAGAATTTTATACGATTTGTTTTAAAATATAAAATCTTTCAACACACGAAATTATGTTTCAATATCTCAGCCTCGGGTTTATTCTAAAAATATTCTGAAAATTTCGTAAATTTCAGCCTCGATATTTTTATAAAATAAATTGTTATATAAATATATAAAAAAGAGGGTAACTTGGAATTTCCCGAAAATTTCTTGTTAAATGAGGTTCTAGCACAAAATCAACACTTTAGCAAGTTTGTTTCATTAACATAACAAGCGACAAATGAATATAAATTTTAGCAAGATCTCTAGCTGAAGCTCAGTTGCGATATATGTCAATTCGGAAAATTACAGTAACACGGAGATACTGTTATAACGAGGCTCTGAGCAAAGAAATGAAGAATTAAACCTGCGTACCTTGAAAATTTTAAATACGAGGCGCAATGCCAAGGCTGTTCTTAGAGAGGAGATGCCTGCCTTTCGTGTGTTAGCATAGAGTGCAAAACTGTCGTAAAACCCATTACACCGGCGGTAACGATGTTCAAAGCTCGATCAATTAATTTGATAAGCAGCGCTCTGTATTATTTTCATTAAATTTTTACATTACATATGGAGACGTCATTTGTTTCACAGTGGTCAGTTATTTGAGACAACTGCTGGATCTGTAATTTATCAAAGTAGGTTCAATTTTTATTTTTAGTTCATTAGTGCGATTGTAACTAATGTAGAATGGTAGCTGTTAGTAGAAGTAATTAACCCGAGGGAAACCGACAACGTCTGCTAAATGGACTCAGTTAGTTTTTAAACAGTTCTAAGAGCTCCATTAACTTTGTTTAGTTTTAGTAGCCTTTGGTTTTGCTCTCAGGTCCCGTCCACACTACGCCAGAGAAACAGTTTGAAAAAAAAAAAAATCGCAACAATCGACGGTCATTTTGGATTTGTGTTCGAGTAAAACGTTGGCTGGGAATCACATGTTTATAACGCTGTCGTCGATTTCGAAAAGATCCGTATTCAAAATTTTTTCCTTCCACATAAACCGCGAAGCCGGCATTTTCAAATATTCCACCGTTTTCGTGACGGATTATTGTGGATGGTAAGCCAAACCGTAGAAATAAAGCTGCGTTCTTAAATTTCTCCGTCGCAGTATGGATGGGGCCGAAACTTTCTTCAGCGCTAATGCATCAGCCAATCAAAGGGCGTTTTGGCAAAAGGAATACTCTGTTCTAAATTTCAATAAATTTCAATAAACTGGAAATACGGACTCAAAATCATAAAATAATACGTGGTATATACTATAGTTTTAAACTTCCAAGAATATTCTTTTAATGAATGAAAGAAAATTTAGCTTGACAAAAATATAATTGAGGACACTTTCTACATATTAAAATACATCTTCGCTACACAGAATTAAAGCTATTTACAATTTAAACCAGCAGCAATGAATTGGCTGTCACTGAAACACTGATTATCGGCAAGAAAAGAGATTGGATAGGCTGATTTAAGCTCCCAAGATCAAGATCATGAAGTATAAACAGAAGTGCGTTTGGTCTTGGCGCACCTTAGTTTAGTTTCCGCTAATAGTTCATGCAAGGTGCCAGAAAATAAAATCAAATAAAAAAAAAAAAAAAAAAAAAAAAAAAACATTCTTCAGTTCATTCACCAAAAAACGATTCAATATTCACCACTAGATAATCACAGATGTGGTGTGACATTGGAAATAATCAAGAGAATAAGTTATCATGAATATTATATCCTTGTCGATTGTAATTTCAGATTCATATGGAATTTTATATTACAGCACGCTTTCACGTATTAGTTTTAGCCCGGCTAGATGAGTAAACAAACTGGAAGGCTTCAAGCTTTATATATATATATATATATTCATATAACCATATGAGGAAGTAGCAGATCCCATTAAAATAGTGCTCAATACACATATAGTGTAGAGCTGAGTATATGAGTAATAACGAAGAGGCAAGATTTGCTGTTACTCCGAGTTTCGTGCTTACGCACTCATCAGACAGTATTTAATGATAAGCATTCCTATCAACTAGATATATATACACGGTATTAAACAATAGGCTAATTGCTGGACTAGTTGCATTACAATAAGTGATAGTTATACTGGAAAACAATAGGTGTGAAGACAGAAATTACGGGGACGAGTATAAACTGCGTGGGTGCAGTACAATATAAAGAAAGTGTCAAGCGTTCTTCAAGTAGAATTTGTTCTCGTGCCGGCATTTAGAAATAAGTTCTGATCTTTTGTTTAGTAGATTGTCGTTGCTATGTTTGATAATCATTAGTTTTTCTGTGAGGCAGAGGTCGCATCGTTTGGAAATGTTGTTGTAGGGTCTTGCACGGCTAATAATTGACCATTTGATGTTGAAGTCTTGTTTTTTGTCGTGTAGTTGCCAGATGTATTTAGAAAGCTCGGTGCTGTTGATGTGTTTTCTGTGCTTAAATGTAGATTTGTGCTGCGAGAATCTCTGTTTGAATGTTCCTTCTGTCAGTCCAATGTAGTTCTTGGTTGTGTTGTTAGTTGTAACTTGTGCGTTGTAGATTACACTGGAAGTCAGGCATTTGTTGTCTAGCGGGCATTGGTCTTTTTTTCGGCAGTTGCATTGCTCTCCGGTGATTGCGTTGGCGTTGTTGTCGGCGTTTGTTATTTTCATGTTGTGTTTGTTGATTACTGTTTTCATGTTGTCCATGCAACTGTAGCTGACTTTGACGTTGTTTTTGTTGAAGAGGCTGTGGTATTTATGTTGGTTCGGAAAGTGCTTAGATATGAGCTTCAGGAATGTTCTACCGATGTTTGTCTTTACGTTTTTACTAAATGGAGGGTTGTACCATATAATGTTTCTTTGTCTGTTGCGTCGGGGGCGTGTTGGTTGATTGTCTTCGTTGTAAATTAGTGTTTCAAAATAAACAACTCCACAAAAACATTCATACCTGCTGACAAAACAACCAACTACTACGAAGTAGACAAAGCTTCGCACGACAAGCTTCTCAAGGACAATATCACATCGACGTACAAGAAAGCAAATTCTAATACGATTACTGCTATTAACAAAGAAGCTCAAGTCATTGCTACTAATCTGAACATTGACGACCGCGCGGAACGCATGGCTGAACGACAGGCTTTTATAACACTCAAAGACCGTAAAGACAACTTCCAGAACAAACCTACATGTAGACTCATTAACCCTGCAAAAAGTGAGATTGGACGTATCAGTAAAGAAATCCTCGCGAACATTAACACGACTGTGAGACAGAAGACTGGCCTTAACCAATGGAAAAACTCATCATCCGTCATCAACTGGTTCTCCTCTATACAACACAAAGATCAACATACCTTCGCCGTATTTGACATTGAGAACTTCTACCCTTCCATTACTGAGAAACTTCTTACAGACGCAATCAACTTCGCCAAACAATTCACTTCCATTACGGACCGCGACATCGATATTATTATGCATTCAAGAAAATCCCTTCTCTTTGACAGTAACACCGCCTGGATCAAGAAAAACAACAGTTCTTTTGACGTTACTATGGGCAGCTTCGACGGAGCCGAAGTATGCGAGCTCGTAGGCTTATTCATTCTCGACGACCTGTGTAACATATACGGGATAGACAACATCGGGCTTTACAGAGACGACGGACTTGCCATCTTCAAAAACATCTCCGGACCTCAAGCAGACCGTACAAGGAAGGACATAACAAGACGCTTCAAGACATATGGACTTAACATTACCATACAGACTAACATGAAAATTGTTAACTACCTGGACGTCACCTTCGATCTTACAAAAGGTACCTACTGCCCCTACAGAAAGCCTAACGACGAGCCGCAGTACATCAACACAAAGTCTAACCACCCACCTAACATAATAAAGCAACTTCCAGCATCCATCAATCGCCGTATTTCCGCCAACTCATGCAACGAACACGAATTCAACAAGGCCAAACCAATCTACGAAACTGCTTTGAAAGCCAGCGGATACTCTGAAACACTAATTTACAACGAAGACAACCAACCAACACGCCCCCGACGCAACAGACAAAGAAACATTATATGGTACAACCCTCCATTTAGTAAAAACGTAAAGACAAACATCGGTAGAACATTCCTGAAGCTCATATCTAAGCACTTTCCGAACCAACATAAATACCACAGCCTCTTCAACAAAAACAACGTCAAAGTCAGCTACAGTTGCATGGACAACATGAAAACAGTAATCAACAAACACAACATGAAAATAACAAACGCCGACAACAACGCCAACGCAATCACCGGAGAGCAATGCAACTGCCGAAAAAAAGACCAATGCCCACTAGACAACAAATGCCTGACTTCCAGTGTAATCTACAACGCACAAGTTACAACTAACAACACAACCAAGAACTACATTGGACTGACAGAAGGAACATTCAAACAGAGATTCTCGCAGCACAAATCTACATTTAAGCACAGAAAACACATCAACAGCACCGAGCTTTCTAAATACATCTGGCAACTACACGACAAAAAACAAGACTTCAACATCAAATGGTCAATTATTAGCCGTGCAAGACCCTACAACAACATTTCCAAACGATGCGACCTCTGCCTCACAGAAAAACTAATGATTATCAAACATAGCAACGACAATCTACTAAACAAAAGATCAGAACTTATTTCTAAATGCCGGCACGAGAACAAATTCTACTTGAAGAACGCTTGACACTTTCTTTATATTGTACTGCACCCACGCAGTTTATACTCGTCCCCGTAATTTCTGTCTTCACACCTATTGTTTTCCAGTATAGCTATCACTTATTGTAATGCAACTAGTCCAGCAATTAGCCTATTGTTTAATACCGTGTATATATATCTAGTTGATAGGAATGCTTATCATTAAATACTGTCTGATGAGTGCGTAAGCACGAAACTCGGAGTAACAGCAAATCTTGCCTCTTCGTTATTACTCATATATATTTATATATATAACCAAAAAATGGAGTGAAATATATATATATATATATATATATATATATATATATATATATATATATATATATGCTTGATTTTTTGAAAACCAGGTCCGAACAGCCCAATAACAGCTGGTGCCTAATAGAGTCATGTAAGCAGTGCTTACCAAGTTCCGCACTCCACACTTCATCTAGTGCAAAAAGGAAATGACACTAGAATCTCTGGGCCACCTGTGGATGAATTCAGGCTTAACTGTCATCATATCAGATAAAAGCTCTTTGCAAGCATAACTTAATGACAGCAAACTAAAGTGCCTTGAAATCTCCCCCTCCCCCCGGGGGTCAGGTACCACTCCGCACATATCAGAACCCCCCCCCCCCTCGCGACAATAGTGGAACCTTCTGCCAAGGCAATAAACCCACTCAGCTTTGGGAAATTCCGTGCACTTTAAGGATTATGTCACGTGGGACAGCTAAGTACATACCCAGCCGTCAGACTGACTTGAGACTATGGACACAAGTTCAAACCGACCCCACCCCCCTGGATTAAGGGCCAGGGACCCCAAAGAGGTATCCACAATTAGCCACACTCCTGTAGATGTCTCCAGACTTTCCGGTAACGGAGCCCCCCCCCCCCCCCCCTGGAAAATAATGTGCTACGCTAAGCTGAAATCTGCGGCATCGATTTCAGCACAGCTCGCGGAGTAAAATTAGGTATGCGTTTTTCAAAACTTCAAGGAAAAGTGCAATTGTAATGGCTCTATGTTTCCAGATCATGCATTTTCTGTACAACAACATGTCCTTTTGCACTCAGATTAAGTCACTGTCTGAGCCCAGTAGGGTTGGCCCGCCCGTCGGCTTGGAGAGGTAAGATCAGTACATTATAGCAACCCCGTGGTACTTGCAAAATTTACCTTTGGCTTCAACTTAATAACAAACCAGTTTGATTTTGACAGTGTGGCATGTTTATGATCTACAGCCCCTACCTTCATCTAGAAAAACCAGACTCAAATTGAAAATGAAAACAAGAAAATCCAAAAGACTACTGATCAAGTCAAACTGGTTTGAAAAGTTTACCAGCAAAAATAACTTCACAGCACAATTAACAGACCCCTTTTTCAAAACTGCAGGTAGATGTAAGCAGTGTAAAAATGGTGTACCAAACGATAAACTCCCAGTAACAGGATCCAACGGATACAATGTCTCTACGTAAATTTGTAGTTTAGTGTACGATGTGGCGAAGAGACCAACTCTTGACTGTTCTGGACGAGTTTAATGTACAACGTTTCGGCCGTTCAGCCTTCTTCAGGTTAAAAGTTAAAAACTAAAAAAAACTATTTACAATGGTTGCGATTTACAGAAACACCGACTTATATACAGAGCAGAAATATTATGATTGAGGTTACGTAATACAACAAAGGTCTAAATTACAAGGTGAAAAAGGATTACACAATCAAAGACAAATACAGAACTATGGGTGACATGTGAATACAAATAAGGTGAATACAAATGAGTGACAAAAACTAGAGAGAAAAATCTTACTTAATTAGTAGTGTTTACTCTGAAGTAACAAGCTCCCCATTGAAGGCCTCTGAATGAATGTAATTAGGTAAAAATCATAACAGGATCCCAGGAAAGGGCCATTAAACTACAGTAATAATTTCCCTTCCAAAGCCCCTGAATGAAAAGCCGACAACAAACATAACAGAATCCTTGAAAAGAGCTCTTGAACTTAGAAATAAACAAATAACAAAAATGATAACAGAATAAAATTAAAATGCATCATCTTGGAAAAGTGGCAAATCACAACTACTCAATTGTAGTAATTAATGCGGTGTCTCGATCTAAATTCCCGCCGTTTGTTAAGAACATGAGGGTTAAGGGTAAATAATTGCGCGGTCCAATAAACTTCCCTAGTGAGTAATAATTGTTCAAGTTGTAAGGAATTTTCAAAAGACCTAATTTGTTCAATGATGATGAAATTGATTTGAGAAATTTCATGTTCAGAGTTATTAAAGTGGATGGCCAATTCGCAAGTTCTTTTGTTCTTCAGCATGTTCGACTTGTGGTTACGAAATCTTACTTTAAATTCAGTCGAGGTGGAGCCTACATATTGCAGATTGCATTTGGCACAAGTGGCTAAATAAATAACATTTTTTGACGAACAAGACAGCTTTTGTTGAATGGGATATTGACGACCAGTTGCCGAACTTTGAAATTTCGAAGCTTGAATGAAATAGTTCTTACACAGATCGCACTTCTTCTTGCATTTTGAACAACCTCCGTTTTCTTCTCTTTGATTTCTACTGGAGGCTACCCGGAATTTTGATGGCGCCAACATCTCCTTAAGATTTTTGGCTCTACGATAAGCGGGAAATATCGACTTGGATGGAAAAATTTCTTTGACTTCTGGGGAGGATTGTAATAGATAAAAGTGCTTTTTGACAACTTTTTGGATATCTGGCAAAATTGGATTGTAGTCGAGCACCAATGGAAAAACTTTCTGTGCTGGCTTTACCTTTTTCCTCAAAAGTTCGGCTCCTGGTATACTAAGAGCTTTGTCGAACTGTTTATCAAGAAGCTCCGCTGGATAATTTTGCGATTTCAAATACCCTTTGTATTCCTTGCATCTATTTT
>NC_138155.1:12684400-12789400 GCF_964199315.1 Orbicella franksi | reverse complement strand
TCATTGACAGGAAGTCTTAACTCAGCTCTAATAAGAAGTGGCAACTTCCAGTAGGCGTAATGCATCCTCTTTCGATTAAACATTAAATAAAAAATGGAAGAAAAAATGTCCGAAGTTTAGACTCCAATGGTTATAAATACGTTTGTCGAAATATGAAAATGAATTTCATGTGAGAAATGATAAACGAAGTGAAAGTAGTATTTTGATTAAGATGGTCAGGCATGCCAGAATTTTCTTACAATTGTTTTAGTGTAAATTTATTTCTCATTTTTTTAGTACACAGTGTGCATGAACTTTATTACTGTATTATAATAGGTGAGGGTACACGCAATTAATTTGAAGAATTAATACACACATTTCCTTAATAAAGCTTTAAAACAACCCAAAAACAAATATACGGAAAATGAAATCCTATACTGGTTTCATAAATTTGGAAAATTAAGAAAAACAGTTGTTTTTGTTGTTGTTGTTGTTGTTGTTGTTGTCTTTTTTTCCGCAATGTGTCTAAGCTTAATCAAGAAATTACATTTTGATGACCAACCTAACACATATTCACCGAAAAAAAGTCTGCGTAATGTATATTTTTATAAAGATTTATTGTCTTCTTTTTTTTTTTTTTTTTTTTTTTTTTTTTTTCTTTTTTTTTTTTCTGGTTTTAGGGCGTTTCTATGAAAATATACTGCCAATAAAAGGTTTTTTAATTACCCTATGCCCTGTTGTAAAACAAAACAATTATACTACCTGGGAATAATAAAACAATAGCGAATACGGATTCAAAACTATGGCACTCAGCATGGTAAAAACAAACATAGACATGGATGACCTTCATGCCCGAAAAAATTACACATAGCCCGAAAGCGTGATTGTTGTTCAAAAGCACTCAAATTGCAGTAAAAACAAAAACCTTCACAATTCTCACGTCTAGTGATATTGTTATCAGTCCAAGAATAGTTATGTTGAAACCTTGCGAACTCTATGACCTCTATCGACAGCATAGTAAAATCAGAAACAGGTAATTCTTCCTCGTACGACAAGTTCAAGAAAATTTTAAAACGGCTTTTTGTGGAGCCAATCAAACCGGCTCTTTTCAAAGCCACCACAAAAAAACAAAACAAAACAAAACAAAACAAAACAAAACAAAACAAAACAAAACAAAACAAAACAAAACAAAACAAAACAAAACAAAACAAAACAAAACAAAACAAAACAAAACAAAAGTCTTGGTCTTCGTTTGCTTTGATTCTTTCGTCGTTGTTTTGTTGATGGAAGTAATATCCATCTCGTGGATTTCCACGATACACATTAAACGACATATGGCTTTTCCAAAACAGAGTACCTAGATCCGTGTATCATTTGACTTCAACTCCATTTTGACAAGGCAAACGTCATAAAAAGTAGCCTACAAGCCTGGCCTTAACAACCTTTAGGAATGTTTTCAGTTTCCCGAGTACTTTTGTCCGAATCATCAGCGTTTTGCCCAAAAATTTCAAAAATATCTGAAACTGGAGGGGGCTGCAGCCCCCCCCCCTCCCCCCGTCCCTCCGGTCCGTAAGCCCATGCAAATGAATTCCAATGTTTCAATCTTCAATGCTTAGGCAGCGTCCACACTACGCTGGAGAAATTTTAAAACGCAGTTTTATTTCTACGGTTAGGCCTACCGTCCACCTGATCCATCACGAAAAGGAAGCTTTTCAAACAAGATCTTAGCAAACTTTTCGTGTGGACGGAAAACACTTTAAAAACAGAGCTTTTCGAGAACGATGTAGTCAATTACGATTATCATGTGATTTCGCTGTGAGAGTTTTCGACAAAACAAATCCAAAATGTCCGGCGATTGTTCCGTTTTTTTTTTTTTTTTTTTCGTGGACATTTGATGAGTTTTCAGAGTGAAAACACCGTTTCCAATTTCCCCCAGCATAGTGTGGACGGGGCCTTAGCCTAAAGTTTAATTTTGTAATGAACATAACCCACTTAATTTTTTTAAATTTTACTTGCTAAAGATGTAAATGATAATTTGTAGATACTTTGGACTTTTGCAATCTAAATAATATTTCTCAGCCCTTTTATTGGGATGTGAGAGTGTCGTAAATCTCGCTCTTGATTGGTGCACTCGATATGATGAAGGGAACATCTGAAAGAGTTAGCCCACATACAGGTTCTTATTCGCAAGGTATTCCCTCTGTAGTTATTTTTAGACATGGCACCCAGTAGATGTAGATGTAGACGGTAGATGTTTCCGTCAAGGATGAAAATTCCACCCAACACTATCCATTTAAACAGAAAATCTAATATCGTAAACTATCTCAAGAAGTAAGACAAATAAGGTTACACACTTGTCGACTGGAATTTTAAATCCATACAAACAGTTACAAACAGTTAAGCACCCTGAGAGTTTTTCTTACGGTTGCATTAAAAACACTCGATATCTATGTCTTCTAGTGTCTTCCCTTTATAAACACTGGATTGTTTCATATTAATAGAGGGCTCGGTGCGTTCTTACCTGTTTCAGTTTCAGCCTTAGGATCCTTTTACACTTTCAAGCATAAGACCGTTTTTATGCCTTGTCGTGGCTGCTCTACATTTAAGTTTAAAATATTGGTGTGACTATCCAAATAACAACCAAACTAGGGCTTACACCTATTTTTTTTTCTGTAACATGAACACTAAATTAACCTTAGAACATTTTGGAGGTTATATTCAAATAATTTTGCAAATTAAAGATTTACCTCGACATATTTTAATTACACCTTTCTCCGTTGAAAAGCTGCAAGTAGATAAATTAAAACAAAAAACAAAAAACAAAAACAAAAAAACGGGAAAGCGCTAATCATGACATTGCATAATCATTTCATTTGTTTTTACAGGGTCATCAATATACTTGGTCGTACAATTTCAATGAAGCTCCATCCAATGAAGCAGCCCTCTCTGCTACCGCCCCTCCACCCCGCCGCCCTGCTCCAGTCCCCTCCTCATTCAGAGTTCGAAGACATAACAAAATTGTTAAAGCTTCATTACACATGTAAATTGACTTGGATTGTACTGTCTAAGTGCTTTCAAATTCTCAAGAACACATATTGCTAGGTAGTATATCTTACCCTATTAAATAAGTCTGATTATCCGCGGTAAGCTAGGATAGGATAATTTCTATATCAGAAGGAAAGAGCAAATTTGAAATGAATAAAATTATGAACGATCAGACTCCAAAGTATCTGAAAGACCTATTTAAACCCTTCAGCACGGACTATGGACTTAACAATAGTGAAAAAGAAAATTAGCTCTGTCGAAGCCCCATATCGATTTTCTTAAGCGTAGTTTCTGCTACAGTGAGGCACATTTGTGGAATAGCCTTCCATCTAACATCAGAGCCATTAGATCTTTTAATAACTTTAAAATTGACATGAATCACCTAATGTCCTCCTCGCACTCCCACACGGCTAACATGTAAATCAGTTATTTTCATTTTTTATCAGTCTTGTAATATAACTAAGTTTCTACCGTGTTTAAATTAAGAGTAAGTATGTATGTTTGTATGGAGCCAAATATTTACAGTACCCCCCCCCCCTCTTTCGACAACCTCGCCCCCTCCACCTCAAGAGGTAATTTTAAAATTGCACTTGCCTGAAGGCTAATGTAAATTTGAGAGAATTTAAATATTTCTCATATCACCTGTAGGTACTCTTCAATAACGCTTAAAGCTATCACCTAAAGGAAATCAGTTTATTTCGCTGAGAGATTTGACTGTATGCTAGAGTAAACACCCGTATATAAGAACAAGTGGATTAAGAACATGAGGCCGAAAGTTGGTCAACCCTTTGACGTCCAAGTAGCCATATACGGCCACTTAATGGTCGTGCTCTTTGTACCACTTGTGACGTCACAATTTAAATATCACCTGATATTCTTGATAAGCAGATAGTAGTACTAGGCTAGGCCTTTCCGCACAATGGTCAGGTTTAGATATCGACGACATTCCGATGTCGCAAGTCGAAAAACAACGTTATCAGTTTTGGTGCAAAAACGGTGGTAAAATGGTCCACTACGCCTATCATTGATCAAGGTCCATTTCTAGGCTTCGCCCGTAATTAACATCCAACTTTTCACGGCAGCCAGAAAGAACATACAATGCAAAAGGTAGCCAGTGTAAAAGGACCGAGAAAAGCAGAAAGGAACGGGGCAACGAACAAAATTGAGAACGGTTAATGGCAATTAAGTCCAAATTTTGGCTTATGCGGATGCCCGGAATTGAAATTTTGCTCAATTTTGTACTTAATCCTCGAAAAATCTCTCCTTTTAGTTAAAAAAAACAAAAAAAAAAAGCTTTCTTAGCAGAAATTAGGCTTATTTACCGTCATGACAGCTCAAAAACCCGGCTAAACGGTTAAAAACGGTATTTTTTGGCGAAAGTTTGGTATTCAAAGTAGTCCATGGGCCAGCACCCTGGAAAGAGCCATTTGGTACCAAAACGAGGGACAAATTGTAACACTTATTTTTAACAACATTGATTCCTCTGGGTTATTTTGGTGTATGATAACCATGCCAAATGAGTAGCTTTACTAGGATTATCACGTGATTAAATGACGTCACTCGGTTTGGCTGAATAAGCAGAATTGGTAAAAAGATGACTAATAACAGTTAAATGCAAACCTGAAAATGCTACATACATCGATTTTTGGTTATTGCAAACTTCAAACGCAGTTTTTAGACCTAATTCCAATAACTGATATATGACTTACAGGTATTATCCCTATATGGTTTCCATGGCAACACTTGTCAAATTATAAATATGAACAATAAGACGGAAAATGTGAAAAAAAAAGAAAGTGCTCGTGTAAATTGCACTGGTTACTTTCGAACGCTCGTTCTAAACTACATTGACTCCTCTTGCTTAGTTTGGTATATGATAACCATGTCAAATGAGTAGCTATACCAGGCTTGTCACGTGATCAATTGCAAACGACTCGGTTGGGCTGAACAGATAGAACTGGTACAAATGTGATTACTTTGGTCAAATATAAGCAAATGCAAATACAATCATGTTACATACACTGGTATTTAGTTATTGAAAATCTCAAACGTTTTCAGAGCTTATGTCAACAACGTAGTTTTAACTTAAAGAAATTGTTCCTGGATGGTTTCCATGGCTAAACTTGCCAAATGCTAAACATGAATAATTATTCAGGATATAAGAAAATGCTTGTACATGTGTTACATTGATAATTAAAGTTAGATTTCTTCGTCTTCTTCTCTGTCATCTGAGACAAACTCCTCGATAGAATCTTCACATCTGTTGTCGTGGTCTAATAGCTTGCACACATCCGTGAACTTCAAACCATTTGCCGGGTAACTGCAGGTAGGAAGTTGACATGACCTTGTACACGAGTAAGACAGTTGTTGTAGCACGGCTGTTGGGGCTGGATCACTGCTTATCCA
Organism: Orbicella franksi; assembly: GCF_964199315.1. NCBI lineage: Eukaryota > Metazoa > Cnidaria > Anthozoa > Scleractinia > Merulinidae > Orbicella > Orbicella franksi. Next base: position 12,783,970 of record NC_138155.1, on the reverse strand, counting down.
GTCAATGGCAAAGTGAACACCGTCTTCGCGCCAGCCAAAACCAATGGCGATGGTGTCCCTTGGCAGCTTTGCAGACTTCGCTTCCAAATGGCTGCTTGGAAGTTTGCGCGAGCCGCATGCTTGAACAAGCAGTCAGCACAAGGTGGTAATTGGGTGGAGTCGATGTTACCCTTCTTGGCGCAGAATAACCTGTACTTCAGCTCATTAATGTTATCAGTTTTTGGTTGAGAGCAGTAGAGCTTATATTTAAACTCTTGAAGGCTCTGAAAAAGCATATCTGATAGAATCCATTCCATCCCCAGCTACTTAAACAACTCTTGGTAAGATGTCTGTTGCTTAACAAGCCGTAGGGCTGTTATCTTTTTCCTTCCATCGAAGGCGCTCACTGTCACAACCAGTGAAAGCATGCATACCAATTAGGTATTTGCAAAGTTCTTCTCCTACGGCTGCCACCACACTGCAGATACTGACATATCTAGTTCTTGTCTGTGCTCCACACTTTACATACACGGATGCCGAATAAAGCAATTAAACGCCAGGCAAAGCAAGAATACGTCTGTATCTTCTTATGCCACAGCCACCGCCTTGTAGCCCGATTTAGCTGCATGAGCTGCATGTAGAATAAGCCTGGTATCAGCCTCTTCCTGTGTGGAGTTGAGTTCTTCAACTATATTGGCAGCTTGTGAGGTAACCTCGCAACAGTCACTTTCGCACGAAAAGTGACCTTGCCTGTCAACTTTGTTCTGTATTAATCCCGTCTCCACCCCTTTACCACAAACTCTGTAAAGGCCTTTTATTCTTTGGATTCAAAAGGAGTTTCCTCCACTGCTGCACCTTGTGTTCGGATGCGTCCCCATGTAGTCGCACTAAGACCCATTTACAAAAGGTTTTCTATTCGTGCGTTTTCAAGAGCTTTTTGGCGGGTTACTTCTACAAATCTTCTAGAACGAGGACCGCAACCATCTTCTGCATTGTAAATGGGAAGTTTTTCTGCATCCAGTGCCTCGACACTCCTCTTTTTGGTCTGAATTATCTGCGTTGATGGTTCTGGGGGAAGTTGTGGTCCGAAATGCCTGCACCGCTATTCCATTTACTCTATGCGATGTTCCTTCACCCGATAACGTTTCATCTAGGCGGTCAATGTTTTCCCATGCCAAGTAGTGACAACATGAGGCTGGATGTTATCTGGCAATGGGATTTCACTTGTTGATGTCATTTTCTTAAGGCACAGTGCAGTGTTGATTTCTTTAAGTTGGGAATAGGCGATTCCGTGGCCGCAACGATTAAGCATTTGGATGAGTTCAACGTTATCTGTCAGGGACTTCATAGCATGGGGAAGAGGGATCTGTTTGGATGGCTTAATCTTTCCTCTGCTCACTCCAAGCATCAGATCTTGGGCGAACGATTTCATCAACCTCTGCACTATTGGATGACAGTTTTTATCTGACCCGGCACTCTTTTTATTCAGTCAGATATGTTTGCAAGAACGAACCCTGCTCTTTGGGAACATTCATTGCGATCTTAGCGAGATCTGAAGGGCGTGGAGACTATGACATCTTGTTTCCTGTTCTTTGAATAGCTTCGCGAATGTCAATAGCAGCCCGGTGTATATTTGAGCTCCGAGAAGACTGGCTTGTATTGTCCTGTTTTTCCAGAAGAAGGGTTGTTATGTATTTGACTACATGAAGTGAGTCAAATTGGCGAGAACTATGAAGACACTGGTGGTTTCTAACAAATCTTCAAAGAAGAGGACATCGCCAAATTCCGCCTGAAGATTCTGTCTGGTGTGCTTCTTTGTGGATAACTTGATTTCTTCAACAACCAAAGACGTGAGACAAGCATGATATAAGTAATTCTGTCATTTCAGTCAATCTGATTATTTTCTCGTTTGCAAGAACATTCGGTCTGATGTAATCATCTGATGTAAGCATGTGATGTAAGCATCTGGTATGCTTCTGACTTGAGATTAGCGTACTCATCTTCTCAGCGATTCACCACAGCCATCGGAAGCCCCAGTGGGACTTGCCTCAGTCCTAGTATAGCCCTTGTAGCATATCCTGTGGTAACAAGCTTCAGCTGTTACGATTTCACGCGACACAATTGCGAGAATCCTGCGGTCCTTCTTTTCCATGGCTGATTTTCTAATTGAGTGATCTGCACGCAAATCTCTGCCTTGCTCCAAGGGTTCCCGATTTCTTGTTCCTTAAGATACTTCTTTTCACAGAATACGCAGACATGCTCGTAAGTTGTGCTGGTGGTAGGGGACTGTTGGATCGAGGTCCTCTTAGCTGCCGTTGGTTGTTGGTAGTCAGTTCAGCTTGCTGCTTTGAAATTGTTTCCAAGAGCTTTTTCATGGTAAACACGCTACGGCATTTTCTTTGATAGTAAATGTTGGGATTTCTCCTTCATTTAATGTCTCAGCAATATCAAGGTGTTTGTGTTTACGACCAGCAGCTGCTCGCCTCTTACAAGTGTAGTTCAGGACTCCTCATCCTTTGGTCTAACTAGTTCCGTATCATCGTCAGTACAGTGAATAGTTCATGCACAACTACTCTGTTCTGAACGTGATCGCTTTTGATCGATGTTTTGTTCTTCAGGCGTCAAATTTCCTCCTTTTGTGTCAACTGTTCAGTCATGCAAGGTTCTACGTCAATATAAAGACTTAAAGGTTTCAAAAAGCCATTTTTAAACCGGTTTAATTTAAGCGCTGAAGTTTGTATTTAATTATTCAGGTGTTCGTTCTTCACCAAAAATGATTTTATATAAACAACAAAAGCAGCACAAAAGACCATCCGCACTGGTCATTGTAAATTGGCTTAGTCACTATATATGAATGAAATCATCTTTAGCAATGTATGAAATGACCCTCATATCAAAGAAAAACAATTATTTATTATTAAATTCTCAGCCTCGGATAATGCAATTCTAGCTTTCTGATTGGTTCACTGGATCTCGGTTACCAGCCATTATACCTGCGTTTGACCTTATATGGAAATGAAAGCGGCAAATGTCGCTCGGCATGAGCTTTTTCGCGTGAAGCGAAGTTTCGTCGACAAAGAAAATGGATGAAAAAAAATCACATTGGTGAGCTATCTACACAGGAAATAGAGGGAATTATGGACAATGCCGTCCCAGTAACAACAAAAAAGCCACAAAGCTCGAGATAAGAATATTTAAGTGTCCCTTAAAGTTGCAAAATTAAAATATGACCGGCGAGATTTTACGCATTCATGAAGATTATATAACAAAAACAGATTTTACTTGAACAGAATGGCTTGCTAGTCCTGGTAGCACCAAATTTTCGAAACCGACATAAGAAATGTCAAAAGAAGAACTGAATGTTCAGTTGAAGTGTTTTTACTCGTCTGCGAGGAAGAAAGATGACACGTAAATTGCAAAAGTTCATTGATTAAATCCATTAAAGCCGCCAGTTGATCATTTCCTTCGCACGCCGCCGCACAACAAACCGTTTTCCATTATCTCTGACCAGGCAAATAAGTTATAAGAGCATATGCATTTGTAAAAGGCCGCAGGTAAACAGGCATAATTACCGGCGTAGTCCATAAGAAACCAGTTTCCAATGACCAGATGAGGAAACTGTTCGAGTAAGCAAGCTCGGATCAGCCGAGAGCAAGAATCCCGCACAGCTACAGAGGACGACCTAGTTTCATCTCAGTCTCTTTTTTGGCCGACGACGACGAGAGAATCAACGACAGCTAGCGCCAACAATTCTGTCCTTGCGAAAAACACCTCAAGGAGTTGAGTGTTTTGAGCTGAACCGAAGTAAGCCCGGTTCTTTACCAGCCACGAAAAACCACCAGGTGGCCTCGGAGATTCTGAAGATGAATCTGACGCTAAAATAGTTTCTCTGCTTGACTCTAAAACTGACCAACAATGAACTCCACACATACAGCTCGAAATGCCAAGGCTTTTAAAGCAAGGGAATCCTGAGAGAGATCTTGTCGAGAGTAATTTTGGCACAACGTCTGTGTCACATGGCGATCAAAGTTTTCCGTAGCATTATTACAATGGCAATGTGCAAGTGCACAATTATTTGGCTCTTCTCCATGACGCGAACTTGAACGCTTTTCAAACTTTCTGACCAAGGTTAAATCTCCTTCATTTGATAGACGTTTCTTGAATTTTACTTGATTGCAATTTCATTCAGCAAATTCGCTTGCCTCGCTCTCAAATTTTTCATTCAACTAATTTTACAAACGGCGCGCATGTCATGTGATTTCCCACTTGTTGTTGTTTTTGTCACATCGACTTCCGGTCGTTTTGTAAAATTAAAATCTAAATAAAATTAAGCTATATTTCCAAGAATACAAAAGCATCGAATTTAATGAAACAATTATTCCATTCGTGCTTGTTGGATATGAGATTGGTTATAGCCAACTCGGCCCTACGAGCCTCGTTGGCTATTTACCATCTCATATCCAACGCGCGCTCATGGAATAATTGTTAAATATCATTTTCCTTTTGATGCATTTCAAACTCCATATTTTTCAAAATCTCTCATTATGTCATCTACTGCTACACCTTTCGTATATTTCGAGGGTCTGTAAATTTCTTGTCAAAAATCGACACTATCAGCTTAATATTTAGTTAACTGATTTCTCCAAATGTTTACCTAAATGCTCACTGTTTATTTATCCCCTTAGAACATTTCTCGTTTCTATAAGGAACCAAAATTTTAGCACAAATTATCCCTACACACCTGTCAAGAATGCCGCCATCTTGGATTTACCCATAATGCAATGTGAATGACACCGTTGGTTGTTTTTTAGTTTTTCGTGTAATCCTGACACAAATTTCTACTTCTAACAACTTCGAGGAGAAATACAAATGTTTTCCTTTTTTTCAAATATCTAAAGTACTGTAAAACGATTGTGACCATATATTTAGAGGATCTTCTTCTGAGCCTCGTTTCCATGTTGAAGCCATTTTTTTGCGAAATTTTAAATTAAAAAATCTAACGCAAAGCTACTCATTCAAAAAGGCTATCATACAAATTTGAAAACACCTCATGTAGTAGTATCAGCTGAAAACACTTAGGTTTTGTCCTTAGGTTTAGTACCGAAAAGTGGTCTGGCCCATGGACTAAAGGGTTAATAATTATTATATGGCTTGTGTTTGTAGGCGATATAACGCGCGCTCTGATTGGCTAATTGTCACTGAATTGTGGGCCATTATTCTCCCGTAATGCCCACGGGCCGATTACGGGCTTGCGAAAACAAAGCAAAAGGTAATTAACAAACCATCGATTTTTTTTTTTGGTCTGAAAATTATAGCGGCTGAGAATGAGTGACGAGGAGGAACACTCTGAGAGTGAATTTTATCACTCGGACGAGTTAGAATTTCAGGACAATTCTAAATGCAGTACTAACTAACAGACGTCCGCTTACGGGAGACTAAAAACAAAGGAAATGTCTAAGTCACCAGCACTCAAAGTGTCCGCTGCCGCTTACGAAAACGTGCGCCTGCAGAAATGAGTAAATACAGAGTTTGTATGGGAGTTCAAACGGGGTTTTGTGAAGGGGGTCGTACGTGCGAAGCTGTCCGCTCACGAGAGTGTCCGTTAAGAGAGCTTCCACTGTAGTTGAAATTTGGCGATTTAGGGAAATTCCGATCCCCTTTCCTTACGTTTGTATTTCCGTCTCTGACTCTGGCTGGTAAGTAATAGTATCTTTTGAGCTCAATTTTTATTAAGAATTTTATAAGCTTTTAGAAAATAGCCAAAAGGAAAAATTATGGATGATTGCGGGTTAGAATTGTGTTTCTGTTTAATAACTAGATTATGAGCTGGAGATCTCTATCATGCTTTGGATACTCACCAGATTTATCACGTATTATGCACTTACTAATGATGCTAACGAGGAGGTGAAAGACCTGTGTTATGAAAGGCTCATCGTCTCAAGGCTCAATGTCTGACCATCTTAATGGGAGACATGAATACCAAGATTAGAAGCTGTAACACCGGTTATGAAGAAGTGATGGGCACAAATGGTTTAGGTGACATGAACAATAATGGAGAGAGATTTCCGGACTTATGTGCAGAGGACGAGCTCGTAATTGGATGATCCGCTTTCCCTCAGAAAAAAAAAATACACAACGCCACTTGGGTGTCGTCTAACCCTGTTGTTGGCATCCGTCTGTCTCGGGAGACAGTGGAACTCTGCGCCATGAGTCAGTTTGCGGTTGAGTTGCAGCGCGTGCTGTGGCTGTATATAGGCCAATTCTGTTGCAGGTGAGAGTCGCGCCTGGCTCTGAGGGCGGGGAATCTGCTCTCTGGCCTCCTCTCTTCCCACTGATGTTCTCTCAACTCCTCAGCTCTAGCTCGCTCCTCTGGACACATGCCTTCACGGTACGGTCCTTCTCCATTCCCTGCGGTCTTCAGCCACTACCTCCCAACCTGCCGGATCGATTTGCAGACGTCCTTGTAGCGTAGAACGGGCCTTCCTGCAAGTCTGGAAACAGACCATGCAACTCAAGATAGACCACCCCTGCATATCAAGACACTACTAGATGTCAGAATGATGAGGGGAGCAGATGCTAGCTCAGACCACCATCTCTTAATTGGTAAACTGCCACTCAAACTAAGAAGATCAGTTAGACAGTACTGGGTCGAAAGAAGTAACAACACAAAGCATGGATATGTAATCATACTCTCTCTAAGATCATTCAGAAACGATCAAAGAAGGAGAACCCGAAAAGAGCACGTACAACTTGAGAGTGCAGAAAGAGAGAGCCCTTGCCGAGTACACAGTAGCAAACAGGGATGTCAAGAGAAGCGTAAGAAAAGATGAGAGAAAGTACATTAACGACCGGACCTAGCGAAAGAGGCGGAGACGGCAGCCGGTCAACACAATATGAAGAAACTATATTGCACAACATGACAAATATCGAGTAGGTGTAAGGTGACCAACCACTAAATTAGAGATTTAAACGGTTGCCTACTTACAGCAACTGAAGATCAGAGGAACAGATGGGTAGAGCACTTTCAACAACTTCTCAATAGGCCTCCGCCAACCAATCCTCTAATACTACCACCATCCAACCAGGAGATATAAATTGTGAGCCCCAGACCGAAACCAAAGTTGGAGAAGCAATCAGATCTCCAAAGAACAACAAAGCAACAGGAACCGAAAACATTCCTGCAGAGATACGGAAAACTGATATTAACACCTCAGTGAGCATATTGCAGTCTCCCAGCAAAGATCTGGGAACAGGAATGTATACTATCAGAGTGGAAGGATGGAATCCCGGTCAAAATACCCGAGAAAGGCCACCTCAGCTAGGGTATGAACTGTAGAGGAATCATGCTTCTGTCTACAGCTGGGAAAGTACCAAATATAATTATTCTAAATCGTATGAGGAATGCCGTAGACGAGATGCTGCGTGAGAATTGGGCGGGGTTCAGGCCGTCTACATGTCTGAATTTCAGTTGAGAAATAAAATATCACTTATCACTGAAATATCACAATATCACTTGCTATCACACAGTCTAAATGTGTTTCCTCTCGACTCTGTGAATAGATCGTAATACAAAGATTATTTTTGAGCTATTTTGTGGTTTATTTAAGCTGTTCATTTTTCTTTTCCATTTTTCCCAACGCAAACGCGTGGTGTAAATCGGAATTTGTTCTATCCCGTACTCGCGCGTGAGGTATTTGAAAGGACACACGTGGTTAACGCTCAAGGCAGCAACGAGCATAAGGCATTATAGATTATTGTGCATATGACAAGAATTTCTGTCGAACAGCGAGTAAATGTCTTTTTTTTTTTTTGGAAGGAAAACGGAAGATTTTCACCCCGAAAGTCATCTGTATCATGAATGTGATACATGCAATGAGCGAGCATCGTAAACTATAATTTTGTCGAAAGGGTATCGAACCAAATATCAGCAAGCTAAGTTGTTTCCCGCCAGTGGAAGTCATTTCTTTCATTTATTTACGAAACAATATTGTGCGACATTTTTTTAGTGTTGTGGACAATGAGTTGGTCAATCCTTATTTGCATAACTCAACAGTTCTCGGCAACAGTACTCACTTTGAATACCAAATTTGTCGTTTAAGTACTTGAAGTATCTGCAAAACTGTACATTATAATGTAAACAATTCGTTACGTATCCAAATCAAGCGACGCCGTTATCACTGCCATAACATACAAACGTTTCTAGATTATTTGAGATCAACACCTTCCCGATCGGTCCAAAACCAATGAAAAATACGGAAAGGCTGGGTAAAGTTCTCAGAAATGCCTTTCTAATCTCAGATGTTCACATTCTCGGGTTCTAAACGCATTTAGCGCTAAAAAAAACGCCCTGATTGTGCATATTTCCACGAGACGTGAAAATCAGGCAATCGTGGACAAAAGTTTTTGGGACACTTATGTAATGCAACGAATTATCTGTGTTTTAGAACTGAAGTTTGAAAAAACGCTGCTATATCCTTTGAAAACGCGTTGCTGTCCTCCATCCCCACCCAACACAATGTTAAAAATCAGGTGAAATTGCAAGTACTAGTTTTCAACATTGTATGGGGGTTGGGGGGGGGGGGGGGGCGAGGTTAGGCGGGTGAAGTTGTATTCGCGTCTGGCGTGTGTGCAGACGCGCCAAAAGTGTAAATTTTTCCCAAGACTTTTGTCCGTGATTGAAGGTCAACTTCAGATCGAACAGCCACACTTTGTATAATTATGGGACAGTCCCATGTATGGAGGTCTCCACTCTATTTAAACTTCGTAGACTATGGAAAGGTGTTTGACAGTCTGGATAGAAATATCTTGTGGGATATGGTGAGCTACGGAATTTCTAGAAAGATTATAGCGTTAGTGAGGAAAACGTACGAAGGCAATGCACGAGCTGCAGCATTCTCCATGATGGTGGTTTAACTGAAACGTTAAAACGGGGCTCAGACAGGCTTGTCTGCTATCACCGTTTCTTTTCCTTCTCTCCATCGACTGGGAAATGAAAGAGACCACAATTGATTCAAGGAATCAAATACAGTCGGCCCTTGTAGACCAACTTGAAGACTTGTACCGATGATTTGGCACCTTTGGCTCACACTAACTCTCAGATGCAAGAGAAAATTACACAAATTGAAGCGGTCTTATCCAAACTAGGACTTAACATCAATACTGGGAAGACACAGATCATAAGGATGAATAACAACTCACATGAGCGCATCACCGTCAATAACCACGACATTGAAGTTGTAACATCCTTGACGAACTTAGGTAGTGCCATAAACTTCGAACTTTATCTAAATCCCCTTCACAGACAACTCGAAGACGCAAAGACGCGACAGTCTTTTTGTTGTGAAGTTTATATGAAATAATTCATATATGAACTGCGGTAGTAAAATTAATTGGAAAATTGGTAAATTGGAAAATTAACTGCGATGATCATTCTTCACTTTCAGTCTTTTTGTTAACAAGCGCTCACTGGCACACTAATTACTATCTACAACAGAATAGATAGTGAGTAGCGTAGCCAATCTGAGAACGGCTTTCTAGAAAGAACGTTTGTAGATTTTTATTAAAACTCCATAGAAATACGGAGATCATGTTTTCTATTTCTTAAATACTATTCTCTCATCGTCTACAGAACGTGACTCCTTCTGCTAAGGGAGAACGCAGCAGTTGTATCATGAATAGCAGTGTTCCTTCAATCATTTATAGGCAACAGCCTTCCCGGAATCGTATGCAAGCATTTTGAGTTCTCCACTGTGTCATACGCATACAACTTTGAGTGTGAGTCTGCAGTAAGTGCCACGTCATAAAAACAACGCCATATTTTTCCAACTTGGTTGTGTTTGCTATCAAACAATGCTCTTAGAGTTGTTCCTCAATCCACTTTTGATGCACTGCCGTAACGGTTTTGACAGTAGTCATCTCTCTTAGCTTGAACTGTGGACACTGAAAAAGAGAATTATAGAACTATGACACACATTGGTGCGTTTTACATAACGTTATTTACATCAGGACAATAGCCCATTTCCGGGTTGCCTTACACCTGTCTATCAAAGTGAGCCCTGGTGCACAGTTATTCATATGAAAATGAATTTAATTTGAATGTGAATGAATCAAATATCAGTTTCATATGAAAGGATGGGCACCAAAACTCACTTTGAGAAAGAGGCTTGAGGTAATTCGGAAATGGCCTGTTGTGGTATTAAGCAGAAACAGCAGCATTACTAACAACAGTCGCCAGAAGAAGTGTAGTTCCTGTGTACACCAGTTAGTACACACGGCCTTAAAGAACCTTATTCTGATATAACTCAGTACTGATGGCAGCTATCGTGCTTCAGAGGACTGTGAACAGGATTTTTAAACTTCAAACAGACTTATTAAACACTACGTCACCATTTTATTTCCTAACGTCTCAACGTTCCAAAATTAGAACAAAGTCTCAATGGGGTGGAGTGCCGTTTTGAAGAGTTACGATCGAATTTTAGGTCATTTGACGATGGACGGCTAATTTTTCGAAATGACGTTTGTAACATGAAATTAAAGCGCAAATTTGCCTGCTATTTTTCATAAAAGGATACAATTTTGCCCATATTTAATTAATCCATTTAGTCCTATTTTTCGCGCGTTAAAAATTAGGTCTTTGGGCTGCAAGTACGAGTCTAATTAGCTTAATTTTATCACCTTTGTTACCGCTGGACGTATTACTAGCCTGCTCCAGAGAATCATTTATAAACAGCATAACTTGAACCTATTTGAGTCAATCCTTTAGTTCTTGAGGATATCTGTGAAATTTCACGGCTAATATTGGCTTGCTCATTTGACGGTTGATGGTAAAAATATTGCGTTTGTAACGGTTGAAGGTTCATGTCTTGGCCATTTGACGGTTGACAGTTAAGCCTACTACAACCCTCCTAGAATCCCAGACCCACCTACAAGCGAGCATGATGAAGGAGTAATGATCTGTACATCTCCAAAGATGTTATTCTTGAAGTTGTACCAAGAGACTACATTTCCACTCACCAATCCACATCACCTCGACATCTGCTTTATTATTTTCTCGGTAATTCTAAAATTCCAAACGTTCACTCGGCTCATGCTACCTTGATATGCCTGGCCAGAATCAAAGCCACCACCTTTAAACAAAACCACACAAAGAAAAGCAATTAGGGAACGCAAATTTTTAAGGACCAACGCATTCATTTCATCGTAGTTAATCGACGGAATAATGGTTTAGAGGCCCGATAAGCATCAAAGAAGCAAACTAACAGGCTAAGATGTATGTTGGAAGGTCCTTGACTCTGCACATCGTTTGTTGTATGATCATAGACTGTGCATTATTACATAACGGCAATGCTTCTATTGGATAGTTGTATCAGCACACCTAGCCACCTTTTGTATTTTGCCAAGTTTTGTGCAGGGTCAACTCCCAAAGTAGCCAAAAAAAAAACATACAGCGAAGAACTTTGCCAGGTTTCATAACCATTTCCCTCTATTAACTATGGTTTCACATACTACATACATACATGAACACTGCAATGTACTGAAATAATTTTTTTGTAGCTGAAGGATGATAAATATCAGTCGACCATTTGTGAATTTCAATCCCTGTTCCTCTAGAACAGGTTTCAAGATCGAGATCATGATAAAGAGTAAGCCAGTATCCTTCTGTTTTCTTACTACTACATTGAGTAGACTCGGGAGCACAGAAAGTACAACAGAGGATTAACATAAACTGAACTGAAAAAAGGTCTAAATAACCCATTTTCAGGCCTTTTGGCTCCACCGTTGACAGCCCAATGAGAAAAAGTGAAGTCAACCCCCACCCCTGTCTCTCAACCCCTAGTAAAAAAATCTCAGTTGCCTTTCATCTGTTACAGGTATCACCACACAATCAATAACCTGTACATGTCTTTCAATGGAAAACTGGTCTAAGATGAAAATGATACCAATACTAAATGGTTACTTAAGAGGTCCTAATTTTGCAATACAGACCGTCCAAACTACTCAAAACATTGCACAAAAGAGAACTGTTTGCTCTTAAGTACAGTCACTAGAATTTTCCTTCATGATAGGCGAAAAAGTGGAATTTTTAAAACCACTTCAAACGAACGACCTGCAAACGGTCGAAAAACGTCAGTGAATTCTTGACTTTTGCACGCGCACTTTTAGCGAGAATGGCTTACAACGACACATAAATTTGTCAGCAGAATTTTGTTTTACACAAGCCGTTATAACAAATACTATTAACTTAATCGGTCCGTATTAGAAAATAATGGTCTCGTTCTTTTTTGTAATTAGCGAGTCGCAGCAAAAAGAAAAAAGAAAAAAGAAAAAAAGAAAAACAAACAAACAAAAAAAGAACGACAGAAAGAAAAAAAGAACTCGACATATATCTCTCCAGAACGGACCTCATGCAAGGTCAATAACAAATAAACCCATCAGCTACTGTACCCAATGAGTCTTGTTCCTGGTCCAGAACAAACTTTCCAATTGCAGCGATTGTCTGACCGGTCTGGTAGTTAGTTACACACGTCGGCTTGATCCCATCTACAAACAAACACGCCTTTCCATCCGTGTTTCTCCATGTCAGGGAGAGGTGATGCCAGCCATTGTCATGCAAACCAGTTGACAAAGTGTAATCTCTGAATGATGAGGCACGGTCAATCATTGACATGTTTCCCTCAACTTCCTTCCCCGATTTATTACATTGAGCCTGGTTCTCACTTCCCGAGGAACTATCCCCCCTTGAGAAGACCAGAGTAGAGAAGAGTGGATTGAAGTGGAGTGGAGTGGAATGGAGTAGGGTAGGGTAGGTTTTGTTTGATTATTTAGCCATTTTGTTCTAGAACAACAAAACAGGACATAGATTTTTAACAGTTCGGACTGCCGGTATGGGGTACTTACTCTGCAGGCTAGGCTTACAACTGGGTAAGTTGTTCTCGAAGAAACTAATAATTTTTCTGCATTAACATAAAAGCATTTGAAGCCCTTCTGTTATCACACAGCCACTGTCAAGACTTAGGTCTTATTAACCGAGCAGGAGGTCTGTAAGGGAGAATCTTGACCGAGGTCGTGATTACAGACCGAACACAGTGAGGTCTGTGCACACGACCGGGGTCAAGATCCTACCAGTCCTTGTACAGAGCAATAACATAAATTATAATATATATTAAACGCTCCCGACACTATGTTAATTTTATACCAAGAAACTATTATTATAGTCTCTTCCCTATATATAGGATATATATATCATTGAACCACGCATGTACTTTTCTCAGTTACTGCTGTATGGAATTCTCGCTTACCGCGAGAAGTACAAGTTTGCCGTGAAAGGATCTCAGCGTTCCCATGAAAGCCATGTCGAAATGTTCTCCAGTCTACGACATTCCCTAAATCATGAATGCATGACTTTGCCTTTTCCTTTATCACACGATTGGCCATTTTTGTGCTCGATATGTTCAAAGATGCCACTTTTCCTGTGAAGGACTCGCCAACTGTAAATCCTCCGCCGTAAACTCCCTGGGACTGACCAACAACTAGTTTTCCAGGACGAACGCTCAGAGTTTGACTCCAGGCGCTACCGTGAGCCATAAAGGCTCCATCAACGAGTACATCCCAGAGACCTTGAACGTTCTCCAAGCTCACACAGATATGGTGCCACATGTTGTCCACTAAAGGAGCCATATAAATCAATCTGAGGAAAAGATGAAGTTGGATTTTCTTACAATAAGAAGTTCGACCACTGCTCGAGAGTAAATTAAATTTTAGAAATAAGTAGAATTTCATGTACAGGATTGTCACAGATTTATAGTTCGTATTAGTGTGATCGTATGGGTGAGGGTAGTTCTGTAAGAACTGTATGTTGGTGAGTAAACCTCCTCACTAAGCAACCATCAAAATTGATGATTTTTGTCCACACGAAAAATGAGCCTTACCTTTGGTCTTCTACCAAAGTTAGGTGACATTTGTACCTTTTCGGACCACACCTCAACCTCAAATCTCTTTTGTCGTCAGGTGTCATGTGAGAAAAGATGGTTGCCCACCCGACAAGAGCACTCTTCATCCAGAAACACAAAGTGAATTGTTGTAACGCTTCGTTAAGTTCACTCTCGATATAACCTGTGGTGCTTTCTTCGGGGAATAGAACTTCGTAATCTTGGGCTGTGTCTAAGTTAATTTGTGAATATGAGCGCTTAGCAGTAATTGCCAACGATTACGAAATAGCCTCTAAATCACAAAATTAATCAAATTTATGCTATCCTTTTACGGCAGTTTTTTAAATAACACATCTTATGGCGATTTTGCTGTAGTTAAGTGCTAAAATTATGGCTCATTACCTTTGCTTGTTCTGCTTATACGAAGTACTTGAAGTGCTTCAATATTTTCGGGGGTGGAGAATACTCCCTATAAAGGACTGACTACACGGGGGGGGGGGGCGGGGGGGGGGGAAGCTCCGCCCTAAAGGGGTCCTTTTTCAGGCTGGTTGTATATAAAAGGGCATAGAAGGGCAGGGTTTCCTCGAGCTGAAGTACACGAAAAGGGTATAGTATGTTCAAAGAGCCTTAGTTTCAAAATCTCTCGTTCAAGGATATTTTTGACGAGGAGGTGCGAAGGCCTTTTTGTTTCTTTTTCTCAGAAACGTAACGGTATTGTTTTCAGTTCAGTGGTGAACTATTTACATAGTGATTTGTAATATCCAATCAGAGTAAAGTTCGTAATCAGTGAGATTAAGCATGACGTTACGTCAAACGACAGAAATGAATCTTTAGCTGTCTGTGCAGTAGAGTAAAAATATTTGTATTTGCAGTGAATAGTAGGAGACATTTTTGTATTTCTGTGTGGTTTATTTAAGGATTAGACGAAAAGAATAAAAAATCAGAGGTAATCTTTGCCGTTTGCCGTCTGATATAAACGTTATCCTTGTACTCTCTACTGTTAATGTAAATACGGTGGAAATTTGGTCATCGCAACAAAATGTGGCGTTCCGAACATTTCAGTTGCTGCTTTATTCGAAAATGGGGAATTACTACTGAGACTCTCGTTTCTCGGTATTAAAATACACAGGAAAACTACACACTGGACTTCTATTCGGATAGTAATAGTGAAAAGGAAGTTTATTTTGGAGGTAGAGAGACCGCCAGACCACGCGATTTGTCCACTAATACGATATTTTAAGCCGATGAAAGCAGTTCGTTTTTTTTAGTTTAACGAAGAAATGGTACTGTTTTCCATTTCAGAGTGATTTATTGACATAGTGGGTGTAAATGTTATCAGCCAGTTACGCTTGTAATTCACAAGGTAAACTTGTTCAACAAAAATAACTTGTTGTTGTTTCGTTTCCTCAGAAACAGTCAAACGAAACGGTATTGTTTTCAGTTCAGGGGTGAACTATTTACAAAGTGGAAGTAATATCCAATCAAAGTAAAGTTCGTAATCTTTCATGTAAATACGGCGGCAAGATTTCAGCCAAAACTGGGTGCATCGCAACAAAATGTGTCATTTGCAACATTTCAGTGAAACTCTCGTTTCTCGGTATTATCTTACACAAGAAAACTGCGAACTGGACTTGAGAGTGATAGTGAAAAAGAAATATATTTTCGAAGTAGAGGCACCGCCACACCACGCGATTCGTCCACCAATGCGATATTTTAAGCCGATGGAAGCAGTTAGTTTTGTGTAGTTCAACAAAGAAATGGTACTGTTTTCCGTTTCAAATGGAAAAATTATGCGTCAAATGCTTTTGCCTCTTAGCTTTATTTAGCCTGACACACAATTTTCGCGAACTTAGCCCTGTTCACTAGGGTTAGTCAGTCGGTAATCTAACTAGGCCCCAATCAATAAAGTCGTTTGGGTTTTAACACACGTTTTAATCTCTTCTCTTAGCTTTCACTGTTACAACGGGCGTGTAATAGCTACTCTGAATGCACGAAATAAATGTTTCTCTTTATACTGTTTCATTAGACAATGTGATTGGTCGTTGCTAGGTGATAATCAGAAAAACGGGTTGATCAAAGTCTGTCACTAAATGTCCATTATCTCTTGACATGATGTCTAGACTTATAATAAAAACCACAAAGAAACACGCACGAAACACGAAGTCTCCGACACAATACTTTGAATTTCTGACAAATTTGGCGGGGCTGGACAGCCCGCTTCCCAAAGCACTTACCCTATTTAAGACCAAAGTCTGCGATTTTTTTAACCTATGTATGGCCTGACCCTTAAATTAACACCCTGTTTCAGGCCTGCCGTACTTCCCTAGTTCAGAATGATGTTAAAAGTATTGTTAATGGCTTTAGTTGCTGGTCTTATCGATAATGATGAAAAAAGTAGCTTGTTCTAAAAATCATACCTCATTCAAGACTAGAGTGCAAAAACCATACCCAGTTTTAGACCAAAATGACCAAAATCGATTCTCTAATTCTGACTAAAATGTCTTAAAAATACATATGTCCCTCTGACGCTGGACATACCTATGTAGCCGATGCAAGGAAGCATCCCCCCCCCTGCCCTAGGGCAGAGTTTAAGAGAAGTATCACAAGTAAATACATTTCGAAGCGCGTTGACTGTAATAACTGGTACATGTGTAGGCAACATAAATTAATGAGCCCTCACACTTTTACAATAGGTTCAGTACTAAACCTCACCTGGACGAAAAACCCAGGCTCTGGCAACAGAGCAGATCAGTGCGGCGCAAAGCGACGCATTAGCACGTATCCCCTCCCCCCCCCCCCCCCCCACCCCAGGACTTCTCCTGCACAAGATATCAAAACCCCAGCCTTTCTCAGACTTTGGATATCTTTCCGGAAATGAAACACTATTTCTTTCTGAGGAATTGCCGGTTTTCACATGACGTCACTAAAATTCAAACTACAAAACTATTGATCTTCCTGAGATTTTACTTTAATAATGTTTAAGAGCAGCTGAAAACTAATATTCATAGAAAGTTTTGCTCCGAATGGGTTCTTGGTTTTGTGATAGACTGCGCTTGGATTTCTAAGCTTTTGCGTGACGCGGCATTTACATGACGGCGAAGAGAGCTGTCATGTTGGTTAAAAAAGTGACTTATTGTGGGGAATTTGGCTATCTGAACAATTCTTGTATTAGAAAAAGTATTATTTTAATGTTTTAGAGTTCCTCGAGGGATAAATGCACGCTTTTGTAGCAAAACTCAGTGACAGATGTTTCTGTTGGTTTCCGGCCGCCATGTTGGTGCCCATCCGGATGGGCACCAACATGGCGTCTCCATACAAATCTCTGTAAATTTAGGCAAAACGTTTTTCCCCATATCTTGCATAAGAAAAATTGTTGTGACCTGAATCTTGGCGAGAGTCTTGGCATATTTACCTTCTTTCTTTTCTCAGATTCTGGACTTTATCTGTTCAACAGTTTTGATTTTATTTTAATCTATTTTTTATGGCGTGACACTGAAAACCATTAATAGCTTCTTGTTGGGTTTTTAAATTATATCCCCCGAGGCTCACGAACGACAACAGAGCCAAGGCTAAATAAGATTAATTAACTTAGCTTATATCAACAAACCCATGGGAAAAGCTAAGCAGGATTTTTCTTTTACTTACTGGTCTAGTTCTGACATTTGTCGCCCATTCTCCCGTCAACACAAACACATTTGTACCCAGATCCCTCCATGTAAGAATCTTCACACGTTCCGTTATTTATGCAAGGTGATGAAGCACAGGCACTGGGTACCTAGAAATGATGACGAAGATTTTCAAGGATTGATGAGGTTGAACTTTTGATCAGTGACAAGCGTTTACAATGTATGAAATGCCAAGTAAAGAAGCGTGCAGAAGTGTAAGGGATTCAGTGATTTCAACCAATGAGCTCATGAGAAGGAACAAATTATAGAAGAAAATAGCTTGCATAAGGCTGATTAGATTTCTACATCAGCTAGGTGTAAAAGGACGTTTGACTGAAGCGAAGTAACTGCAATGACTGGCGGATTTCCACAGGATTAGAAATTCTGAAACTGTAACTAACCTTTGAATTGAAGAGAGCTTGCTGGGTCATGGTTGACGTTGTTGTCATGGCCACCAGCATCCACCGGCTGGCCTGGAAGGCTGATTGCTCAGGTCCAGGCTCAGTATTATAAAAGTTGCGTTCAAGAGAATTTCCCTGTAAGGACAAGAATTACTTACGTTTCTTCTTGTCCCATAGTAGGAGTAACCAGCTTTCCCCGTCAAATTAGCGCACTTGCAGTCTTTTTTTTCACTGTTCAGTTCACAATCATGGAGCTCTCTGTTTCCTTCCTCGTAGTTGTACGAAACACACCGCAGGCTACTCAGGCATTCGAACGCGCAGTCGATACGCGTGGGGACCTGGGACTTAGAAATCACATGACCAGCAAGGACATAACCTGCATAATTACAGTAGACTTCGTGAAGTAAGCACAACATTAGGCACCTTAAGCAACAGACGTCGCCGGCCTGACGACGGCAACCGGAAACGTGACATTTCTTTCGAGACTTCACTGCGCATGTACAACACGTTATGACTTGACGTTGCCATGAGGTCGAGAACGTGAGAACGTGGGGTTTCACGTCGCGACGAAAACGTGAGTACTTAATCTTTTGTTTTCATCCCTTTTAGCTTACTTTTGTGCTGTTTTGGCGCGAACCAAGGTAAAGTTGCATAATGATTGCCTTTATGCTTAAAACAATGTTCTGGAAGTATTCCTGGACTCATTTTTTCGTAACTGAAAAACTGTTTTTCGCATGTCAAACTAGCCTTCAGCGAAAAGGTTGCTTTCATCCAACGTAATGCCGCTTACTATAATTGTTTTTTTTTTTCAGATTTTCTCAACGTATAATCGGTAGATTGCTATGGCTTGAAATAACATTGATTTTTATTTTGGCAATCCCCTCGTGTTGGTATTTCATTTAACATAGAGGCTTTTTTAATCGACTCGATGAATTTTATATTCGAACAGTGTGTGCATGTATTTTTTTAACGTTTACAAGAGCTGACAAACTTCGCGCTATCAAATTGTCTCGCCTGGATTTTATTTCTTGTACATACAAGATTATTGCATCCTTCGCAAATAGAATGCTGGTTACGATTCTTTATCAAAAGAGCTGGTAAAACTCCTGTATTTGAGCGGCCGATCAATGTGTCGAATGAAAAACGCAGTGAGCTAAGATTTTGTTCAAAATCTATGTTTAGCAATAAAATCTATGTTTAGCACAACAAGGTGTGTGTGTAATTTTGGCAGTCTAAAAATACACCTGTTTTTTTTTTTTTCTCAATGAGCGGTGATACAAGCTTTGGTTAAAAATCACAATTAATTGCTTTAGCAATACACGTTTTACACGTAAAATAATTTTTGCTCTTTACATTTGACATTTCAAAGCAGGCAAAATTTATAAACTTAAATTGTTTCGTTATTTTTCGCAATGATTCTACATCTCTTAGTAAAACATGAATAGTATAAGGTTTAATTCCATCAAGTTATTTTTCAACTATAGTTTATTTTCAACTCGTAGATGGAGTGGACAGAACAAAAAGATTTCATGCTATCCCGAGAAATAACTTGCTGTCGCGACCGCAACCTGAAGCCGTTCTAGCCCCAGTTTCTTATCGGTCGTCACGTCGCCGTCGTGTACGAAAACGTCTGTTGCTGAAGGTGCCTAATATCGCCAAAGTGCAAACGGCCTACTATTACGGGGCTAAATGACGTCCCGTCTATACATCTAAGGGCCTTTCCATGTAAGATAATGGACGACGCTTGCTAGCAAATCGTTTGTTTGTCTTGCACCTTCATTGGACGTAATGATGTCCTCGGGCAGACTTCCTTTACACAGCAGTTATAGAGCGCTAATCGGTCGACTCCCCCTCAGAGTCACCGCGCGAACTGAAATTCAGACGAGTGTAGCCTGGGTTAAACTTAACACCAATTAAGGAAAAGGGGGCGGGGGGGGGGAGGGGTGGTGGCGATAAATAATGAAAAAAATAGATGAACAAATAAAACATGCAGCAAGAAGTTCTCTTCATTTCAAGCTAGGTAAGATTTACAAGCTGCTGCCAGAGGGAAAGCAAAAAACACAGAAAAAAAGAATGAAAAAAAAAAAGAAAATAGCGCATGATTTATTTAACAATTTTTTCATTAATCCAGACATATACTTCAACGGAATGAGACTGGATGATCCAGAAAGGCCGGAAAATGAACGTGTCTAATTACCGTCGATCTTTCTAAAACATCAGGAGTCAAACTAGGGTATTCCATGATCATTTCAGACATTCTGTGACAATATATGACCGAATTTATCAAAACCGTGTTACCGTGTTAAGACTTTGCACCAAAATATAGCGGGCAGGTTTTTGGAAAACGGTCAGATGTGTAGATAGCAACGCCCCCCCCCCCCCCCCCTCCCTGTTAGCGGTCTGTGCTAAAATGTTCCTGCCAAATGAAGTATACAAATAATAGCATTTGTTATATGTCAGCTTGTTTTGTGAATATTAGTTTGAAAACCAGCATGGGTAAGAAGCAAACTCCGGAACCTAATTTGTTTCATGAATGGGTTTTGAGCAAAACAGGAATGTTGATTATCTCTCGGGTGACAACTACAACCAGCTAAACAATTTAAGCCGCTAAAGCATGAATAGTTTATGATAAGCAAGAGTAGTTCTAACGTAAACTCCGTTGAGAAATTATTCACCCCTGTTGCAAGTTATTTCGTTAGTGTGATTAACCACCTAGCCGTGTGTTGACTCCAGTTTTGTCGGCTAAGGTTGAAGTTATTTGTTCCATCCAGTTGGAAACCAAAACAACATTAATTAAAATTACTAAATTTATATACTAATATTCTGTATGTGTTTGCCTAAAACTTAGAAATTTATATATTTTTTGGACAAATTTGTAAAAGCTTCGAAACTAATTTAACACTGTCTGACAGAATTTTCCATTGATCTCTATCTTATGCGTAACCCGTATTTCGCTCTTCATGTATATTTGTATCGAGCACTCCAACGATCGTGTGAATACACGTTTATTTTTCGTTAAATATATTTCGTTGTTGAAATATTGGGAATCGTAGTTTGAATATTTCAAGCCAAGACAGAATTTTTTCCCAGCAAAGAAGTTCTTAAAACAACGGAAATTAGAATTTGACTAAATTCGCGAACAAATATTTTTCAGTCCATTGAATTTTTTTTCCACTCACAGATCGTTGTTAGGCTAGAATATGCTAGAAAGTGGATCCGACATACAGTTCTGTACTTAAGCTCTATCCTGCAGAAATGTCCACTGTAGCAAATTTTAACGTTGTTCCCCCTCAGGCTGTATAAAGGAAGAAAAAGTAAAATGGAACTTCTTACCCTTAATGTGAATGTCAAAGTTCCCAAACCTATTGCACAGGCCTCGGTACGGCGAGAATTCTGCCAGCGTAAATATCACTTGAAGAATGAATAACCCAAGTGCTATCTTGTTCATTGTTTCGCCTTAACAAGGTCACGATTTAATTTCACTGATGAGCATTCATTTTCTGCGCTGCTCTAGTTTGGCTTGACCCTGATCGAAATTACGTAGCATAAATTATACACATCATTTGTCAAAGTAAAAACAGAAATTTGAATTAAATCTTCGATTGTATTTAGAGAACGTTTTGTTTGGTAAAAATAGCAGGAATTATTTATGACTTTGGCTTCGTTCATAAATTATGAAACCAGCGCTACTGGAACTAATTCCGAAGAATAGTCACAAACGGCGCACTTTATTGATGAATTTGTTGGAAACACTACATTCCGCTTAGACCTCCTCTGAAGATTATCAGGTCCGTCAGATTTGCATTTCTCAAAAAAAACAAACAAACAAAGAAAACAAACAAACAAATAAACAAACAAACAAAAAAACAAAGCAAAACTAATAAACATTGTGGAACATTTTTTGGGGTTAATCTTGAGTCATTCTTCACGAAATTTTGAAAGTAGGATTCTTTCAAATAAATTACATTATTTGAATCATTAAAATCTTGGAGTGGTTTACTCTTGATGGGTGTACAGTGGAACCTTCGTTTTAACGAAGTCGCTGGGGACCGGCCAAATTTGTTCGTTAAATCGAGGGTTCTTTATATCGAAAACCTCGATATAACGAATTTGATCGCATGAGGGGAAACGACCAAAATGTTCGTTATATCGAGGTCATAGTTAATGATTGATTTGTAACACAGGTGACTTCTGTCACGCAATTCAATGCAATTTTCGTCACCCAGAAGTGCCCCGTTTTGAGATGCAATTCATTAAGCATGGTGGCTTTCAGTATCAATTATTTTCACTTTTGAGCTGACGAGCAGCTTTTGTTTACAAAAGAGCGATACTTTTAGAGTAGCGATTTAAAAATGTTGCAACATAGAGGTTATACAGAAAATTGTCTATGTAAACAAGGGAACATTGTAATTCGTTAGATCGAGGTAGATTTTACGTTTGGGCTTCCGGATTATGTTCGTTATATCAACGAATCCGTTATATCGAGGTTCTATTCCATACATTTTACTGTAACTTTGGCCGGGACATAAAATATCGCTCGTTATATCGAGGACTTCGTTAAATAGAGATTCGTTAAATCGAGGTTCCACTGTAGTAATGCTTTGGTCAGACATAAAGGATACAGTAAGGATACTCCAGATGAAACAGTACAAACAAAACAAGAAGAAACTGCATAGTCGTATAGTTGTATACGAGAGTCAATAGTGGGTTGGTTTACCTTCTAACCAGATGAAAATTGATTAAAGAGGAACGAGGCACGAGAGCACTGCACGTGAAGAACGTCGATCTACGAGAGTCGCGCATACGACTGGAGTTGGACAAGAAATTGGTGCGATTATTTAAGTGTTCTTAAGTCCTGGTCAAACGGCGCCTGACAACCGCCGCTAACTATCATGAACTGTCATCGATTATCACTATCACTCATTTTTAATTCCTTAATTGCCAAAAGCCACCACTTTTGTCTTGACCTTTACGCTGCTTGCTTTGAAAATAGACGCGCGCCTGGCTTGCGTCACACCCTCCAGGGGCATGGGCCACCTACAAGAGTTCTCCAGAGGTCTCTGTCCTGGGCGTTCCTCTCGAGCTGACTCCAGCTCAGCCCCCAGTGTCCTGATGTCTGCTTCAAGTTTCCAACACCGCGAGTTCCGTGGTCGTCCACCCTTGCTCTTGCTCTAAGGGTTCCGAGACAGAGCTTGCCTCGTGATGCTGGTTAGGGGTTTGCGGAGAATGCGGCCTATCTATCTCCAACGTCTCTTCAAGATCTCAGCATCATCAGGCATCTGGTTGGTTCTTTGCCACAAATCACTGTTGGACGTCATTCGTCCCTGCAAATAGAATCTTCGAGGGTGGGGGAGTACAAAATCTGAACCACTCACGAAAATCTCGAATATTCTCGCTTGGGTGAGACACAGGGAACGCAAGACGAAATTTGGTCAGATTAGCATGCAACAAGATTTGACAGAGAGCGATCGGAAGAGAGAGTTTGGCGCGGGTTGCAGGCTCGGATTTTCTCTCCAGCGGACGAACGTCAAGTTTCTGAGCTTTTGATGTTTGCAGTTTGTAGGTGTCTAATGTAGTAGAGGGATTAATCATATGTCGTCTCAGCCGGAACAATGGCGGACACATTTTTTGTCGCAAGTTGATAGTTGTCAATCTCGACCGATTTTTCATTACGAGAATGAAACGAAAATTTTCTAGGAGCTTCTAGTGAGATGTCTAGGCCAGTCATTTACCAATTCTCAATTGCGGGTAAGCTTTTGTTTTTGGTTTTTTTTTACATCGGAACTAGTCAATAGAAATCATGCTATGTTGAAAACGTTTGTTTATCACACTCGCTTGATATGGATATTCTTTTGGTCGTTTGCGGGGAAACAAGGATCAGTCACCTTCACCGTACCCAACTACTTCATACTAAGGGGCGCATAAGGCCTCAAGAACAAGGATCAGTATCGTGGATTATTTTTACGTGAAACTTTAGTTCGATAGTAGCACTTTAAGAAATGGGCGGGCCCCGCCGTTTTAACGGTCAAAGTCTGACTTGAAGTTGGGGCCCTTTGTTGGATTTGTTAGATGTTCGCGGGAGTTGATGGTGTGATTTTTACCGGTTTCTACCCTTTTTTATCACGATAAGTGCATGCTTTTATGGCTTGCTTTGTTCCCTTTATATCTTAATGTTTTCTTGTTAATTTGTTTTTGTAGAGGGTATGTCATCCGTTTGTTAATTGGCCGATGTTCAGAATTATTGGATCCTGCATTGAATACTTGTTCATGAAAGATACCATCTTAAGCATTTACAGTGAATTTTCGCTATGATAATCATGATCACTGCCTGTCTTGAGTTGTTATCTCAAACAGAAATTTACTACTCTAGCTTACTCTTGGATGTTATTGTTCAATCATTTATGGCTGATTATCTTTGATATTTCTTTAGTACAGTTATTTTTGATTTTTTTTCCTTTTACATGGCCTTGCATTTACTGCGAACCTAGGAATGGACACTCGGAGCAAATACAAGTTACATCTGACACCTAAGCACGAGGTGAAGAGAAATCTCTAACTGCCATGAGTTTGAACATTGATATTCCCAGTAGCAATGTCTGAGGCAAATCATCATTAGGCCATTTAATTACATTTAAAACGTTCAAAGAAGTTGAGCATGACTAAATCGTGTTTGTCACGTTGTCTACAAAATAGATACATACAGTACATTGGATTTGTAAGCTGCTATTTTGGAAGAGCATCGCTTATGAATCCTTCTTGATTTAGAAAATAGAGCGAGTGAAATTCGATTATTCAAGCTTTACACAAGTTTTTAGTGACAAAAAATTGCTTTGTTTCGAATTATTTAACTCTTTTCTTCGTAGGTTTCACTTCTTAGCTCTCGTGGCGTCAAACGACAAAATAACATCTGTCAACAAGCATTTTGTTGGCCGGTGATGCACCGATCTACTTCATACACAACTTGAGATACCGTATGTATCTAAGAAAGAAAATGCTGAAGTTAGGTTCAATTCCGGAAAGTTAAGATCGAATTCGAATATGTCAGAAGCGGCAATAACGTTCCGTTCAGCCGTAGAGATTCCTAAAATAGGTTGTTCGGCACTGAAAATGGCGGCTTTCGATTACAAGGCATCTACAGCTGTCACTTGGTCTGCGAAAGATTTAATGTGGATGTCTTTCGAGATTTCTTTCAGTATCGGAAGCTAGCAAACCTTCTATAAGTCATATTTCCATATCACCTTCAGGACACGGAGGCGTTTGCAGCTCGCTTAGCAGAATGCATGTGAAACGCCTCCTGGAACACGCGAGGGCACACACAGTAAATTCGCTGGAAACGATAGCCATTTATTTACTTCTTTTAATATCCATTATCAACACATATTAAAACTGCATGAGCGCACGTAAGCACAGCCGCAGTTGGAATCAGAAACGTTGGTGGTTATCGTAGGGATAAACCATGTCTTTATTTTTAATTCGTTATGCACATCATGTCATCAGCAGCTATAAACAACATGTAATATATCAGACAAAAAAGACCGCATCTGACCACATATCCAAACACCAATCGTGCAAAAGAAGAGTTAAAATAGATGCATAGCGGAGTATTTTTGAGGAACTTCGAGGCGTTTGGAAATGTGGTCAAACACTGTCTTGATTCTTTGATTTACATTTTCGATCGACACCAAAATTTAGGAGAAAACGGAGAAATAAAATCGTAAAAATCTATGCTAATCAAGATCAGATATGCAAAAACCGTCACCTGTAATTGCAAAATTAGGCATTTACTTGTACTGACTATTCTAGTATTTTATTTGACATTTAACTAAAACGAACGCTTTTGAAAACAAGCTAGATGAGACACGGATTAAGACTATTTGTAGTTTTTCTTCGAATGTCGTAAAACAACAAAACTAAAGTAGTCACTCCAGTGAACCAATTAAAACTCAAAGCCAAGACACGTAGCCGACTTAAAAGGCGGGAAAAGGCCTTCGAGGGTGTCATGCTTGGTTTTAGCTTTATTTCTGATTGGATGACAAAGTTCCGCGAGGTTTTTACCCCAGTAGTTGTCCGCTGAGTAATATCTCTCTATCTGTTATTACTCGGGCTTCCGTAGGAAAGCCCGAGTCATAAAATGCAAGCGTTTTGGTCGCCAAAAGAGGGTCATAGTCCCAGGTGTTCCATGCGTAGACCATGGAAACTGGGGACGAGAAACGCGGCATTGCTAGCTCTTCGTGACAGAATCCGGTGTTTTGCGAAGGAAGTTTTGGCAAGAATCGCGCCTTATACGTTCATCTCACATACAAGGATGTCGATCGTTTTCAGAAAGGGTCGGTCCACGAATTATATTGCTTGAAAGCCAGCCAGGTAAGCAAACTTCACGCTCGAAACGTTCTCGTGAGATAACAACTGAGCCGATTGCGGTATGAGTTCAATCTACGAAAACACTGGCAAAAAATAGGCAGTCCCATATAAATGAGAGTCTTTTTCATACTCCTGCCTTGATTCAATAAAAATATGTAGCTTGAATATTTCTTCATAAACTGCGTTAAGGGTCGCAGATTCTTGGAAGTTATTCGCAAAGTACACAACTTGAAAGTTTATGCAAATTATGTGCAATGCAATTTAAGCCTGGTCACAGGACTGTTGTTTTCGCAAAGGAGTTTATCATGATTCGTTTTGGCTCTCTCGAAAGGGATTATTCGCTCTCCAAAGGAGATATGACTCTTGAATAGGGTTTAAGATCGCAACACGGCAAAGATGTTCAGCTACACAATTTGCTCGGATCGCCACGACAAGTAAACAAACTTCGTACAATTTCTGCCAGCATGTACAAAGTAATCGCCATAAGTTGTAAAAAAACCTCGAAAATTCTTTGCAAACAACTTCTCCATCAATGCGTAGACAGCTGTGCTTCATTCTTAAACCAAAATGGTTTAAACTCATAACTAGCGATAGGATGAGGAGGATACTCAACGAAGCAACTTGAATAGTAAATATCTAAGCTGAACTCTTGTGCTAAAAAATCCTGATTCTTTAATTTCCTTTTATTGTGTCCGATACGCGTTTTCGTAAAGTAAGATTTGATACTGTGGTACGAAGCCCGAGTAAACGCTCTTAGAGCGTCTAGTTAGGATAGTAAAATGCTTCGCTGGGTAGCGCTCCTGGAGCACCCCTCCTTCTTGAAACGTTTTTCAACTAAGAGACTAATCTCTTGCAAATGACACTGTTTAAACTACTGGTAATGAACACTTGTAAACGAATGAGGGTACATGCCATGTCAGGTGTGTACCGCACTTGCTTTAGCGCGAGACTTAAGATACAGCTATCGACAAATTCGACATAAACTTAACAGCATCCAATCACAGTGAGTATTTATGGTAAGGAGCGTTATTAGTAACGAAATAAGACGAAAGCAAATTCGTCAAGAACAAACGAGCACTGGTATTTACACTTAAGCTTCTACCCAGGAGTTCTTGGAAGTACCCACTTTGGATGAAGGACAAACTATATAACTTAGATTTTCGTTTCCAGCGTGTAGTTCTTTGTAGAACTCGCTTGGGTTGAAAAACAAACTATTATTTACATTTTGGGTTTTAGCAAAGCGTTCTTTGTGCAACTCCCTTGGAGTGAAGAACGAACTGTTATTTACAATCTGGCTTCCAACACGGATTTCAGTGTGGAACTCCCTCTGCTTCTTCTGGTGGTGGTTAAGGTCACTTGTCCTCGACGAGTGATTTCCTCGTGGCGGCATAGGATCATGTTTTTGAAAGCTGCTTTCATCTTTCCGTTCAGACCAATATACAACCACGGGTTTATGGCGCTGTTAGCCTGGCTGAACCAGTAGCAAATATAGATAATTACATAAGGATCCCACATCGCTCCAAGCCCACTCACGCCCATGCTCACACCTTCGTCCATCTGATAGACGTGCACTGGAAGCCAGCAGAGTGCAAACACCACCACAATAATGATGAACATTCGGATGACTTTCTTCTTAGGGATTTCCTGTTCTCGTTGATTTTCACTTACGTTATGATCCACAGGCACTTCATGGAACCACAGTTTTCGAGCAACTTGGGTGTACAGAACTGAGATGACAGCGAGGGGCAGGAGGAAGCCGACAGCAAAAAAGTAAGCATAGAAGGGCAAAATCAGAGATTCCTCAATTCGACATTTGCCTCGGATTAGCTTGAAAGCAACTGGTACGATTGACATCAAGGCCATGGATGAGATCCAAATAATTGGCGTAATGATCTTAGGCTTCCTGAACCAAATGCTCCGCCGGAAAGGATGCACAACAGCAAAGTATCGATCAAATGCTATTACAGTAAGGCAGAAAATGGAGGTGATCGTCGAGACATAAACAGCATAGTAGAGAAACCTGCAGGTAAAAACCTGAAGAAACTCAGAGCTTCCAAAGACATAAAAGTGAGTAATGCTGACAGGCATCTGAAACACAACAACCATCAAATCAGCCACCGCCATGTTAACAAACATGAAACTTGTCAGATTTCTTGTTCCTGGTTTCTTCCACACGATGTAGATCAGCAGTGTGTTACCAACCAAGGCTACGAGCATTGTTATCGCATAAAGTACGGTCAGAGACAGTACGATGGCGTCATGGTTTGTCATGTTCTGTGAATTAAAACGAAACAAAAAATGTTCTCAAAGTGAAAGAACCTCTTAAAACTAAACGTTTTAAGGTCGAAAACACAAAAAAGTAATTTTTACGGTGGTTTTGAAATGTTGCGAGTTTTTACTTAATCCCAGTGGTGGTGGATGTTTACTACTCTCTACGACACAGGTGGACGGTGATGGTGGGAGGGGGTGGTTATTCACCTTCTTACCACAGGACCCTCGTTTCATTTCCGCGCGCTTCCAGGAATATTGTTTACAATGTTAGCCTAATTAGCATAAGGCACCAGTTTCTGATCAAGCTACAAAGATATCATTTCTGAATATTAGAAGTACATGACATGATTAGCAGTAAGTTGAACCGATGTATTAAATACAGTCTTGTTTGAGAAGGTTTTAAATAATTAATATTTTACAGAGTACTTTGGTTCATTAGAACATTTACCACCCAGATTTTCTGTAGTTTTTGAAAGCAAATACCTCCTTCAGTATCACAGCCAAGTAGTTAAACATTCACCAATCACTAGGTCTCGCAAGCTCTTTTAAACGTTCCAGTACGTTTCATCTGAATATAATTCACTGTCTTTGGAAAGTCTGCTAAGTAAAGAGATGTGAAGTGT
Organism: Orbicella franksi; assembly: GCF_964199315.1. Classification (NCBI taxonomy): domain Eukaryota; kingdom Metazoa; phylum Cnidaria; class Anthozoa; order Scleractinia; family Merulinidae; genus Orbicella; species Orbicella franksi. Next base: position 12,754,742 of record NC_138155.1, on the reverse strand, counting down.
GATGAAAGGCCTTTTAACGGGCTGCGACGAAAATGTTACAAATTATTTCGAATAACGAGACAGAAGCGCAGCTAACAGTACTGTTCTTGGTCCAAACTCTGCCACGACTGATCGATAAACTAAAATCAAAGTGGAACTGTCATTAATTCGTAGATATGGATGTAGCCACTGATTTCCCTTTCCCGGAGGCGTTTGAAAGCGCCGCACAGATAAATGAATAGCTTAAAATAACGAAATTCAATGGTGCATTTTGCAAAAAATTCAAACTTCTAATTGATAGATTTTCTTCATGTTCTCGCCAAACGTGGAAAATCGGTAGAGAAAATGATCCACCACAAGACAAATGGGGTCACCGAACGTTCAAGATCGTTAAATATCCAGGCAAAGCTATAGCAATGGTCATCTGCCCTGTCATTGTTTATATTATTAGTTAGCGCGCGCATCGATGCATGACGTGGCGTGTGAATTTGCGCGTGCGGTAAGGATGCGCAGAAACAATTATCGCGAACGTCCTTAAGGTATCATGGTAGGTGGATTTTTACGAAAAATGCGAAAATCTCTCTCTTTTTCTTTTTTTTTTTTTGTGCTGTTCAAATTGAGAAGCCTGAGATAAATATTTTGCAAAAAGAATGGAAAAAAAAAAGCTTTTTTACTTTTTTAAGATAAAGGGAAATCTCATTAACCATTACGGCGCCCTCTAATTAAACTTCCCCGCCAGTTGTCACGTGTAAAGTGATACGCGAACGTTTCTCGATTTGGTTGTTTCATACCAAGTTAGCTTTCGTTCTTGTCAAATTTTCTTTATGTTAGAACGAAAACCCAAGAAAACTTCTTACCCATTTTCGTCTTCGTAGAAGCAGAAGAGGCCAAAATCTGGTAGAACAAGATCTTTGGCTCTGAGCGACCGTAAGTCGCAGCCCGGGGGGGGGGGGGGGGAGGGTAGTACTTTGGGAATTTCTGGGAGGGGATGTGCCGCTCGGACCCTGGAACCCTTAGCCTATACCAGAACTAGTTCAGCTGAATTTTGCTACCCTATACTAGAGTAAACTCCCTAAATCCCCGCAGCTATCGACACTGTTGAGGCTGATTTGCGTAGATTTAAACTTGCCGATTTGTTGATTTTTTTTTGATATTTTTTAGTGGCAATTCCTGGTTTCCTTAGTCTAGATAAAATCTTCAACCAACTAGTCAGTTTTTTGAAAAATTATACCCTATTCTAGACCCAAACGCTCTGATTTATATACCCTATCCTAAAGTAAACTGCTTGAAAACCATACCCTTCACAGCGGCACATACCTATATAGCCCATATATGGCTGTGCCCCCCCCCCCCCGGGGAGTCGCACTGTTCGCAGTGTAACCAAGAAGAGTGGTTGAAGGAACTCGAGGAGGCTGGTCCCTCCAATGAAGCTGAAGGACAAACTACAACAAGTGCTACTCGCACGAAATTGCTGGAGAACGGACGCGATTCCGAAACTTCAACAAGGAGAGAGGAGTCAAGCGCAGATGTAGATGTAGACGATGTGGACCTCGAGATTTCCTCTTTTTGGCTTTACGAGGCATGGTTTCAAAAACTGTCTGGAGAACGAAGAAGCCTAAGCTTGAGCAACATAATACCAATGTCGCCGATTGACGGCACTTACAATACAAACCTGTATAAAGCTCCTAGTAGTTTGTTGCTTCTCGAACGATTTTACTGCGACGGGTTTCCACGCCAGAATTGTAGACATCTGTTTATTTCAAGTTGTCATAACCCATTGTTATGGTAAACTGACCCATGCCGACATCTGTCAGTGTAGAGGGGATTTTTAACAGCTAATCATACCAATCTCATAAAAGGTTTTTCGTCTTTTTTTCCATAAAATAAAACTGCATATAAGGACGAACATTTTTACTTCGTTTACGGGCGTCTTCCGACGGAATTGGCTGAAAATTGACAGGTATGTTCCATGATACCTTCTTCGAAAAAGAGTGTCGGGCTTTGTGTAATTTCGCTTCTGTTTCAAAGTATTGGCCTCTTCAGTAGAAGGAAACGTCCGCATTGAGAATATCAAACTTTAAGGGTGTACAGAAAAACCCAACCCATATCTGAAAAATCGCCGACCCCCGATGTTAATTGCGCCGCTCCGATAATTTACGTGCGGAAGCGAACTAGTTTAAGCCAAACCGTGGTTTTGGGTATTTCTTTTAATATCACTGCGACAATAGCTTCTTAGAAAATTTAAGAGAAATGATTGTAGTCTATAACTATTAAGCTTTCAGAAAATGTATAGGTTGATGTGCTTTTCTTTCAAAGCGCCAGCGTAAGAGCGCGATTTCCAAACACTGTCAATCCACCTACCATGATACTTTAATATGCCAGTTGAAGAAGGTTGGTTTTGTATTCCGGCAAAAAGCCTCTCCTTTACTGACCGTGGTCACCTAAAGCAAACTACTGTTACTGTTTGGTGTTATTATTTCATCATTCTTTTGGCTATATTCACTACCCTTAAAGTATACTAGTAGCACATTTCAAGCTGAGTGGTTACATTTAATAGCCGAGGTTAAAACCTCTTGATATCTGTGTTTACATAGTTGAGAATGATCCAGATGTTTTCGGTATCACGTTCTTGTAGTTGAACTGTGAAGCATTCCTTTAGGTTAGACATCAAACACGAATTAATTGTTTCCTAACTAAACTGGGGCTATTCCTGAAAACGTCAAGTCTAGTTCGAGTACTTCTTAACAACCTTTTAACAACCTCGCTAAGAATTCAGATAAAAGTGCCGCAAACCGCCGGTTGGCAATTATTTTTACCTGGCTCTTTTACATCCAAAACATTCAAGTAACGTAGCATGCTTTATGATTCGTAATACGGCAGCTCACACGGGTCACCAACCATTTTAATTTTTTTTAATGTTTGTGTTTCTTTTTTTGTTGGTTTTTGTTTGGGTCTGGTCGCTTACAAATCGAAAAAAGAGAAAACCACGGGTAAACCATGAACCGCGCTCGGCCCATGGCCGCGCGGTTAATTCCGAGACTTCAACTTACTTTAATGTTCAAACTCTCAGTTGTCAGTTATAAAAACAAACAATAGAAATGGGGACTTAAGACACTCTCTTCGCCTAGCAAAAAATCGAGACTGTGAGACGCACATAACTGCTCAAAAGAAAACTGGAACTGTGAGACCCGTAAAATTCGACGAAACGTTTGCGAGACCCATGGTTTTTGAAGGACCCGATTCGCCACCCTTATATTAATGTAGGTATGCTCTAACGGGTATGAATTAAGCGTTTCTGTGGTCTCGTGTAGGGCGATCCAGGTTTTATGGAGCGGAAAAAAGTTGTTTTTCCAAATTTATGGGGATGGTAACATGGTAGAAGGAAACATTTTACACACAATTATCCAGTGGCATAAAAAGACAAGGTATTTCGTTTGCCACCAACATGCGTACACATGGAAAATTAGTAATTCATATTTTAATTAAAACTCAAATTGTCTTCATCAGTAAGATCTGTCGTCTTAATGGCCCGCAATATAGTTTTGTGTACATCTTAGAAATTAGATAGAGCTGTAACGATATCAGTTAACCAAACTTTACCGAGCTCAAAGCAAACGCTTAATTGCTACAGGAAGTCTTAACTCAGTTGTAAGGAATTGCAACTTTCACCCCAGTAGCCGAAATATCTCCTGCGTCGATTAATTAACATATCAGTTCGCGAAAAAATGAAAACATGACGTATTTTCGACTCCAATGAGTGAAAATGAGTCAATAGGTTTAGCTCCCACACTCTTTTTTTTTTTTTCTTTTAATAAGACTATTGTTTTTCCGGCCGAGGTTGAATATTGTCGTTTTAATTTTCCGCCGATTTTAGGCTGAAAATATTCATATGAAAATTTCTTAGATCATATAGTGTAGGACATTTCTGTTTCCGAATGTATTTGGTGATTGAATGGTGTTAAAGTAATTTTGGAGCCAGTCTGTATGTATTGAAGCCTAATATGACGCCCATATTGTCTTACAGAAATGTTATTAGCATCGAACATACGGCTAGTACTGTTTTTGTTGCTTTATGGCTGATTTTGAAGTTTAGAGAAAGAAAGAACTTTATACGATTTATTTTAAAATATAAAGCTTTTCAACACACGAAATTATGTTTGAATATCTCAGCCTCAGGTTTATTCTTAAAATATTCTTAAAATTTCGTAAATTTCAGTCTCGATATTCTTATAAGATAAATTCTTATATAAATATATAAAAAAGAGGGTAACTTGGAATTTCCCGAAAATTTCTTGTTAAATGAGGTTCTTGCACAAAATCGACACTTTAGCAGGTTTGTTTCATTAACATAACAAGCGACAAATGAATATGAATTTAGGATCTTTTTTAGCAAGATCTCTAGCTGAAGTTCAGTTACGATATATGTAAATTCGGAAAATTCAGTCACACGGAGATACTGTTATAACGAGGCTCTGAGCAAAGAAATGAAGAATTGAACCTACGTACCTTGAAAATTTTAAAATACGAAGCGCAATGCCAAGGCTGTTGTTAGAGAGGAGATGCCTGCCTTTCGTGTGTTGACATAGAGTTCAAAACTGTCATAAAACCCATTACACAGGCAGTAAAATTTTCGAAGGGCGCGGATCAATTTGATAAGCTTCGCCCTGCCTTATTTTTATTGAAGTTTACATTGCATATATAGACGTCATTTGTTTCACACTGGTCAATTGTTTGACGCAACTGCCGGATCTGTAATTCATCAAAGTAAATTTAATTTTTATTTTTAGTTTATTAGTGCGATTGTAACTAGTGTAGCATGGTAGCTGTTAGTAGAAGTAATTAACCCGAGGAAAACAGCGTCTGCTAATGGACTCAGTTTTTAAACAGTTCTAAGAACTGCATTAACTTTGTTTAGTTTTAGTAGCCTTTGGTTTAGCTCTTGGGTCCCGTCCACACAATGCCAGAGAAACAGTTTGAAAAAAACGCAACAATCGACGGTCATTTTGGATTTGTGTTTGAGTAAAAAGTTGGCTGGGAATCACATGTTTACAACGTTTTCATCGATTTCGAAAAGATCCGTTTTCAAAATGTTTTCCTTCCACACTAAACCGCGAAGCCGGCATTTTCTAATATTCCACCGTTTTCGTGACGGATTATTGTGGATGGTAAGCCAAACCGTAGAAATAAAGCTGCGTTCTTAAATTTCTCCGTCGTAGTATGAACATGGACGGGGTTTAAACTTTCTTCAGCGCTAATGCATCACCAAATGAAAGGGTGTTTTCGCAAAAAGAATACTCTGTTGTAAATTACACAGATTATGATTTCAATAAACTGTAAATACGAACTGAAAATCATAAAGTAATGGTATTTACTAGTTTTAAACTTCCAAGAATATCGTTTGAGTGAATGAAAGAGAATTTTAATTAGCTTGACAAAAACATAACTGGGGACACTATCTACATATTAAAAAATATCTTCGCCACACAGAATTAAAGCTATTTACAATTTAAACCAGCAGCAATGAATCAGCTGTCACTGAAACACTGATTATCTGCAAGAAAAGAGATTGAATAGTTTGATTCAAACTACCAAGATCAAGATTATGAAGTATAAACAGAATTGTGTTTGGTCTTGGCGCACCGTTTAGTTTCCGCTAATAGTTTATGCAAGGTGCAAGAAAATGAAATTAATAATGTTAATTAATAATAACAATACCAAAAAAAAAAAAAACATTCTTCAGTTTATTCACCAAAAAAAGAGTTCAGTATTCACCACTAAATAATCACAGATGTGGTGTGACATTGGAAATAATCAAGAGAATAAGTTATTACGAAGTTTATATCCTTGTCGATTGTAATTTCAGATTCGTACGGACTTCTATATTACAGAACTGTTTCCAGGTTACTTTCTCTCACTAGTACTAGGTCTTTTTTAGCAGCAATAAACACCCCGCCGTGAGGGTCGTTTGGTCTGTCTCTCCTCTCTACCTGGTAGGTCACTGTAGGGAAACACTCATTGTTGCTGTGCTCGTGAGATAGCCAGGATTCAGTTCCAATAATTATATCCGGTTTTGCATCGTTAATCAGATGAAGAAATGTTTCTCTTTTAGCCGGTAGACTTTGGCAGTTGACGTTCAGGATAGATATATTCTTCTTCACTGATCGGGAACTTTTCGCCGAGTTTGTTCTTGGTAAAGATGAGTCGTACAGGACACCCGGCATGTGTCTATATAAGAACATTGTTTTTTTACCGGCCGAAGCTAAATATATTCTTATTTTTCCGCCGATTTTAGGCTGAACATATTCTTGTGAATATTCTTAGATCATAGCGTATGACACTGCTGCTTTTGAATATATTTGGTGTCACGATGGTGTTGAAGTAATTTTGGAGCCAGCCTGCAGATATTTAAGCCTGATATAGCGCATACAACTTCTTATCGAAATGTTATTAGCATCGAACATACGGCTGGTGCTGTTTTTGTCGCTTTTTGGCTAGTTTTGACGTCTAGAGAAAGGAAGAATTTTATACGGTTTAGCTGAAAGCATATAATTGTACTGTATTTAGAAATTTTCATCACACAAACTTATATTCTTTCCAAAATCCCAGCCTCGGGTTTATTTCTAAGATATTCTTAAAATTTCGCAAATTTTAGCCTCGATATTCTTATAAAATATGTTCTTATACAAGAAAGAAAGAGTGTAATGCTAGTGAATACTCGCGTCTGATGAAATAAAATTGTAAAAAAAAATGTTTTGAAAATTTTGTGGCACGCCACTTCCTCAGAATTGTACCAGTCTACTGATTTGCGTGTTGGTGAGTCCATTTTGGTAGAGTAAAATAAAGGCAGTGATAAGTTCATAATCTAAGGCACAAATTTTAAAAGGCAGAAGTGATGTGTTTTAATTAAATTCTTTTTTAATTTCTGATGTATACTCAATGGGGTGCAACTAGATTAAAGTAAAACGCTTATTGGTTAAGGTAATGATGAATTTATCAATTAAAAGTGAACTGTTTTCCTTCCCAATGCGGTAAAGTTATTCCGAAGCAATAGTGACAATGAATATTAACAGTTTATAACAAAAGAAAAAACACGGTTTCGGACTTTATTAAATCCATTTTGAAATCACTGGCTATCCTTGCAATCTGATTGGCTCTCAATGGTGCGATTTATTCACGAATCGCACTATTTTTTGCTCTAAATCGCATCTTTTTCTCAGCCACTGAGAATGGGACAGTAAAACAAAACAAAAAAATCAGATTTCAATATTTGTTTAAAGTAAACAATAAAATTTCAGGAAAATGAAAGGCAAAAAGCCATTGTGTGGAGAATTTAGCAACTAGTATTGCCAAAACTCTGTTGTTATTGTGTTTTTTTTTCCAAAAACTTGACGAATGTAATTAATTACAGTTTCTACCCTTACCAAAACAGCTGTATTTTTAAACTGATTTTAAACTGTTTTGAACGTATTTTGACGATTTAAACAGTATTTTGAAGTCACTATAGGTTATTTTTGTGCTATTTTGTACAAAATTCAAAATTTTGCTTCCTGTTTGTAATGTATTTCAAGTATAGTTAAAACCTACTTCATGACATTGGAATGATTTTCACTCTGTTTTTAACGTAGTTTGAGCTCAAAACAGGGTTTAAATAGGGGATTTAAAATCTATTTTAATACTATGGCCACAAAAATTTCGTTCAAACAGTTTAAAAATTCTAGTTAAACCCTGTTTTGAAAGTTATGTTGGCAATGGCTGTAGGTTTAAAAAGTATTTTACAAATTTTCAGTGTTAAAATAGTCTTTAAATAGGATATTTAAAATGTAGTTGACATGTCAAGAACATAAAATATGTTTTAAATAGGAAGTTTAAAACCTATTTGAGATAGCAATTCATATTATAAGCTTTAAAATACAACCAAAACAGTCTGTTTTAAACATATTTTAAGTTTTAATCAGGCGAGTATACTATTTAAATAGTACTTTTAAATAATGATAATAATGTCTATCTTAAAAACAGATTTTAAATACACTATTTTTGCACTATTTATAAATCTAGCCCAATGGAAATTTATAATTCAATCAACATAATTTGCATCCCCTTTTTGAAAACTGCTTTAGTGTGTAAGCTTTTAAGACTCTCTCAATATCAAAATTAATCAAAAATCTAGCCAAGCCAAAAACATGAATCTGTGGACAAACAAACCTTTTCGCAAAATAGCACTCTCTTGCCCCCCTGCATGTACATGTATTCCTGTCTTTCTTTTTTTTCGAAGTATCAAGCACTGTTTATAACCAAAATGGCAGGCAAAGACTGAACAACTCCAGGACTTCCCAGAGGAGCTTTTCGATAGGCGTTAAAGTAAATTCCAGTCTTCTCTAAAAGGACATGGTCACAGATGCCATGTTTGTTCACAAGTGAGGTTCAGGTTGAGAGCGTGTGCTAGGCCGCATGTACATGCACAATATATAAGTTCTATCATTACTTTAAAAATTTACCAGAAGCAATCAAATCTCTGAAAGCAGCAACTAATAACTCAAGGAAAATTGATCCAAGTAATTGGTTGACATTACTTATTAATGATTGGGGCTACTCCTCATGGCAAAACAGGCCATCACTCACAAAGTAGACCAGAATTAAGATCTCACAATCAAATCACAAAAAAATCACATCTACTCAATATTAAAAAGAAAATTTCAAGGTACATGTAACTAGCTTGCAGTAATTAGCAAATTATTGATTGTGGTCAGTCATCATGTACGTGCTTCAAGATTACATAATTTACATACATGTAATTTCGGCAGAAAGTGTCCCAGTCACAGTGTGCACGTGAAAGATCTCAAAACAAATCACAAGAAATGACAACCACTGAATATGAAAAAGAAAATTGCTTGTAGTAATCAGCCAGTCATTTATTGTGGTCACTCATCATGGTATAAATGCTTCAAGATCTTGCAAAAGTGCTGTCACTTACAAAGTACACCAAAATCAAGATCTCACAACCAAATTCCTTTTTTTTTGTTCTTTCAAACAAATCTTTTTTTCCTGTTTCCCATATGAGCAGTTACAGTTTTCCAGATTTGACAGTCATTTAATTTTGAAGTCAAAAGTGGTTTGAACTAATATTTGTGTACAACAGTTTAGTCATTATTGTTAACAATGTAGGAAATCCATTTTTTTTTTCTGTCTAAACAGTTGTTAATGATAAAAGTTGTTGTTCCAGTCTGTTATGAGCAGACTTATGTTGAATTTAGTGGTTGGTTTCAATGAGAGATGCTGTGACCAGGCTAATATTATGAGAGTCTGTGCTCTGATCTGTTAACAAGAGGCATTCACTACTAACATCACAGCAAGCTGGTAAAAAGCGCCAGTTCCACAATAACTGTGAATAATAATTATTATTGGATGACGTTGAGCAAAATATCATGATTTGTCAGTGGCAAGCAGATCAATTATTTACCGAAGCGGAACGCTGAGGCAAATAATTGATCTGTGACCACCCAGTTTGGTTTCACATTTAAATCACTCTCTGACAGCTCAGGGAAGCGATCTGCCATTTAAATTATTTCACCTGAGAGCTTGGTTTCAATTATGCATGAGAGGAAAATTCAATATTATTTGCAGCAAACACATTTACACAGCACTATGCATGAGCAGATCATTATTTGTAGGCAGTTATTTACAGGTCACTTGGTGGGCTCTCAGCCAATGAAAAGGAAGACAAAATGCATCGAATGATAAAAAGATTTATTTTTCAGTTGTCAACAATAACATTTCGGAACACCTAGAGGCCTTTGCACATTTGCTTGGATGCCATCTTGCAAACTAGAGCACAAGCTTCAAGATCTCGCGAACAACAACTACCGAACCAGGACTTGGAACATTTCATTATTAATTATGTACATGAATCAACTGCATTATCCACTTACCCATTCATTCATGTCCTAGTGGGTTATTCTGTAACTGGTTAAATTTTCTGTTTCTTGAAAATGTTACGAGCAAAAGTGAATAAAGAACCCTCATTGGACCACATAAAAACGCCTTGGTGGTAAATCACACTGGTTCCGCAAATCTTGCCCAACTTAATTGTTTCATCTGCCTCAGTTTCTTGCAAAGAATGAAATACTTCAGCTACATGTAGTTTTCTGTGTTTTCATCCTTCTCTTATTACTTCGTCCTCTTGTCTTTCATTATTTTTTCTTCTTCTTGCCAGGTAATTTCTTCTTCCTGAACCTTTGTTGTGCTTAGCCATATTTTTTGGAAATATATCAACCTGCCACATAAATGTAGTGCATTCATCTAATCAAAAATTTGGTGAATTTGAACTACACTGAATGCTTGTCTATCCCCCACTGAGGGTCAAAACTAACATGTGCATGGGGAGAAGTCCCTATCACTAGGCCCTTCAACCATTTTCCAGAGCCCCTTTGTGTGAATATCATTTTTGCCGAGAAATCTACATCCATAATATAGAATAATGAAAATAATTAAAGTAAAATTAACGATAGAAACAATAGGGTGAATACAGGTTGAGTGACACCTAACGTCGCAACCAAAAGGCAAGGATTCGACTGTTCATGGCAGGCTTGATTCAAGCTTGGATTTCATGTGTTATAGCATGCAATTACTCAATACATGAACATGTGTACAACACATTCTCGCACGACAACAAAGTGCGATTCCATTCATTCAAATGTTCCAATTTTGTTCTTCGAGTGTTCGGACCCAATCGTTCGATTAAGTTCGATTGATCTCGATAAAGTTCGTTTAATCGAACGTTCCATTTGGTACGTGATTAGTTACGTCTGGAGCAAAGCCATGCACCTAAGAGAAAGCTTCTTTTATGAATAAACATTTGGCGCATCCAAACAAGAAATCGCCAAGCATTACCCGCGTATGTCTCAATGTAAAATACCTGAAAATATGCTTGAAAAAGTTACGAGGATTGTAAACAAAGAAATGAAGTTTAAGCAGATGAAATAAACAGATACCGTACCGTTAAAAATCCTGGGCTAAGAACTATATCCAATGTGGCGATCGATGCGATCCTCTTGCTTCGTTTTGGCGGTCGTAACTTTTGGCGCAAACGGATTTTCCGGTCGATTTTCCGCTGACCCGCCGGTGCAATACTCTGATGCGAGCATTTTGGTCAGCTGTGATTGCATGAAAGATCATGTGAGTGACACGTGACTTGTTTCCATTTCAAAATTGCTGTGTAAAACGGAGGTTTCGTTCCAGTCGTTTAAAACCAGTGCAACAGTTCATTTGTTTGTTTTTTTTTACCTTTTACTGGACGAAAAGTTAAGGGACCGAACCGAATCATATGACTCGTGGGTGCAGCGACCATGATTTATCTTTCTGATAGACTTCAACTTGGTAATGTCTCAAGGAATGGAGGTAAGCCGACCATCTTCTGTCTTGGTGTGTCTTTCATTCGAAAAGATGCATGCACATGTAAATACATGTAACATATCTGTTACCACTTCAGCTGTTTTATCGAATTAGATGATTGCCTATGAAACATAGATCTGAATTTTGAATTGTTCTTCGTCCAGTCTACATAATTAGGTACTGTTCTATATACATGTATGATCGGTTATATGGCAGTTATATGTTTGCAACTGTGTATGCCATTTTTGTGCAGCCGTAAATTACTCGTCCATTGTGATCCTTTTACTATCTTGACATGGCATAAACTGATCGATCTCTTCGTAGGGAAATTAAAGTGCGAGCTGTGGAAGTTGAATCAAACAGTTTGTTTTTCTTCAAGTGGAAAGGCAACTTTATAGACTTAACATGATAACAAAACATACATGGACGCTAAAATATTAAACCCTGCAATAACTAAACAATGCAGTAAATAATTTTGTTTTTATTTTCAGCTTTGAGAAACAGGAGATGGAGAGTGGTGCTACCCTGTTAGGGCCAAAGTCTCTGTGAGTCTGATAGGGGTCTTTCAACTGCCTTCCGGTTACAAAGTTATTGCTGCAATTCTGCAATCATTGGTAAATTTTTAAAGGAGGAAATAACTAAATTTAGGGTTAGAAAGGAAGCTATATGTAGCTACTACAGTCATGCCACATCAGTGAAAGTACAGTTGTTTCTTGTTGGAAATGAATGAACCTTACAACTTGATGGGATAATTTTTGTTAACTTGTAAATAATAATATTATCGATCATATATTACATACACTGCGGCTAGAAAGTTTATTCCAAGGGGAACATGGTATGCATTAATTAATTCTTTCATGATGGAATACTGTAGTTTTTGTAAAACTTTACCTCAAATTGCACATGACCTTGACGACAGCTTGGGTTCCCTATAACTTGCTGCAAGTGGTTTTGGTTTTTTAAGCTTCATCTTGCCAGGGTGGGAAAAAATAAAATAAAATCTAGCTACCCAGTGGGCCAGTATATTTTAGTTTTCAGTTGGCTCCACTAAAATATTACTAATGCCCAATGGGCACGTGGGGTTCATGCCTTATCAACTACATCATTTACTAGTTGCTGTCTATATTCAGTGATAGACTATAACAAAATGAGTTTATTGGCACTATGAAACTAGGTGAAAGAAACTACCAACAGTGACAATTGCTGTGTCAGATACAAAGTATGCTTGGATTTTAAATTAATCCATGCTTTCAACTCACTGTTTTGCTCATCTTGCAGTCTTAAGTTTTGAAATAGGCTTTGATTGGAAATTATCATTCACAAGATTATATGTACTGAGACTAATTTCACTTGCCCACCTGACCAGACCTCCAAACTTCCATTTTCACTTTCCCAAGAGCAAAATTTACTTGCCCCAGGCAATGGGATGTGGGTTTTTCCCTGCCCTGCTTGCTAAGACTACGAGTATTCCCTCTTTGGCTTAGGGCCTCTTCATATGAGCCCGGTCAACCAGCCTGGCTCATTTTCTGAGATCTCACCTCGCTACTCTTTCCTTCGTAAAAATTTTGATGTGTTCATATTATGTATGAGAAGCCAGGCTGGCCCGGTTACTGAGATCTCAGTTTTTGCGTCCAAGATCTCAGTGACCAGGATGAAAATTTTCCCATATGAACGCTCCAGCCCGGGTACCCAGGACAAAACTTTTTAGGCAAAATAGCTTCGCTTTTGCAACACAGCACTTGGCCAGTTACCTGGCTCATATGAAGAGGCCCTTAGTCTATGTATCGTGCGTGACACAAAAGAAAATCAACATTTTTTCCTCGCTGTTTTCATTTGCATCACACACAATAGACTACGCGAAAGAGGCCAGGACTACTCATAGTATGAATATCTCTAGGCCCAATAAGATGGTACAGCTTTAATTGCTACATGCACTTGTACATGTACATAAAACAAGTCCATGACTCAAAATCAAGTTGCTTGCAACTGTAACATGGACCACATAAATGATGCAGGGTTTAGTTGCAGCCTCAGACATTGCTCAGTGATGAAAGATGAACAAAACCTTTGCACAACATGATCATCACCTACTAAATTTACAAAAGTCACACATAATGAGTTGTACCCTCTAAATTGGCCTAACGGTTCCCTTGATTAGAAGTGATTGATGCATGTACTGCATGTACGTTTACAATGTATATAGTTCCCATGTACAGACCAGGGTTGTCATTAATTTTTTAGTCACCTGTAGCCTTATTCTCCACACCCATAGCAAATTTGTTACTTTGTGGGTGATTTCTCTAAACAACAGGGAATTTCACCTGTAGCATCAAGGGAAAATCAAGCATACTCAGCCATAACAGATGTTACGGCTTACAACCCTTAATGACAGCCCTGCAGACATAGCATACTAGTACAAGTAAATAACCTGTATTTAGCCTTAAAATGAGTGATATAGAAGATGTTTTATACTAAGTAATGGACCCTTAGCCTCAAGTTCTCAATTGGTATTGATACAAGCATGTTCCTTTAACTCCTTTACATTGTTTGCAATTCTTCTTAACAAAGAAAATATGTACCACTGATGATGGCCGTACACTCAAAAATGTTTTGGTTTTTAAAACTGTAGTAACTTTTAGCCTTTTACACATGTACAGTAGACAAAAAAAATATTATCGCAGGCTCAACTGTTATTACAGCTTTTCATATACAGATACAGTAAGTGTAGAGCTACATACATTGATTATACAAGTAAAGAAAGAAGTAGAGCCAAGCACCCCCATCAAGCTTGAGTTTGCCCTACACTGACTTCTAGCATATCATGTGTTGTTCACAGCTAGAGCAAAGTTGCATGTAAGTTTAAGATTTTTTTGGCACTATTATGCTGTTTTGACACTATTTTTTGAACTATTTTAATACTATTTTTATACTATGTTTACAGTATTTTCATACTGTTTTTATACTATTTTGTGCTATTTTTATGCTGTTGTATACTATATTACTGTATGCCATTTCTAGATTATTTTAAAGCTATTTCCATATATTTATATTGTATTTGACATTTTTTTTCATATATGATCCACTTTAATTTTTAAACTGTTTAAAGTACTATTGAAATATGTTTTGAGACAGTGGATTTCAATAGTGTTTTAAACAGGTTTTAACGCCTTTAAAATCAGTCGAAAAATATGTTAAAAATATAATTTTGCACCTATTTTAAACCTATTTTGTACAAAATACTTTTAAAATTGTCATTTAAACTAGTTTTAAAATAGTCTTGCAGATTAAAAGCTGTTTCTAAAACGATTTGTGTCCTTTTTTTATTCCGAATGCTGTGTTCCTCGAGAGATTTTTAAAGTAGTTACAGACTATTTTAATTATATTTTTAAACTTAACAAAGGATTTCGAGTTTTGGAATTTTAACTATATTTTTAAAAGCTTTTCAAAATAAATTTCAAATTTTGTTTCAATAGCGTTTTAAACAGGTTTAAACACCATTAAAAGCAGTCGAAAACTACGTTAAAATACACTTTTCGCCCTGTTTTTAATCTATTTCATAAAATAGGTTTAAAACAGTTTTTAAAAATAGTATTTAAATACATTTAAAATAGTGTTTGGTTTGGTAAGGGTAAATGACGATTATCAGCTCCTTCAGGCTGAACACTAACTTTAATGGAAGTTTCCAACTTTCAGTGTCCATTTTGACGAATATTTTGGCGATTTTTTTTCAACATCTGCTCAAAATCCGTATGATACCGAGTCCAGTAAAACATAAACAAACGAAAACCACACAACAACAAATTCAGGGCCATCTCAAGAAGGTAGATGTTTCCAGGTTTCTGGTAGTTTCAAACGAAGCAACAAAAGAGCTCAACTCTGTCGCTGTGAATAAACATAGTCAAAATACGCCCCGCTCCACAAAACAGTGAATGAATGAACGTCTTACGAAGCTGGTGTTAGTCCCGCCATCTTGGAAATATCTTGAAACAAATGGCGCCGCAAGAACTTGACAAGGTCCTGAGTATTGAGTCCTTCGCCGAGGTCACAAAAAGAAACGGAGATGTTAACGAGCTGGACTCCCTTAAAATCATGCCATTAAACGGTATGAAAGAAAAAAAACGTACCATCCACTGGGCATCGTGTGCACTCGAGGGAGTTTCCCAACTCAAAAGAAATCCATCGCAGAATTACGCAGGATGCACCTTCAAATTCCTTCTCCAAAGACAATGAAAAGTCTCAGCCTCAACCACAGAAGAAAGAAAGACCTTCCATCATCGATTCAAGCGACGAGAATTGAACTTTTATACCTGAAGCAGACTATTTTCGTTCTGACTTCAAAACCGCTTGTTTCTTTGTCATTCTCGGATGAGTTTTCGTCACATGACATCGTTTTGCATACTAAATGAGACGTAAAAGCGTTTCCGGTTCCGCTTTTTTTTTAACAAACCGGCTACTGAAACAATACACCAAAAGTCTAAAAATTACGGCGATAAAATTGTGCGATTTCAAAATGGATCTAATAAAGTGGCAATTGAACTTCGTGTCGTGCAATTTTGGTCTGAAATCATACTTGTGAATTCAAATCGAACTCGCGCTGCGCGCTCGTTCGATTTTGAAATCACGCGTATGATTTCAGACCAAATTGCACTCCACTCAGTTCAATTACCATTATTTACCATTGCAGGTATGGAGCCAGAGGGTTTTCAATGTTCACCGCGCAAATGCAATATTCGAGATCATCTCGTGGAGGAAATCCCAATGTTGGGTGTAGTCTGATTTGTATTTCTCCTTGTTTGGTGTATTTAAGGTTGCCGGGCAAGCCGGCTGTAATTGATCACGGCAATGCCCGTCTGACATAATTTGTGTAAAGATCCACACAATGCGGAACACGTAATCCCAAAGGAATCTAACTGTGGCGGCGTAATGGCTTTGAACTGCGATTTAAGAACTTAATGTACTTAATTCCAAATGGTATTTTAAACAGCGACATTGTGTACATTATATAGTAAGTGACTTTCTTGCAAGCCTTGAAGTACGAGCGTATTTTTGACCAACAGAGGCGTAATAAATATACGTATTTTTGGCACAACTGAACAAAAATGGCAAAGATATGTAAATACGAGAGCTATGTTATATTTCTCCAGGGACACGATGGACGAAAGTGAAAAAAAAAAATGTCGCATTGAAGGAGATTCTACCATGTTTAAGAATATTCGGCAAAATAATTCGCTTAAGGCTTTTCAGCACTGAAAAAAAACAGGATGTTATAAGAGTTGCTCAAGCAGGAGGTCAGACTTTTTAATGTAAAGATAGCAAAACTAGACGACCTAATTTTCATTACTAACAATTACTAACTTTACATTACTAACTGGGCGTTCACTGAATGGATCAGAAATAAAAGTAAAGCCGTGTCCCTTCCCCCACCCCCACCCCCCCCCCCCCCTTCCCTGTGATTCAGCCTTTCGTCAAGCTGTTCTCAGCAGTAAATTGACCTTCCTTTCAAGATTAATGCAACTCGGCTGCTGTATGTATGATGTGGTAGTAATGGTTACGAAAAAAAAAATAGCAATAGTAAGAATGAGAATTGAGTGAAATTAAAATACTCAGGTTGGTGCAGATGCAATACATACACTACTTCGGCAATTTAATACATGATTGATAACATATCGAGTAACGACAAAATCTTTTTGACGAACGCAAACTAAATACATTTAAGGTACCTGTTCATCGACTAAGGAAGAAAGAGTCAGTTTTTTTGTGTGTTTTCTTTGTTTGTTGTTGTTGTTGTTGTTGTTTTTGTTTCTCTTCTTTCTTTCTTTATTATTTAGCCTTAAGCTAAATCCACTGAAGGGAAGCAAGGAAAATAAACATTAGAACTCATCAAAAACTTTGACAGACCATTTTAATTTGATCGTAGACACCTAAAATAACACTGATTAAGATAAAGTGGCTGTCACACGCTGCTGTTTTCACCATGAAAAAGGGCAATAGAGCGTTAAGATAAATATTATTTTCTGTTTTCGGCTTCCTTCCTTTAATTTAATATTCATATCTGTCCCTTTTTATAGCGTGCAATTGTGAAATGCGAGCGCTCAAGACCTGTGACAGCTTGCAGTGTTGTTCAAGGCGAGGGAGTATACCGAAGTTGTTGCATTATTTTATAACGCTGTTACAAATTTAGAAATAAATGACGATAACGTTTCAGCTCTAGCAACAATAACATTTAGGAGCTTTGTTAGCCTCATGTTTAAAAGCTTTTAATTAATTTTGTTCACCACACTACCCATTTGTCTCTCTAGATATTTCCATTTTTGTTGTGTTATGATTTTTTGTGGATTTTTTTTCTTCAGGAAGTGTTCACTCCAGTACAGCCTATCGAGTATATTTTTGTGCGACGAGAGCTGTCTTAGAAACTGTGTCTAAAGTTGCACTTAATTCTACAAAGTTTTAGAGAATTAGTTTGTATTCTTAACCTTTGCCGTACGTGATTCTTTTATTTGGGGTTTTAAAGGTGTGGTACAGGAGTATAATAAAACAGAACTATTGTGCCACCGATACAAAGATCACGGTGACTCGTGGTCCACTATATGAGAAAATCGCTCTCTCGATGTTATTCGCCTTGAAGACTATATTTATTACTGATTGTGAAAGAAAAGTGAAAAACGTACCTTAATTCTCCTTTTCAACGAAGACAAATTGATATGGAAGTGGCGCTAACAAGAGTGGTGATGTTAGCAACTCACAGCCATTCTTACAATCATTTCGGCGGAGGCGTGATATTTGTTTACGCTAATCTTGTCTACCACAAATTGCATTTTGTCTTCAAGAAAATGTTGTTTTTCGTCGAGGACACAGCAAGATTTTTGAATATCGTGCGTTTAGATATTTTCCTGCTATTCAAACCCTTCAAGTTTTGCTTAGAAACATTGATATTAAAGCCAGTCCTTCATGCTACATGATTCTCCATGTTAGTTCGACTCTTCATGTCAGTATTTACTGACATGTCACCAAAGTCGCCTATCAGTCATAATGATAAGCGTAAGCTTTTCAGTAAATCAGCGAAAATATACTTAGGAAATAAATGGTTTGACATAGGTCTTATCTGTTCTCCAATAATCTCTTCCTTAATTGAATATTTAAATAATTTATTTCAGGGAAAACCTTAACAAACGAGGAAGTTAAACGGGCTTACATTAAATTCAATTCACGCAATCATATAATTGCAAGAACTGTATGAAACAAGTGCCATTTCTTTTCTGGTTCACTCGGTGGTGGATTTTATTTCATCCGTAGCCATTTTGATGCCAGTTTTTTCTTGGTCGAGCCAACTGATATCAGGACACTCGACGTTTATCAAAAGCACGAAAAATGTCAAAAAAAGAAAGATTGGTTAGAGAACAGCTTCGGTTCGCTTTTGCGCCATTGTTTCTAATATGGAGCAATTGAAATGCCTAAATCAACTAAAAAAATGACACGCAGAATTAAGAGAGCTGCTTTTGCCACAGGAAGTGTTATCCTAGCTAAGTGCTACAGTTCGTAACTTGCCATTTTATCTTTCTTAAAGTTGCTATACAGAAAAGGTATCAAGATGTTAGACAGAAATGAGTGAATTGCTTTTACCGCACGAAATGCTATGCTACCTAACTACTCCAGTTTGCCATATCTTCTTTTTGATCTTGCTTAAAAGTGTTATCGGAGAAACTACTAACTACTGTACTTAGTTTTCTTGTAAAAACTGGTCACAGACAATGTTAAGAATTGGCAATTGACAACAACCTAGGCAGAAGAAAGAACTGGCCATAATTTTTTTTTTCCACAAGAGACTGATTTTAAAGAGAAATTTGCTTCAGACTTGTCATGTACTGATATCAAATTGCACTGTCGCTCAAATGGCTCTACATGAGAAAATGCCGAGAAAAAATGACTTAATTCGCAGAGCTTCTTGTAGCTAGACTTCCTCTGGTTCCGAAATTAAGCGCGTAAATACAGCTGAGGCTAATAACAAAGCTGCTGAAAATTAGAAAAAGGAAAAGATAGCGATCACAGCATAACAAAATAAAGTTCTCGTACCTCCAATCAGCTTGTTCGAGACGATTGAACAGGCATCAAGCCGATGCTTCAGGAAAATCTAGCTCCAAGTGTGGTGTACGTTGATAAAAGCGATAAATGATGTTACAAAGACCTGATTATTTTAATTAAAACTTCATTTCCTATAATAAAGCTTGACTCTCTGAAACGCCAACTTGATTTTTTGAACCACAAACTGCATTCAATAAAATGCAAATTTGATTGTTAGAAGCGTAAACTTTAGACGCAGACTTAATTCTTTGAAATACAAAGTTCTTTCAAATGCATGGGAAGAACAGCTGTTCTGGTGACTCCTTGACGGGCAAACTTGATTCTTTGCTGAAACACAAACTTGTTTCTGTTAAACCCATGGGAAAAACAGTTGTGAGCAACCTTAAAAAAGCAACTTTTTACTACTTTGGCTGTTCGTTTGATGTTAAATGCATAGTGAAATGTCTCAAGAGGCGTCAACGTCTAAACAGAGATGCTAGCCATCAGCCAGTTGTCAATTCGTAATGCAACTAACCTAAGCAATACCACAATGGCACACATTAGCATTCTTAGTATTATTTTCCATAAGGATTCTGTTTTACTCATTTTTGAAGCTTCTTGCTCCTTTTAAGTCTTTTAAGGTTTCTTGCTTTCTCATGGACATTTGTGGTCAAATACTTGAAAATCGTATCAACTACGAGTTCCCTTCGCAAACAAAATGCAATATTTGTTAATTAGCCATGCTCTAAACGATCAAGGGACTGGGTACGAAAATTTACAATCGACACATCTCCTTCTAAACCATAGAACGCTCTCATCAATCACAGCTTCTGTATGTGCACCAAAAATACAGACATTTGGTTAACTTACTAACGCTTGCATGTTCTTTTAAATCACAGGCTCAGTTTTTCAAATTAACCAATTTTCAATATTCATACCCAGTCCCTTGCCCGTTTAGAACATTTCTAATTAACAAATTACATTAAGGAATCGACGAGGGGTAGCCAAATGGAGCCACAGACTGCATTGATAATGTTAGGACGAAATTTATCATCAATAAAAAAAAAGAGAACAGACCGGTGCATTACAAGAGTTCTTTCTTACTTTATAATTACAGAAGTTAGCTTCAAATTATTCAGCTTGCACACACTGTACAGATCTTGAAATGTATTTTGTTTGTCACCACGCAGAAACTAAAAATATGATATTTGCCGTTTTACGACTCATAATCGAGTAACTGATAGTCCGTGTTTTCACGATGCGATTTCTCTCGCGTTATTAACACTGTACTAAAGGTTTTTTGTTGATCGACTCACTAAAGCGACTTTAACTTCATAGCTGAATTTACGATTATCCAATCTACTGATATTTCTTTAAAAGTCTGATTTATGATGCAAGCGAATGCATACATTTGAAATATTGAAGGGGGTTGCAGACGAACCTCGCATGCATCTCTGTCCTTTTTCATTGCCGTGTTTGTGCGCTTGGTTTTTATTCGATAAACTACAAAAACAATTTCTGCAAAGGCTAAGATTGGTTTTTAAAATTAGAAGCTAGAGGGGGAGAAAATAAATTACTTTTTGTCAGTCCAAGATACGTCACAGACGAGAATTACCACTGTTTTCACTGCTACACGCTCTTCGAAATCAAAACACTCGTTGCAATAGACAAGGAAATCCATCAGCGGTATCTGTAATGTGTTCGAAACTAAGCAGCTTCATATTCATGACGAGAAATGTTGGCCATTGCGAACTCTTTTGTAACTTTGAATGAGAACAGCGAATTTTTTATTGTTGTTTCAGCCCAATCTGGAGTTGTTAGGCACCTTAAGATACCAGGACGGGACCATTCTCGTCCCCAGTGCCACTGGTCTTAAAATGTCGTTGACGAGTAGTTCTGGACGCACCAAAAACTGCGAATTTTTTCATTGGCTGACAAAAAATGAATGCGCAGCAGAAATGAAATGAAAATTCCGGCCAGGATGGCGGCACCTTCGCTCAGTTGACACAGGCGCGCTTTACGAAAAAAAAAAAAAAAAACGCAAAACAAATGGTGATCATTCCCGATCGTAAAAATTTACACGTAACCAAAGAAGTACATCGCCTGCAGCGATGTCATTCTCGATCGTAATCATCGTCCTTTGTTGTAGCAGCCGAGAAGGTGGGAAGAAACGTTTAAAACTCTAAGAGTCAACCAGCTAATACAACAATTACTTTGTCGCTGACCATACCCCAAGAAATCATAAAATTAAGTTCGAATCGCCAGTGGGTTTCAAGAAACGTTTGTATTTCTTTATGAAAAGCTCAACAGAAAACTTAGAGCCTGTTGAAAAGACGAAGAAATATCACTCTTGCTAAGCAAATATGGCACTGGAAATTGGAAGGTGAGTGTGTTTTTCTCTATCTGAAAGATCAAGCAGATCAGATTCTAGCAGTCCAAAATGTATCGATATTAAATTGCCAAAAATGAGTTTGTTTCTTCCATAGATTTTTATGTATCTGTTACTACCTGTTAAGAAGCTTCTGCTGTTATAGATATATATAATATCTGTTTTTCAGCTCCCCTCTCTTTAATTATTGAGACCTCCCCTATACTCTCCCCCCAAAAAACACGAACAAACCTTTTGTGGTCAGGCAAGAGTTTCGTTTGCTTTAGGGATAGCCCCCACCCAAATTTCTTATTATTATTTTTTTAATAATTTACTTGTGGAAATGATTTGTAAAGGAAAATAACCATAGATAACCATAGCTGAAATTCGAGGCCCTTTCCTCTCTCCACTTTAGTTAGGAAACAACTGCAACTAGCAAAACTTTATTCCGTCACAATAACATTAATCAGTAAATAACAATAATTTATCATCCATGCAAATAACTGTGAACAAATATAGAGACAATTATTTATATAACTGATGAACGAATCATCAGACAAGTGGGTTTTCAAATGTAATGTGGAATCTCTAGTAAAATCAAATCAAACGTTATAGGTGTACAGAGTTACATTGATATCCCCATAAGAAAAATTTCGTAATCTTTTTGTTAGCATTTGAAAGATTATTTAATTTTCACACCATAATAACGCTACATAAATTCTTCGAAGGATGGTGTACTTCTAGAAAATATCCATTCCCCTCTCACGAAAGGGATTTGATCTAAGACCACCCCCCCCCCCCACCCCTCTGGAAATTCCAATGAAGCTTCACACATTTCTTTAAGTTTTTTTGGTCTTACAGAACTCCCACTCCCCAGGAAATTCTACTCCCTTCTGTGGAGGGGGGGGGGGGGGGGGGAGGAATATGGATATTTTCTGGACCTACACATGACCATATATGGATAATTTAAATACGAATATTGCTCTTGCAGTTCATTAAATAATACTGAAAACAAGGAGATGGAGATAGAACCATCATTTGTTATTAGTAAAGCTATGTGGTTGATGTTCTGATCAACCACAAGAAGTAGAAAGTATACATGCAAGATGTGTTGTTGTACATGGTTGTATAACAGGCTGAAGAGCCTTATTACCATGAAGTAACACGAATTGTAAAAGAGCAATGACATTGCATTATTTCCCATTTATTTTGTTCATCCAATTTCCTAAAAAAATCTTCCATAATGAACATTGCGGCACACCAATATGAACCACTCTCTTCACATCAGGCACCTCTACATGTACACCAATGCTATATACTAAAAACCTCTTTTCAATTTGCGTTAAGTTTAGCCCAGGCTACACTCGTCTGAATTCAGTTCGCGCGGTGACTCTGACAAGGAGCGACCGATTAGCGTTCTGTATTTGCTGTCTAAAGGAAGTCTGCCCGAGGACATCATTAAGTCCAATGAAGGCCCAAGACTAACGATTTGCTAGTAAGCGTCGTCCATTATCGTACGTGAGGCGGGCCTGAGGAGATGTGTAAACTGTACGGGTCACATTTAGTCCCGTAACAGAAGGCCGTTTGCCCTGTGGCGATAATGTTGTGCTTGCTTTAGACAGCAAAAATCTTTAGCCACATCGATTTAGGGCTTAGACGTGCAATGGACTGGACATTTCTAGCTGCTGTTGGCGTCATTTGCTTTTAACTTTGATGTAGCTCAGTAAAGACTTAGGAAAAAAAAAATCTGTTGAAATCTGGATGTGCCATTCCGCGCTCGACAAAATTGAAGTACATCCAGGACATCGTTATTTGCGAGCAAAACATGGCCACGAGGAGAGAGAAGAACATGAGTTCAAGCGCTGATCGTGAGTAGAATTTCCTTGTTTTACCAATTTTAGGCGTTCTCGGCTTAGCTAAGTATCAGAACTGTCTGTGATTCGCTAGCGCGAAACAAATTTATTTGCGTGGTTTCCGGGCGATAATTGACGTAACGACAACATGTTGAGTGTTCGCTTACTGCTAACTATGGCCTAGTTTGTTTGAATTTCAAACGATTCTC
This sequence comes from Orbicella franksi, assembly GCF_964199315.1. Taxonomy (NCBI): domain Eukaryota; kingdom Metazoa; phylum Cnidaria; class Anthozoa; order Scleractinia; family Merulinidae; genus Orbicella; species Orbicella franksi. The sequence goes on along the minus strand of NC_138155.1, from coordinate 12,730,887 downwards.
GATGTAGGAAGCTCTTGTTCAGTCCACTTAGGACGATGCAGGCCTTTAGAAAGCAATAGATTGGCTCTCCGCCGCGCTTTTGATATCTGTACGTTCGTGTTGATTTAGACTCCAATTTCATGCTAAAAGAGACAGGAGAGTTATTTGCTGCTATTTGAGCTACGATAAGCCTCGTGGAAAGCTAGCTCTAGGACAGAATTGTAGCAAGATTATCAGTGACAAGTCAAATTCTATGGCTATGTTTTTTACGAATCCGGTCAGATATTGAGATGAAATGTCACGTAACGGCTACTTTTTGGCTGAAATATAGAGGTAAATAACCGATTCCACTTCTTACCATGCTCTTGTTAGCGTGGCTGGCTAATTTAACCCACAGTAAAGACATAGTGAGGTCATTTAGGTGAAATCGCAGAGGTTAAGCCTGTCTGAATTAGTGCCGCGGCGAACCAAATGATCAATGTAAGCTCTAATTTAGCTTTGTTTGGCTCGTTCGACTCATTTGCAGCGACTTCAAAGGCTTGTATAGGCATGGTATGGACTCTATTAAGAGTACACGAGGTAGATAGCACTCTCGGTACGACATGGCCATATTTATGTACATTTTCTAACCGATTTTCCAAAAACATGCCCGCTATTTTGGTGCAAAGTCTTTAACACGGTTTTCATAAATTCAGACATATATTGACACAGAATGTCCTAAACTGCTCAGGGATATCCCTAGTTTGACTCTAAATGCTCTAGAAAAATCGACAGAAATTAGACACGCTCGATTTTCGACCTTTCTGGGTCATGCAGTCTTGTTCCCTTGAAATAATTGTTTCAACGGAACAAGACTGGATGACCCAGAAAGGTCGAAAAATGAGCGTGTCTAATTACTGTCGATCTTTCTAAAACATCAGGAGTCAAACTAAGGTATTCCGTGATCATTTAGGACATTCTGTGCCAATATATGAAAACCGCGTTAAGACTTTGCACCAAAATAGCGGGCAGGATTATGGAAAACAGTCAGATGTATAGATGCCACTATATTCAGTATCAACCCCCCTTAGCGGTCTGTACTAAAATGTCCCTGCCAAATGAACTATCCAAATAATAGTATTTGTTATATGTCAGCTTGTTTTGTAAATATTAGTGAGAAAACCAGCGTGAGTAAGAAACAGACTCTGAAACCTAATTTGTTTTGTGAATGGATTTTGAGCAAAACAAGAATGTTGATTATCTCTTGAGTGACAACTACAACCAGCTAACCAATTTAGGCCGCTAAAACATGACTAGTTTATAACAAGCAAGAGTAGTTCTAACGTAAACTCCGTTGAGAACTTATTCACCCATGTTGCAAATTATCTCGTTGTTGTGATTTACCACCTAACCGTGTGTTGACTCCAGTTTTGTCTAGGTTGAAGTTTTTTGTTCCATCCAGTTACGTTGAAAACCTAAACAACATTCATTAAATTTACCAAATTTCTATACTAGTATTTCGTATATGTTTGCTTAGAATTTAGAAATTTATATAGTTTTGAACCAATTTGTAAAAGTTTCTTAACTAATTTAAAACTGTCTGATAGAATTGTCCATTAATCTCAATCTTATTCGTAATTCGTATTTCGCTCTGCATGTATATTTGTATCGAGCACTCCAACGATTGTGTGCATACACGTTTATTTTTCGTTTAATTTCGTTATTGAAATATTGGGAATCGTAGTTTGAATATTTCAAGCCAAGACAAAATTAAAACAACGGAAATTAGAATTTGACTAAATTCGCCAACAAATATTTTTCAGTCCATTGAATTTTTTTCCACTCACAAATCGTTGTTAGGCTAGAATATGCAAGAAAGTGGATCCGACATAAAGTTCTGTATTTAAAGCTCTATCCTGCACAAACGTCCCCTGTAGCAAATTTTAATGTTGTTCCCCTTCAGGCTGTTTAAAGGAAAAAAAAAGAAGTAAAATGAAAATTCTTACCCTTAATGTGAATGTCAAAGTTCCCAAATCTATTGCACACACCTCGGTACGGCGAGAAATCTGCCGGCGTAAATATCACTAGAAGAATGAATAACCCAATTGCTATCTTGTTCATTGTTTCGCCTTAACAAGGTCACGATTTAATTTCACTGATGAGCATTCATTTTCTGCACTGCTTTAGTTTCACTTACACCCTGATCGAAATTACGTAGCATAAATTATACACATCATTTGTCAAAGTAAAAACAGAAATTTGAATTAAATCTTCTATTGTATTTAGAGAACGTTTTGTTTGGTAAAAATAGCAGGAATTATTTATGACTTTGGCTTCGTTCAAAAGTTATGAAACCAGCGCTGCTGGAACTAATTCTGAAGAATAGTCACAAACGGCGCACTTTATTGATGAATTTGTTAGAAACACTATATTCCGCTTAGACCTCCTCCGAAGATTATCAGGTCCGTCAGATTTGTATTTCTCAAAAAAACAAATAAACAAAATCAAAAAACAAAACAAAACAAAACAAAAAACAAAGAAAAACTAATAAATATTGTGGAACATTTTTTGGGGTTAATCTTGAGTCATTATTCACGAAATTTTGAAAGTAGGATTCTTTCAAATAAATTACATAAACTTGAATCATTAAAATCTTGGAGTAGTTTACTCTTGCATTGGATGTAGTAATGCTTTGGTCAGACATAAAAGATACAGTAAGGATACTCCAGATGAAACAGTGCAAACAAAACAAGAAGAAACTGTATACTTGTATAGTCGTATACGAGAGTCAATGGTGGGTTGGTTTACCTTCTAACCGGATGAGAATTGATTAAAGAGGAAAGGGGCACGAGAGCACGTGAAGAACGTCTACGAGAGTCACGCATACGACTGGAGTTGGACAAGAAAGTGGTGCGATTAATTTAAGTGTTTTTAAGTCCTGGTCAAACGGCGTGACAACCGCCGCCAACTATCATGCACTGTCATCGACTATCACCATCATTCACTTTTAATTCCTTAATTGCCTAAAGCCACCACTTTTGTCTTGACCTTCACGCTGCTTGCTTTGAAAATAGACGCACGCCTGGCTTGCGTCACACCCTCCAGGGGCATGGGCCACCTACAAGAGTTCTCCAGAGGTCTCTGTCCTGGGCGCTCCTCTCGAGCTGACTGCAGCTCAGCCTTCAGTCTCCTGATGTCTGATTCAATTTTCCAACACCGCGAGTTCCGTGGTCGTCCACACTTCCTCTTGCTCTAAGAGTTCCGAGACAGAGCTTGCCTCGTGATGCTGGTTAGGGGTTTGCGGAGAATGTGGCCTATCCATCTCCAACGTCTCTTCAAGATCTTAGCATCATCAGGCATCTGGTTGGTTCTTTGCCACAAATCACTGTTGGACGTCATTCGTCCCTGCAAATAAAATCTTCGAGGGTGGGGAAGTACAAAATCTGAACCACTCACGAAAATCTCGAATATTCTCGCTTGGGTGAGACACAGGGAACGCAAGACGAAATTTGGTCAGATTAGCATGCAACAAGAATTGACAGAGAGCGATCGGAAGAGAGAGTTTGGGGCGGGTTGCGGGCTCGGATTTTCTCTCCAACGGACGAACGTCAAGTTTCTGAGCTTTTGATGTTTGCAGTTTGTAGGTGTCTAATGTAGTAGAGGGATTAGTCATATGTCGTCTCAGTTGGAACAATGGCCGACACATTTTTTGTCGCAAGTTGATAGTAGGTTGCCAGTCTCGACCGATTTCTCATTATGAGAATGAAACGAAAATTTTCTAGGAGCTTCTAGTGTGAAGTCTAGGCCAGACATTTACCAATTCTGAATTGCGGGTAAGCTTTTTTCTTTTTTTTTTTTTTTTTACATCAGAACTAGTCAATAGAAATCATGCTATGTTGAAAACGTTTGTTTATCACACTCGCTTGATATGGATATTTTTTTGGTCGTTTGCGGGGAAACAAGGATCAGCCACCTTCACCGTACCCAACTATTTCATGCTAAGGGGCGCATAAGGCCTCAAGAACAAGGATCAGTATCGTGAATTATTTTTACGTGAACCTTTAGTTCGAGAGTAGCACTTTAAGAAAATGGGCGGGCCCCACCGTTTAACGGTCAAACTCTGACTTGAAGGTGGGGCTTTTTCTTTGATTTGTCAGATGTTCGCGCGAGTTGATGGTGTGATTTTTACCGGTTTCTACCCTCTTTTATCACAATAAGTGCATACTTTTATGGCTTGCTTTGTTCCCTTTATATTTTAATGTTTTCTTGTTAATTTGTTTTTGTAGAGGGTATGTCATCCGTTTGTTCATTGGCCGATGTTCAGAATTTTTGGATCCTGGATCGGATACCATCTCATGCATTTACAGTGAATTTTCGCTATGATAATCATGATCATTGCCTGTCTTGAGTTGGTATCTCAAACAGAAATTTACTACTCTAGTTTACTCTTGGATGTTATTGTTCAATCATTTGTGGCTAATTATTTTTTTATGTTTTTGTTATTTTTAATTTTTTCCCTTTTACATGGCCTTGCATTTACTGAGAACCCAGGAATGGACACTCGAAGCAAATACAAGTTACATCTGTCACCTAAGAACGAGGTGAAGAGAAAGCTCTAACTGTCATGAGCTTGGACATTGATATTCGTATTGGCAATGTCTGAGGCAAATCATCAGTAGGCCATTTACATTAAAAACGTTCAAAGAAGTTGAGCATGACCAAATCGTGTTTATCACGTTGTCTACAAAATAGATACATACAGTACATTGGATTTGTAAGTTGCTATTTTGGAAGAGTCATGGCGTATGAATCCTTTTTGATTTAGAAAATACAGCGAGTGAAATTCGATTATTCAAGCTTTACGCAAGTTTTTAGTGACAAAAAATTGCTTTGTTTCGAATTATTTAACTCTTTTCTTCGTAGGTTTCACTTCTTAGCTCTCGTGGCGTTAAACGACAAAATAACATCTGTCAACAAGCATTTTGTTGGCCAGTGATGCACCGATGTACTTCATGCACAACTTGACATACCGTATGTATCTAAGAAAGAAAGTGGTGAAGTTAAGTTCAATTCCGGAAACTTGAGATCGAATTCGAATATGTCAGAAGCGGCAATAACGTTCCGTTCAGCCGTAGAAATTCCAAAAATGAGTTGTTCGGCACTGAAAATGGCGGCTTTCGATTACAAGACATCCACAGCTGTGACTTGGTCTGCGAAAAATTTAATGTGGATGTCTTTCGAGATTTCTTTCAGCATCGGAAGCTAGCAAACCTTCTATAAGTCATATTTCCATATCACCTTCAGAACACGGAGGCGTTTGCAGCTCGCTTAGCAGAATGCATGTGAAACGCCTCCTGGAACACGCGAGGGTACACACAGTAAATTCGCAGGAAACGATAGCCATTTATTTACTTCTTTTAATATCCATTATCAACACATGTTAAAACTGCATGAGCCCACGTAAGCACAGTCGCAGTTGGAATCAGAAACGTTGGTGGTTATCGTAGGGATAAACCATGTCTTTATTTTTAATCCGTTATGCACGACATGTCATCAGCACCTATAAACAATATGTAATATATCAGGCAAAAACGACCGTATTTGACCACCTATGCAAACACCAAAAGAGAGTTAAAATATACGCATAGCGGAGTATTTTTGACGAACTTCGAGGCCTTTGGAAATGTGGTCAAACACTGTCTTGATTCTTTGATTTACATTTTCGATCGACACCAAAATTTAGGAGCAAGCGGAGAAATAAAATCGTAAAAATCTATGCTAATCAAGATCAGATATGCAAAACCGTCACCTGTTAATTACAAAATTAGGCATTTACTTGTACTGACTATTGTACTATTTTATTTGACATTTAACTAAAACGAAAGCTTTTGTAGACAAGCTAGATGACACATTTACTAAGACTATTTGTAGTTTTTCTTCGAAAGTCGTAAAACAACAAAACTAAAGTAGTCACTCCAGTGAACCAATTAAAACTCAAAGCCAAGACACGTAGCCGACTTAAAAGGCGGGAAAAGGTGTGCGAGCGTGTCATGCTTGGTTTTAGCTTTATTTCTGATTGGATGACAAAGTTTCGCGAGGTTTTTACCGCAGTAGTTGCCTGCTGAGTAATATCTCTCTATCTGTTATTACTCGGGCTTCCGTAGGAAAGCCCGAGTCATAAAATGCAAGCGTTTTGGTCGCCAAAAGAGGGTCATGGTCCCAGGTGTTCCATGCGTAGACCATAAAAACTGGGGACGAGAAACGCGGCATTGCTAGCTCTTCGTGACAGAATGCGGTGTTTTGCGAAGAAAGTTTTGGCAAGAATCGCGCCTTATACGTTCATCACACATGCAAAGATGTCGATCGTTTTCAGAAAGGGTCGGTCCATGAATTATATTGCTTGAAAGCCAGCCAGGTAAGCAAAGTTCACGCTCAAAACGTTCTCGTGAGATAACAACTGAGCCGATTGCGGTATGAGTTCAATCTACGAAAACACTGGCAAAAAAATAGGCAGTCCCTTATAAATGAGAGTCTTTTTCATACTCCTTCCTTGATTCAATAAAAATATGTAGCTTGAATATTTCTTCATAAACTGCGTTAAGGGTCGCAAATTCTTGGAAGTTATCCGCAAAATACACAACTTGAAAGTTTATGCAAATTATGTGCAATGCAATTTAAGCCTAGTCACAGGACTGTTGTTTTCGCAAAGGAGTTTATCGTGATTCGTTTTGGCTCTGTCGAAAGGGATTATCCGTTCTCCAAAGGAGATATGACTCTTGAAAAGGGTTTAAGATCGCAACACGGCAAAGATGTTCAGCTACACAATTTACTCGGATCGTCACGACAAGTAAACAAACTTCGTACAATTTCTGCTAGCATGTACAAAGTAATCGCCATAAGTTGTAAAAAGACCTCGAAATTTTTTTTGCAAACAACTTCTCCATCAATGCGTAGACAGCTGTGCTTTATTCTTGAATCAAAATGGTTTAAACTCAAAACTTTCGATAGGATGAGGAGGACACACTCAACGAAGCAACTTGAGTAGTAAATATCTAAGCGGACCTCTTGTGCTAAAAAATCCTGATTCTTTAATTTCCTTTCATTGTGTCCAATACGCGTTTTCGTAAAGTACGATTTGATACTGTGGTACGAAGCCCGAGTAAACGCGCTTAGAGCGTCTAGTTAGGATAGTGAAATGCTTCGCTGGGAAGCGCTCCTGGAGCATCCCTCCTTGTTGAAACGTTTTTCAACTAAGAAGCTAATCTCTTGCAAATGACACTGGTTAAACTACTGGTAATGAACAGCTGTAAACGAATGAGGGTACATGCCATGTCAGGTGTGTACCGCACTTGTTTTAGCGCGAGACTTTGTAAGATACTGCTATCGACAAATTCGACATAAGCTTAATAGCACCCAATCACAGTGAGTATTTATGGTAAGGAGCGTTATTAGAAATGAAGTAAGACGAAAGCAAATTCGTCAAGAACAAACGGGCACTGGTATTTACACTTAAGCTTCCACCTAGGAGTACTTGGAAGAACCCACTTTGCATGAAGGAGAAACTATATAACTTACATTTTCGTTTCCAGCGTTTAGTTCTTTGTAGAACTCGCTTGGGTTGAAAAACAAACTATTTTTTACATTTTGGCTTTTAGCAAAGCGTTCTTTGTGCAACTCCTTTGGAGTGAAGAACGAACTGTTATTTACACTCTGGCTTCCAACATGGATTTCAGTGTGGAACTCCCTCTGCTTCTTCTGGTGGTGGTTAAGGTCACTTGTCCTCGACGAGTGATTTCCTCTTGGCGACATAGGACCATGTTTTTAAAAGCTGCTTTCATCTTTCCGTTCAGACAAATATACAACCAAGGGTTTATGGCGCTGTTTGCCTGGCTGAACCAGTAGCAAATGTAGATAATTACATAAGGATCCCACATCGCCCCACGCCCACTCACGCCGAAGCTCACACCTTCGTCCATCTGATAGACGTGCACTGGAAGCCAGCAGAGTGCAAACACCACAACAATAATGATGAGCATTCGGATGACTTTCTTCCTGGGGATTTCCTGTTCTCGTTGATTTTCACTTACGTTATGATCCACAGGCACTTCATGGAACCACAGTTTTCGAGCAACTTGGGTGTACAGAACTGAGATGACAGCGAGGGGCAGGAGGAAGCCGACAGCAAAAAAGTAAGCATAGAAGGGCAAAATTAGAGATTTTTCAATTCGACACTTGCCTCGGATGAGCTTGAAAGCAACTGGTACGATTGACATCAAGGCCATGGATGAGATCCAGATAATTGGCGTAATGATCTTAGGCTTCCTGAACCAAATGCTCCGCCGGAAAGGATGCACAACAGCAAAGTATCGATCAAATGCTATTACAGTAAGGCAGAAAATGGAGGCGATCGTCGAGACATAAACAGCATAGTAGAGAAATCTGCAGGCAAAAACCCGAAGAAACTCAGAGCTTCCAAAGACATAAAAGTGAGTAATGCTGACAGGCATCTGAAACACAACAACCATCAAATCAGCCACCGCCATGTTAACAAACATGAAACTTGTCAGATTTCTTGTTCCTGGTTTCTTCCACACGATGTAGATCAGCAGTGTGTTACCAACCAAAGCTACGAGCATTGTTATCGCATAAAGTACGGTCAGAGACAGTGCAATGGTGTCATGGTCTGTCATGTTCTGTGAATCAAAACAAAACAAAAAATGTTCTCAAAGTGAAGGAACCTCTTAAAACTAAACGTTTTAAGGTCGAAAACACAAAAAAGTAATTTTTACGGTGGTTTTGAAATGTTGCGAGTTTTTACTTAATCCCAGTGGTGGTGGATGTTTACTACTCTCTACGTCACAGGTGGACGGTGATGGTGGGAGGGGGTGGTTATTCACTTTCTTACCACAGGACCCTCGTTTCATTTCCGCGCGCTTCCAGGAATATTATTTACAATGTTAGCCTAATTAGCATAAGGCACCAGTTTCTGATCAAGCTACAAAGATATCATTTCTGAATATTAGAAGTACATGACATGATTAGCAGTAAGTTGAACCGATGTATTAAATACGGTCTTGTTTGAGAAGGTTTTAAATAATTAATATTTTACAGAGTACTTTGGTTCATTAGAACATTTACCACCCAGATTTTCTGTAGTTTTTGAAAGAAAATACCTCCTTCAGTATCAGAGCCAAGTAGTTAAACATTCACCAATCACTAGGTCTCGCAAGCTCTTTAAATGTTCCAGTACGTTTCATCTGAATATAATTCACTGTCTTTGGAAAGTCTGCTAAGCAAAGAGATGTGAAGTGTGATGAAAGGCCTTTTAACGGGCTGCGACGAAAATGTTACAAATTATTTCGAATAACGAGACAGAAGCGCAGCTAACAGTACTGTTCTTGGTCCAAACTCTGCCACGACTTATCGATAAACTAAAATCAAAGTGGAACTGTCATTAATTCGTAGATATGGATGTAGCCACTGATTTCCCTTTCCCGGAGGCGTTTGAAACCGCCGTACAGATAAATGAATAGCTTAAAATAACGAAATTCAATGGTGCATTTTGCAAAAAATTCAAACTTCTAATTGATAGATTTTCTTCATGTTTTCGCCAAACGTGGAAAATCGGTAGAGAAAATGATCCACCACAAGACAAATGGGGTCACCGAACGTTCAAGATCGTTAAATATCCAGGCAAAGCTATAGCAATGGTCATCTGCCCTGTCATTGTTTATATTATTAGTTAGCGCGCGCATCGATGCATGACGTGGCGTGTGAATTTGCGCGTGCAGTAAGGATGCGCAGAAACAATTGGCGCGAACGTTCTTAAGGTATCATGGTAGTTGGATTTTTACGAAAAATGCGAAAATCTCTCTCTTTTTTTTTTTTTTTTTTTTTTTTGGTGCTGTTCAAATTGAGAAGCCTGAGATAAATATTTTGCAAAAAGAATGGAGAAAAAAAGCTTTTTTACTTTTTAAGATAAAGGTAAATCTCATTAACCCATTACGGCGCTCTCTAATTAAAATTCACCGCCAGTTGTCAGGTGTAAAGCGATACGCGAACTGCTCTCGATTTGGTTGTTTCATCCCAAGTTAGCTTTCGTTCTTGTCAAATTTTCTTTATGTTAGGACGAAAACGCAAGAAAACTTTTTGCCCATTTTCGTCTTCGTAGAAGCCGAAGAGGCCAAAATCTGGTAGAACAAGATCTTTGGCTCTGAGCGACCGTGGGTCGCAGCTCGGGGGGGGGGGGGGTACTTTGGGAATTTCTGGGTGGGGATGTGCCGCTGGGACCCTGGAACCCTTAGCCTATACCAGAGCTAGTTCAGCTGAATTTTGCTACCCTATACCAGAGTAAACTCCCTAAATCTCCCCAGCTATCGACACTGTTGAGGCTGATTTGCGTAGATTTAAACTTGCCGATTTGTTGATTTTTTTTATATTATTTAGTGGCAATTCCTGGTTTCCTTAGTCTAGATAAAAAATTCAACCAACTAGTCAGTTTTTTGAAAAATTATACCCTATTCTAGACCCAAACGCTCTGATTTATGTACCCTATCCTAAAGTAAACTGCTTGAAAACCATACCCTTCACAGCGGCACATACCTATATAGCCCATATATGGCTGTGCCCCCCCCCCCGGGGAGTCGCAGTGTCCGCAGTGTAACCAAGAAGAGTGGTTGAAGGAACTCGAGGACGCTAGTCCCTCCAATGAAGCTGAAGGACAAACTACAACAAGTGCTAGTCGCACGAAATTGCTGGAGAACGGACGCGATTCCGAAACTTCAACAAGCAGAGAGGAGTCAAGCGCAGATATAGATGTAGACGATGTGGATCTCGAGATTTCCTCTTTTTGGCTTCACGAGGCATGGTTTCAAAAAATGTCTGGAGAACGAAGAAGCCTAAGCTTGAGGAACATAATACCAATGTCGCCGATCGACGGCACTAACAATACAAACCTGTATAAAGCTCCTAGTCGTTTGTTGCTTCTCGGACGATTTCACTGCGACGGGTTTCCGCGCCAGAACTGTAGACATCTGTTTATTTCAAGTTGTCATAACCATTGTTGTTGCAAACTGACCCATGCCGACATCTGTCAGTGTAGAGGGGATGTTTAACAGCTAATCATACCTTCTTCGAAAAAGAGTGTCGGGCTTTGTGTAATTTCGATTCCGCTTCAAAGTTATGGCCTCTTTAGTAGAAGGAAACGTCCGCATTGAGAATATCAAACTTTAAGGGTGTAGAAAAAACCCCAACCCATATCTGAAAAATCGCCGACACCCGATGTCAATTGCACCGCTCCGATAATTCACGTGCGAAAGTGAACCACTTTAAGCCAAACCGTGGTCCTGGGTATTTCTTTTGATATCACTGCGACAATAGCTTCTTAGAAAATTTAAGAGAAATGATTGTAGTCTATAACTATTAAGTTTTCAGAAAATGTATAGGTTGATGTGCTTTTCTTTCAAAGCGCCAGCGTAAGAGCGCGATTTCCAAACACTCTCAATCCACCTACCATGATACTTTAATATGTCAGTTGAAGACAGCTGTTTTTGTATTCCGGCAAAAAACCTCTCCTTTACTGACCGTGGTCACCTAAAGCAAACTGCTGTTACTGTTTGGTGTTATTATTTCATCATTCTTTTGGCTATATTCACTACCCTTAAAGTATACTAGTAACACATTTCAAGCTAGAGTGGTTACATATAATAGCCGAGGTTAAAACCTCTTGATATCTGTGTTTACATAGTTGAGAATGATCCAGATGTTTTCGGTATCACGTTCATGTAGTTGAACCGTGAAGCATTCCTTTAGGTTAGACATCAAACACGAATTAATCGTTTCCTAACTAAACTGGGGCTATTCCTGAAAACGTGAAGTCTAGTTCGTGTACTTCTTAACAACCTTTTAACAACCTTTTAACAACCTCGCTAAGAATTCAGTTAAAAGTGCCGCAAACCGCCGGTTGGCAATTATTTTTACCTGGCTCTCTTACATCCAAAACATTCAAGTAATGTAGGATGCTTCATGATTCTTAATACGGCAGCTCACAAGGGTCACCAACCATTTTAATTTTTTTAATGTTTGTGTTTGTTTTTTCTTTTAAGTTTTGTTTTCATTTTTGTTTTTTGCGTCCCTTCTAATATTTTCCCTTCGCCAAAAGGAGCTCACATGCAATATGTCTACATTTGTCGAGTTTATATCACACTCAAACACGAAAACCTCAAACAATAAAACACAGAACACGCAAACAACGAAACGATCATCGTAGAGTGTGAAAATAATTTCCTTCGTTGCTTTTGAAGCCAGTAGAAGTTCAGGGCCGTAGCCAGACTTTCAACACAAATAAGGCTACTCTTGCGGGCTCCTTGAAATAATTAGTTCGCTTTAAGAGCATAAGATTACATTCGTTTGCGTGAGGCTTGAGAGCTCTGAAAATGATATGCTTTTATTTATACAACGACCTTTCAACAGCTTCTTACAAGTTAACGAACTATTCACATAATATTAAAACCCAAAGAGTAAGAAGAAAAAGAAGATGAAGAAAAAATCCTTGACTTTACTTGCAATCTTTGTGACCTTTGTACTTGCTATATTCTTCTCCTGAGACAAGTGAACAAGCAATAAAGTAGTAGTAGAGATTATAGTAACCGATGTGTGATTACGCTTGACGAGCAAAACACAACGGTCAGGTCATGGCTACTGCCAGCAAAACATGATCGATGGTCTACACTCCCTTAACCTTTTGCATTTTTGTTTTCGTGCTTGTTTTTAATATTTGTTTGCGTTTTATTCTTTTTTTGAACAGAAAAAAAACAAAAAAAAAACGAAGACGACAATGAAGAACAAAGACAAAAAAAGAAGACAAAACAAAACTTTAAGAAACGAAAAAAGAATTAAAAACAAAAACAAAACAAAACAAAAGTTAACGAACAAGAAAACAAAAACGAAAACAAAAATTAAAAAAAAAACAAAAAAACAAGCAGGTCTTAGAAACAATTGATCTTGCTTGCTGGTTATCTCAAAGCTATTCGTAGCTGTTTACATAGTTCAGAAGCTTTAGCTGCGAACCTTTCAGATAATTTAAAACTCCCTGGTGTAACCTGCCGATAACGCATTGTTTTTAGATAAAATACTATTTGCTAATCAGATGAGAAGAGAAATGGATGTCAGAGAAGACCCGATGAGTGCGTGTAACTAACAATATGCAAATTATCTTTTCGCTCGAGGGCGATGACTAATTAAGCGAAGGCCGACTGGTAGCAAGTCTACATAACGGCATAAACATAACGACATAAGAAGGACGTCACCTCGTTATGTTTGTAGTGTGAACATGTTCACATTTTGACATATTAGCAACAAAACAGCATGAACAAAACAACATAAGGATATTTTCATTATGCCTTTATATGTCGATGTTCGTATTACCGACATAAAGCGAATACGCAGTTATGTCGCTAGTGTGAAGTAGGCCTAACACCAGTGCAAATATTACCTACTAATGTTCAAATTCCGTATGTCCTCCGGTTACAAATGAGTAGGTGACTCATTCGCAGGCAAAACCCCCTTCATTATGCCGTGGATATAGACATATCCACGAGTAAAAACTGACACCAACAAATGGTATATTTCAGTATTAGCGGAATCCTTAGTTTAACCATGCATCTAAATTATTCAATTTGGGCAAATCTATTGTTCGGCCGTTGTCAACGGTCCCCGTAGTGTTAACATGCCAATTTCGATATATTAAAATTGTAACTTATACAAAAATTGATGGCGACGGAGAGTTTGTTTTTTCCTTCCTGAACAACCCGAAGCTACAAAACCTTTGTATTCATCTCTACACTATATGACAGAACGATTTTTAAGTGAACACCTGTTTAAACCAAGCTTTACACAGAGAAACGCACACATCCTCGATATTAGCTGATATTCTCCGCCCGCGCCTCAAAGGGATTGCGGTGAGAACATTTCACATTAACGAATATATCTTGAGCAGATAGAAGCTTTTATACAACCCATCGGCTAAATATCCTGCTCTAACAGATTAAGATCAAGATAACAGACAATAATATATTTGTTTTGTGACCTCGCGCGTCTGGCGACCTATGCACACCGTTTTGATTCGAGTGTAATATAAAGCCATCACTCGAATAATCAGTGAATAATGAAACGTTTACTATTGAGAACTGATTCAAGACATGCTCAAAACAATTTCCTGTATCACTTTGATACCACACATCATGAGGCGCCAGACATTCATTTCGCGACAAATCAAAATAACGTACCCAGCAACGAAAAGTTCTTTTAAAGGAGCTACGTCACGGTTTCTCATCTTGAGAAGTTTAGCCTAAATATTTTCATGTTGGTCGTTTGCAATCCGTGTTCATCTTCTCCATCATGACCATCCTTGTTTCTTTATGGTAAATTATTATCTCTTTGGTGTTTCAGTAAACTACAATTTCCTGTTTTCTTTCACCTTAAAGATAATTTTGTAAGTGGTCAAAATAACACAAAATGCCGAGACTGAGCTCCTTAAGTTTCTGGAAATCCCATGCAAAATACTAACGGCAGAGGTTGGATTTTGTATGTCATTCCAAGTGACCGATCTCCTAGAACTTATCATGCTTAGACTGTAGCTGCACTGTAGCCAACGAAAAACAGCTCTCCATCACCAACTTTAGCTAAGCGAGGTCATAAGTGTAAAAAGAAAGAAAAAAGAAAATAAATCTCTATACAGTAAGTACCTCAGCTTAGTGTTTGTAGATCAGAATTCTGGGTTCTAATAAAGCAGAAAACGAGTTGTTGTCACTCCAGGTTGTTCAGTGTAATTTTAGTTAGCTCTAGTAAGCCCGACCTGTCATGACTGTCGGATCATATGCAGGTGGCCATGATAAGAGTATTAAGTGGCAGTCTCGCTAAAAGCGGTCCACTCGACTTCGGGACCAAAAATCGTTTTCCTTCATTTTTTGTCAGTGAAAAGGGTTTGACACATATATATAAAAAAGCAATTTATTATTTTCCAATTCCTTCTTTTTGCTTTGCTACGAGCCAAAATTGAATTTTTTTAATCTGTTCTCGCGTGCAATCCAATGAGATACCCGCCGGTTTGAACTTATAGAATGGTTTATTAAGGTATGAAATTTACTGTGGTGTGCTTTTTAGGCTTCATTTAGACCCAACTTTTGAGATCTTCCCCGTCAAATTTGGCTAAATTTTAGTAGGTGATCAAAGGCCTCGGAGTAGGGTATCTTCCAGCCTCGCTGGTAAGCTTCGAATTTTTCGAAAAGTTTCCATATTTCGTCAGGCAAAGTAATGAATGTACCTTAAAATTCGCATGAAAACGAATTTCCGTGAGCTGCATTTTAGGCGACGTAGCATGCTTCACAAAATCGGTGAATTTTACCTTTCTGATCACGGTCGGCAACCTCAGTTTGGCCAAAATTCAATTTTGGCTCGTAGCAAAGCAAAAAGAAGGAATTGGAAAATAATAAATTGCCTTTTTATATATATGTGTCAAACCCTTTTCACTGACAAAAAATGAAGGAAAACGATTTTTGGTCCCGAAGTCGAGTGGACCGCTTTCAGCGGGACTGCCACTTAACTACGTTTGCTTAATTTTTTTCTTATTTGTCCTTGTAGGTGAAGAAGAAAGGAGAGAAAACGGAATAAATTTCAGCCGCCGAGCTACAACTGAGAATCGTAATTAACCTTACCAAATAAAGCCAATAATGCAAGAACAGATTAACTGTTGGGGATTGAAGAAGAGTTTTATAGGGCAGTTTCCTTGGATTTAGGAAATGGAAATTACAAAACTTCAACTTATTCTAGTGCTGTTTTTATTGCTTTATGGCTAATTTTGAGGTTTAGAGAAAGTAAGAATTTTAAACGATTTATTTTAAAACATAAAATTTTCATTTTATTTACAATTATGTTTGAATATCTCGGCCTCGGGTTTATTCTTAAAATATTCTTCAAATTTCGTAAATTTCAGCCTCGATATTCTTATAAAATAAATTCTTATATCAATAGATAAAAAAAGAGGGTAACTTGGAATTTCCCGAAAATTAAAATGTGGTTCTAGGACAAAGTCGGCACTTAAGAAGGTTTGTTTCACTAACATAACAAGCGACAAATGAAGATGGGTTTTAGCAAGATCTATAGCTGAAGTTCAGTTACGATATATGTTTATTCGGAAAATTACAATAACACGGAGATACTGTTATAACGAGGTTGTGAGCAAAGAAATGAAGAATCAAACTTACGTACCTTAAAAATGGCTGTTCTTAGAGAGGAGTTGCCTGCCTTTCGTGTGTTAACACAGAGTGCAAAACTGTCATAAAACCCATTATACAGGCGGTGAAATTTTCGAAGGGCGCGGATCCATTTGATAAGCTGCGCCCTGCCCTATTTTTTTTTTTTTTTTTTTTTTTTTTAATTAAAGTTCACATTACATTTATAGACGTCATTTGTTTCACATTGGTCATCTATTTGAGACAACTGCTGGATTTAGTGCGCCAAGAGCACTTAAAAGCGCTGTACTGTATTTATTTCAGCATGAAGTCATGCGGACAAGAGTAGCAAGTCGTCTGTTTCGCGCCGTTGTGTATCGTCCTCTACTCCTCTACTTAGAACCCTTTGTGGGGCAAACTTTGAAAAATCTAGCTTCCTAATTCAAGTTTTAACTCTGCAGATTACAAAAAGACTGAAAAAGGTAATTTTGTATCGTTTAACTCTGGGGTGTATCATGAAGGGAAAATTTTTATTCATTCTTTCTTTTCTCTCTCTCTATTTTTTTACAGGGAGGTGTTGAATATAGGGTTTTCCTCATTGGTTCGGTGCCATCTAGAGCATGATCTTTTGGCATATAATATGTATGAAAAGAGAAAACAAAAAGAAACAAAAATATAATAATAATAATAATAATAATAATAACAATAATAATAAAAACAGAACAAAATTTAAAAAATATATATTTAAATTCTCTCAACGCTAACTGATAAATTGGAAAACGACCGACCCGGATGCTTGAAAACGGCGCAATGTGGGCTGCCGAAAATGAAACGACTTTTTGAAAACCTTCTTGAACAGTTGAATTTAACGCGGGCTAAATTAAATTACGAGACTTCAACTTATTCTAATGCTCAAACTCTCAGATGTCAGTTATAAAAACAAACAATAAAAATGGGGACTTAAGACACTCTCTTCGCCTTGCAAAAAATCGACACTCCGAGAGAGCTTCGTGAGTAAAATCGAGACTGTGAGACGCACATAACTGCTAAAAAGAAAAGGACTGCGAGACCCGTAAAATTCGACGAAACGTTTGCGAGACCCATGGTTTTTGAAGGACCCGATTAGCCACCATTAAATTAATGTAGGCATGCTCTAACGGGCATGAATTAAGCGTTTCTGTGGTCTTGTGTAAGGCGATCCAGGTTTTATGGACGGGAAAAAAGTTGTTTTTCCAAATTTATAGGGATGGTAACATGGGAGAAGGAAACATTTTACACACAATTATCCAGTGGAATAAAAATACAAGGTATTTCGTTTGCCACCAACATGCGTACACATGGAAAATTAGTAATTCATATTTTAATTAAAACTCAAATTGTCTTCATCAGTAAGATCTGTCTTCTTAATGGCGCGCAACATAGTTTTGTGTACATCTTAGCAATTAGATAGAGTTGTAACGATATCAGTTAACCAAACTTTACCGAGCTCAAAGCAAACGCTTAATTGCTAGAGGAAGTTTTCACTCAGTTGCAAGGAATTGCAACTTTCACTTCAGTAGCCGAAATATTTCCTGTGTCGATTAATGAACATATCAGTTCGCGAAAAAATGAAAACATGACGTATTTTCGACTCCAATGAGTGAAAATGAGGCAATAAATCGACAAATGAAAATGAATAACATGTAGGAAATGATGAGTGAAGAAGAGACGGTATATTGGTTAATAGTATGTTGGTGGAGAATCAGGATCTCTACCGAAAGGCCTGTCTCCTTAATGGCCCACAACGCAGTCTTGTACACGTCTTGGCACTTAGAAGGGGCTGTGACTATATCAGTTAACAAACCTTAGTGTAGAAAAGGAAGAACTAGGGTGACTTTCGAAATTTCAACTTGTTTCTTCTATTAAAAGCTTAAGAATAGGACGATAAAAATGGGGAAAAAATAACTCAAAAAAAAATCCATTTAGTCATTTCATTTATTTATTTGTATATCTGGTTAAAGCTGAGCAATTCTAGCACTTATTCTTGTAAAATTTCGGTTTAATAAAAGGTTTTCTGTCTATATATCTTCCCAGAAGTTTCATAGAAATTCTTATTTTTACCAAAGTTTGGAAGTTATCACGCACAAAGCGCAATTCAGAATTTAACTCTCAGTTGAGAAGTGGTGCATTTTGTAACTGGCAGCTGAAATTTGAGATTTGTAAATTTCTCGATAGCTTATGGTCTAGAGGTTTAGCTCCTACATTCTTTTTTGTTCTTTTAATAAGACTATTGTTTTTCCGGCCGAGGTTGAATGTTGTCGTTTTAATTTTCCGCCGATTTTAGGCTGAAAATATTCGTATGAAAATGTCTTAGATCATATAATGTAGCACATTCCTGTTTCCGAATGTATTTGGCGATTGAATGGTGTTAAAGTAATTTTGGAGCCAGTCTGTATGTATTGAAGCCTAATATGACGTCCATATTGTCTTACAGAAATGTTATTAGCATCGAACATACGGCTAGTACTGTTTTTGTTGCTTTATGGCTGATTTTGAAGTTGAGAGAAAGGAAGAACTTTATACGATTTATTTTAAAATATAAAGCCTTTCAACGCACGAAATTATGTTTGAATATCTCAGCCTCGGGTTTATTCTTAAAATATTCTTAAAATTTCAGCCTCCATATTCTTATAAAATAAATTCTTATATAAATATATAAAAAAGAGGGTAACTTGGAATTTCCCGGAAATTTCTTGTTAAATGAGGTTCTTGCACAAAATCAACACTTTAGCAGGTTTGTTTCATTAACATAATAAGCGACAAATGAATATGAATTTTAGATCTTTTTTTTAGCAAGATGTCTAGTTGAAGTTCAGTTACGATAGATGTAAATTCGGAAAATTCAGTCACACGGAGAAACTGTTATAACGAGGCTCTGAGCAAAGAAATGAAGAATTGAACCTACGTACCTTGAAAATTTTAAAATACGAAGTGCAATGCCAAGGCTGTTGTTAAAGAGGAGATGCCTGCCTTTCGTGTGTTGACATAGAGTGCAAAACTGTCATAAAACCCATTACACAGGCGGTAAAATTTTCGAAGGGCACGGATCAATTTGATAAGCTTCGCCCTGCCTTATTTTTATTAAAGTTTACATTACATATATAGACGTCATTTGTTTCACACTGGTCAATCGTTTGAGGCAACTGCCGGATCTGTAATTCATCAAAGTAAATTCAATTTTTATTTTTAGTTTATTAGTGCGATTGTAACTAGTGTAGCATGGTAGCTGTTAGTAGAAGTAATTAACCCGAGGAAAACAGCGTCTGCTAATGGACTCAGTTAGTTTTTAAACAGTTCTAAGAACTCCATTAACTTTGTTTAGTTTTAGTAGTCTTTGGTTTTGCTCTTGGGTCCCGTCCACACAATGCCAGAGAAACAGTTTGAAAAAAACGCAACAATCGACGGTCATTTTGGATTTGTGTTTGAGTAAAAAGTTGGCTGGGAATCACATGTTTATAACGTTTTCATCGATTTCGAAAAGATCCGTTTTCAAAATGTTTTCCTTCCACACTAAACCGCGAAGCCGGCATTTTCAAATATTCCACCGTTTTCGTGACGGATTATTGTGGATGGTAAGCCAAACCGTAGAAATAAAACTGCGTTCTTAAATTTCTCCGTCGTAGTATGAACATGGACGGGGTTTAAACTTTCTTCAGCGCTAATGCATCACCGAATGCAAGGGTGTTTTCGCAAAAAGAATACTCTGTTGTAAATTACACAGATTATGATTTCAATAAACTGTAAATACGAACTGAAAATCATAAAGTGATAGTAAATACTAGTTTTAAACTTCCAAGAATATTCTTTGAGTGAATGAAAGAGAATTTTAATTAGCTTGACAAGAACATAACTGGGGACACTATCTACATATTAAAAAATATCTTCGCCACACAGAATTAAAGCTATTTACAATTTAAACCAGCAGCAATGAATCAGCTGTCACTGAAACACTGATTATCTGCAAGAAAAAAGATTAAATAGGTTGATTGAAACTACCAAGATCAAGATTATGAAGTATAAACAGAAGTGTGTTTGGTCTTGGCGCACCGTTTAGTTTCCACTGATAGTTTATGCAAGGTGCAAGAAAATAAAATTAATAATGATAATTAATAATAACAATACCCAAAAAAGAAAACATTCTTCAGTTCATTCACCAAAAAAGAGTTCAGTATTCACCACTAGATAATTACAGATGTGGTGTGACATTGGAAATAATCAAGAGAATAAGTTATTACGAAGTTTATATCCTTGTCGACTGCAATTTCAGATTCGTACGGACTTTTATATTACAGAACACTTTCACTTATTAGTGTTACCACACGAAAGCAAGATCGACGAACAATTTGTATTTTTTTTTTTTTTTTTTTTCGTGTTATTAGTGTTATTTGGTCACTAGCCAATATAAAAATTTTAAACCCAAAAAAAAGGAAGAAAAAAACTAGAATCTTTGGTTTAGGTTTTCTTTTTAAAAAATGTACTGAAATACCATTACATTAAATTTAACACCCGCGGAAATTACCGGGGTGAAAATTTAAAACTCCTAAGGAAGATCGACGAACAATTTGTATTTTTTTTTTTTTTTTTTTTTTTTTTTGTCGTGTTTTGTCATTAAATCCAAGAAAAGTCTTTGACAAGAAGTCTTAAATCGGCTCTAATAAGAAGTTGCAATGTCCGGTAGCCGTAAAGCATCCTCCAAATTGATTAAAAATTAATTAAAAATGGAAGAAAAAATGTCCGAATTTTGGACTCCAATTGTTATAAATAGGTTTGTCGAAATCAGGAAATGAATTTCATGTGAGAAATGATAAAGGAAGTGAAAGTAGTATTTTCATTAAGTTGGTCAGGACTGTCAGAATTTTCTTACTATTGTTTTAGTGTAAATTTCTTGCTCATTTTTTTTTTAGTACACAGTGTGCATGAACTTTATTACTTTAGTATGATAGGTGAGGGTACACGCAATTAAGTTAAGGAATTAACACACTTTTAAAACAGCAACTCCCAAAAAAATATAAGGAAAATGGATTCTTACACTGGTTTCATAAATTTGGTAAATTAAGAAAAACAGTTTTTGTTTTTGTTTTTGCTTTTGCTTTTGCTTTTGCTTTTGCTTTTGCTTTTGCTTTTGCTTTTGCTTTTGCTTTTGCTTTTGCTTTTGCTTTTGCTTTTGCTTTTGCTTTTGCTTTTGCTTTTGCTTTTGCTTTTGCTTTTGCTTTTGCTTTTGCTTTTGCTTTTGCTTTTGCTTTTGCTTTTGCTTTTGCTTTTGCTTTTGCTTTTGCTTTTGCTTTTGCTTTTGCTTTTGCTTTTGCTTTTGCTTTTGCTTTTGCTTTTGCTTTTGCTTTTGCTTTTGCTTTTGCTTTTGCTTTTGCTTTTGCTTTTGCTTTTGCTTTTGCTTTTGCTTTTGCTTTTGCTTTTGCTTTTGCTTTTGCTTTTGCTTTTGCTTTTGCTTTTGCTTTTGCTTTTGCTTTTGCTTTTGCTTTTGCTTTTGCTTTTGCTTTTGCTTTTGCTTTTGCTTTTGCTTTTGCTTTTGCTTTTGCTTTTGCTTTTGCTTTTGCTTTTGCTTTTGCTTTTGCTTTTGCTTTTGCTTTTGCTTTTGCTTTTGCTTTTGCTTTTGCTTTTGCTTTTGCTTTTGCTTTTGCTTTTGCTTTTGCTTTTGCTTTTGCTTTTGCTTTTGCTTTTGCTTTTGCTTTTGCTTTTGCTTTTGCTTTTGCTTTTGCTTTTGCTTTTGCTTTTGCTTTTGCTTTTGCTTTTGCTTTTGCTTTTGCTTTTGCTTTTGCTTTTGCTTTTGCTTTTGCTTTTGCTTTTGCTTTTGCTTTTGCTTTTGCTTTTGCTTTTGCTTTTGCTTTTGCTTTTGCTTTTGCTTTTGCTTTTGCTTTTGCTTTTGCTTTTGCTTTTGCTTTTGCTTTTGCTTTTGCTTTTGCTTTTGCTTTTGCTTTTGCTTTTGCTTTTGCTTTTGCTTTTGCTTTTGTTTTTGTTTTTGTTTTTGTTTTGTTTTTTGTTTGTCTTTACTAAGAAAGTAAATTTTGATGACCAGCCTAACACATACTCCCCGAATTCTCTTCCTCCTCCCCCACCCCCTCCCCTTTATACGCCTGCTACGCAGGCTACGATGCGTATAACTTTGAAATTTTCTAAAACTCCAAGTTAAATTTCATGCGGATATGACAACGCTAAATAACTGCAAAAGGATGACATTTAAATACTATGGTTTAATTTTTCCCACCAGGCTTATTATTTCGGCTTGCTAAGCGCTCGTAAAAAGACGGTAATTTTGGGATCGAGTCTTTCGGGGAAAAATACCATGAAGGCCGCCTTGACCACAGGCGGCCCAAGCTCTCAATGTTATCCTTTTTTTTTCCTTTTTATGCGAACGTTCAGGCTAACGCGACATATGGCATGTACTATTACATAACGACCGAATTTGACCACGCGAAACATGACTCCCGCCTTGCAGCATATGGAGGTGTTGTGTTACAACGGTTTGAATTTATAGTGGTTTGTATGGGAATGCAACGGCTTTGCTTGAAAAGCCAATTATTCTTATAGTTTGTGAATAAAATCTACTTACCCTGTTGCTGTGTTGTATTCTTTGTTGTTTGCCAGCTCCTCGGGCCGATCTAAAGCGATTTCGGCGAGTTACCGTTCTGTGGGTTTCCACTACTGAAGGAAAGACAAGGCCGGACACTGATTTCCGGAGTGCCCGCCGCTCGAAGCGAATAAATCCACTGAAAATAACCCTGCCGGCTCAATTCCTCCGTAGAATCGAAGAAGAAATGTTGAAGTTCCATGTCAGTTCACTCGCTACGCGATTCCGTCCACAACGCCTTCGCAACGATACATTTATTTCGAGATTGCTTCGCTCGCAAACTCGAAAACAGCCGCGTCACAAAAGTTAGGACACTTTCGCGGTGTTGGGTAACTATAATTAGCCCGACCGGGGGTAGTCAGCAACGATTTGTCAACGGTCAAACCAAAATGCTCCCCGGGTACCCTCGTGCTTTAGTTGTCAAACCCATAAAGGGAGTGCCCGGTACCCGGGCGAGGAACACTCTGAGAGTGAATTTTATTACCCCGACGAGCTACAATATCAGGAGAACAGCAAATCCATAGCGTTAAATCTTGAATGAGTTGGTGCCGGACAGGACGAAGGAAACAGCCAAGAAGAAATTGAAACTTTCGTCAAATAGCTATATCAATTAAAAAACTAGACCTAGCTATTGTGCATGAGAACTGAAAAAGAGCAATTGTTTAGAGTCAGATTGTCAATTAGTTTAGCGTACTGTCAAAATAAACTCGAAGAGTTGTTTTAGGAAAAGCAATGAAATAATTTTTGAGGGTTTAAGAACAAGTTGTTAACAAAACGACATATACAGTTTGGCTTTATGAAAAGCTCCCTATAGAAGTAACTTTTTACCCAGGCAATGAGGCCTGGGTTTAAATTTCGGCTGCGTCACCTGTGCATGCGTCAGCACATGCAATTTACAGAAGTTGTCGACGTGAAAAGTTAGCACGGATTCCATGATTTCTAGGGCGATGAAATCACATACAAATGAACATACCGTTCGAGGTAGACCAACACTAATAGACGTTAAGCGTTTTCGGAACGGGTCGGTCTGGAAGCCTTATGAGAGATCAATTTACGAGCGAACATTTTGAAAGAATTTATCAAGAATCATGTTATACCAAAGGAGCTATCGACCGGGGCTATCAACTCTTCAACTTGATAAAAAGCATCTTAGAAGCGTCATCATATTTTTAGACGTGGTCGTGAACCAAGTAGAGTCCCAGCACGAACTCAAGAACGTCTGAGCAACAAGAGCAGAAAGGTTAGAGAATTTCTTTGCCAATGTATTTATTCGATTACACCTAGGTAAAACGTTCTGAGAAACTTCGTTAAGTATAATAAAGTTAAAATCTCGAACTAAACGATATTCTCTCGTTATATTCTTGTAACAGAGTTATGTGTCTTTACAAGAATGAAACCCATGTAGGGAATTATGGTACATTTAAGCTGAAAGAAACTAAGGTATGTTGACCCCAGCAAAACAATTCTCGGCCTGCTCTGTCACGCAATCCTGATGCAATAAAAAAAAAAAAATTATTCGAAAACCATTCAGTGGATAAAGTCACGAAATTGTGATGTAATAGGAGATTAAGAAAGATGACACTTATCTAATTTTTCTGTGCGTTTTCCCAAACCTCAGATATTCGTCGAAATATTTTGCACAAATTTAGATAGCCAAGTATGGAGCCGCCATGTTGGTGTACCTCTGCGGTAAACCAACATTGCGGCCGGAAAATAGTGTAAACATCTGGAACTTACTTTGGCTATCTAGGCGACTGATTATCTGTATTGAGCAAACAAGCATTTACATAAGCACTTTTCCTAATAGTTTAACTTCTGAACGGGGTAAAAATCCCGAGATAAGTATATATTTTTCGACAAATGCGTTCGTAGCTCAATGTCACGCACTGCCATAACTCTGTATCGCTTGCTTGGGAAACGCAAAAACAACAACAACAGCAACAACGACAAAGGGTAAGGGAAACAGACTGAAACGTTCATAGGCTGATATAAAGACCTTGACTCATTTCACTCCCTAAAGACCTGCAAACCAGTAATAAGCTATTAATCGATTTCATAAAATGCAATCAAAGGCAGAATGGCTGGAGCACATCGATTCGATTGAATTTTGTACGACTTCAGATGCAGAAAATTTAGCTCAATTGCAATATAGCTAGTGCTTCTCAGTATAACGACTGCCTGGATACACGCAGCAAGCGTTTAGTTTGTTTTAATACCCCAGACCGTCATAGCTGATACGTTTGATTAGCTACACTCAGGCTTAAATCTTTGTATACTACTTTCAATTTAATTGAGTTATGTCTCAGTTCTACAACTTTGTTTAAGCTTGCCAACTGTCAAGCAATATCTGACGGTTACCACTCAATTCCAAGAGATGCCAATCTTAAGACTTACCTTTTTAAGCGTGCATTTTATTTGTAGTTTTTTACTTTTTATTTGTAGTCTAATTGTATTATATAGCGTATTTAATTCTTAGGATGTTAAGTTTCATGATTTAGGATATTAGGTTTTTAAAGGATTAGGATTTTAATTTTAGGATTTTAAACTTAGGATTTTAATTTTACAGTATTGTAAAGCGCCATTGACAATTAGTGAGAAATGGCGCTATATAAATGTATATTTATTTATTTATTTATTTATTTATGTCTCGCTAATAACTAGACGTACTAGTCAAGCAACGTCTCAAACACTATTTCTTGTTTGTTACATTGACGAAAGTGATATTTACAGTTTGGTATCTTGGAAGGGGCTCTTTGAAAAGTTCGTTTTGCCTCTCGAGGCAGTGACCATAGGATTTTCCAGTTTAGGACTGACTGTACGGCGACTTCCGATCATTTTGGCGAAGGCTGTTTTCATCTTTCCATTTAGACCAATGTACAGCCACGGATTTATGGCGCTGTTAGCCTGACTGAGCCAGTAGCAGAAGTAAATGAGAGAAGGCGGCCATAATGCTGCCTTTTTTACAGATTTGTCCATCTGATACACATGCACTGGAAGCCAACAGACTGCAAACACCACTACAACAATGATGAGCATTCGGATGACTTTTTTCTTGGGGATTTGCTGTTGTCGTTGGTTTACATGTACTTCATCGTCCGCAGGCATTTCGTGGAGCCACAGTTTAACAGCAGCTATGATGTAGAGGATGGAGATGATGGCGAGAGGCAGGAGGTAGGTAAGAACAAGGATGTAACTCCAGAAGGCCAGAGGCAATATGACAGTGGCATCAAAGCGGCAGGCACCATCTATAAATTTGAAGACCACTAGTGCGACTGACATCAAGGCTATGGATGAGACCCAAATAAGTGGTGTAATGATCTTGGGCTTCCTGAACCAAATACTACTTCGGAAAGGATACACAACAGCAAAGTATCGATCAAATGCCATCACAGCGAGACAGAAAATGGAGGCGTTAGTAGACACGAATACAGGGTAGTAAAGCTCGCAGGGAATGTGGAAGAAATAAAACATAGTTATGCTGATAGGCATCTGAAACACTGCAATCAACAAATCGGCCACCGCCATGTTAACAAACAGGAAACTTGTCAGATTTCTTGTGTCAGGTTTTTTCCACACGATGTAGATCAGCAGCGTGTTGCCAGCCAAAGCTACGATCATTGTTATGGCGTAAACTATGGAGAAGCTCACTTCAGTGGTGCCTGTCATGTTCTATAAATAAAACAGGTTAGCCATTTGCTTTAATGATATGTAAAACAATACACAAGTACGTTATATTTTGACTTCTCCCCCACTTTTTCCTGCGCCATGCCATTTTTCGCGCTGCACTCCAACAAACTGAACGCCTAGATGGCACTAATGTGTTTCTAGCTCCATACTGTAAACTGCCGCTTATAAGCCCGTTCCCCTCCCGATTATAAAACCTCCTCCCGGTTATAGGCCCATCTACATGTAAACCAAAAAAATCATCGGCTATAAGCCCCCTCGGATATAAGTCTTCTCCCCCCTATAGCTTTATTTGTTTTGAATTCATTTTATCGTGGAATTTAAAAGCTTCGCAAACCTATTTTGATCAATAAGTACAGCTATAATGAATATTAATCCGGTAATCCGTGACTGCCTCGCACAGTCAACAATTCAAAAGTTATAAATAATAATAATTCAGTTCCAAAATACGCCCAATTTTATAGCGGAGCTCCGGCGGCCCGAAGGGCCGCCAAGCGGAGCCCCATACCCATATAGGAAAGAAATGGATTTTCTCATGGTTATCATGGCTAACGGTATTGCTCATGGGCGCGTACGCACGACGGCGACGGAGTTGCGCAACATGGCGGCCATTCTCCACCTAAGCTAAAAGGTTGACAGAAATATACAGCCTTGATTTAACGCCTCCTTCTTTGATATTGGATATCCATGTTATGGTCAATAGACCAATTTCGATATATTAAAATTCAGCCTAACACAATAGACCTCAGGACGAGGCTCTGGGGAATAAACTCCACAAACTCTGTAGTTATTCCCCAGAGCCTCGTAATGAGGTCTATTGTTTTAGGCTGAATTTTAATATATCGATATGATATAACTTTGTGAATTCTCTATTCTCCTTAAATTTTATCTCGTCAGGGTGATAGAATGCACTCCCAGAGTGTTCAGTCATTGTTTTCAGTTGCTACAATTTTCAGGAAAAAAGCAATAGTTTTCTTAATTTCCTTTCACTTTGTGTTAGGACCTTTTAGCATGCTCTTAATTGATCCATGGGCATTACGGGAGAATAATTTTCAAGCAACGAATTAGATTCGTTCTAGTATTAAGTATTTTTAAATTATTATGAATTAGGCATTTCTTTTTATTTTGTATTTTTTATTTTAGTCGCACGTGATGTTTTGTGATTTTACCGATGTATACCATGTAAATGGAAATAATGGACTAGAATTAGCCAATCAGAATGTGCATTATATCGGTTTTAAATACAAATCATATGTAATAAATGTATGTAAATGATATTTTTATGACAGAGAACTGGACAGGGCAAGAACTTCTCCTTCTTTTGTAAATTTATATATTAATTCCTCTCAGTGCTGTCAAAATGTCTCGGGAACCTTCATTTTTGATAGCCCATTATTTTCCACCATACCTAGCGCAGAAGATCACCAAATCCTAACTAATAACCAATATGCGTGCATCTCTGGCCTTTGCTGTGTACTACGTGTATATTCTGTTACCCTGCCTTAACTGCTAGAAACAATTTTGACAGAGCTGTTTCAACAGTTTCACTTAAATTAATTTCCAGTAACAGCACTACATATAGCAGTGTTATTGAGTATGAGCTTTATGGAGGATTTTAAATTTTAATTTTTTTTTATGATTACAGAAGAGAACAAAATATACATGTGTATGCATGTACATGTACATACCCTGATGTTGGTGTTGGTTGCGAATCGTAGTTCATAATAGTCATCCTACTACAGGTAAGGGGGAAAAGTTCAGAAAAATTGGAACATCTCTTCCCCCAGCACACCTTCTGTCTACAGGTGCAATAATCGAGAGGTTTTATATGTATGAAGAGTATTGTAAAGTTATAGACTTAACATTAAAAGCTGACATTTGAACGCCTCCTTTGCTAAAATTAGTCACGATTTAATTGTTATCACTCCCTGTGAATTTATAGAGATTCCAGAGGCAAATTATCATCTACATGTAATGTGAAAGTCCTGTCTTCAAGTGAGGGAAAATGACACAAAAAGTTACAGCGAAAGTAAAAAGAATCATGAATGTTGATATGGTATACATTGTACGTCATGTAAAGGTATTTGGTGAGTGCCGAAGGCATAACATTTCATGTATTGCTTTTTCAGGAAAAAATATATAACAGTGACGTTTTAAAAGGTGTGATCAGAAAAATAATGAGTACATTGTCCAGGCAGTACCAGTTTACGGACGGCATATGCAGACAGTAAGAGGAACTGTAAGCATTACCGGGTAAGTTTGTTTTATGCTTTTGACTCTTGTTCTTGGATTTTGAGTCATTTCATCACAAGAATAGGTAATGAAAGATGCAATAGTTGTTTGGAATTTATTTTTGAAGGCAAACTTATAAGTCTGCCTATGCTGAATAACAGCCATGTGTAAACTGAATGTAAAGCAAACACACTGTTAAAGATGGGGCAACCCTAAAGCACGGAAACTGGAATCCGGAATCTAGAACCAAAAACCGGAATCCAGAAACCGGAAACCGGAATCTACAAATCAAAGAAAAAAAGTTCTTCAAATACTCGAAAATTGTTTTGCTTAGGTTTTTGCCTCTAAAAAATAAGCGGCCAAGTAAAAGGACCTTAAACTGAACCTTTTTTGAAACAAAAATTCCCCATCTGTCGAAATTCGTGCAACCGTTATTTCTAGTGAGGGCTATGATTATCAGAATCTTAGTAAAGTGCGTCGTTATTTTATTCCAAGCACCCTGAGAACGTTTAAAATAAGTTTGCTGGTAATTAACCAGGCAGCCATGGGCCGAGTGCGGATCATGTTCTACCCGTGTTTTTTTTTTTTTTTTTTTTTTTTGTCAGTGACCAACCCAAACTTCCTCTCGGCCAAATTTTGAATCATGCAACCTGTGATGTTTTTTTTTGCCAAAAGCTGTTGAAACATTAATACAAGGACAATGTTACGGATATTGTTTTCTATATTTGTGTGTAAAATATGGTTTCTTTTGGTTTTATCGAGGCGTTGGATTCGAAGGGAAATAATAAATACCCTTAAAACACTAAAAAAGGATAATACGTCAGCCATGGAATGCGCTGACGTTGCAGCTTTCATTTTCGCTACTTGACAAATAAGATCGTGTTTACTTTGCAAGTTTATTTTGCCAGAGGCGATGGTCACTAATTTATTTGCAATTTTGCGAGTATTCTTGTGGGTTTCTGCAAATGAAGCGAATTCTTTGGCTGTTTCATCGGAGCAAGTTAAGAGATTTGAAGAAAAATTAAATATTTGCCGAGGTAAACAAGAGCTTGCCAGAACTTGCAACGTTTAAGTTAGTGCTAGGAGAAAAAACAGCCCTGGATAGCGTAAACCCTCTGATTGTGTGACTTGCGTGACTACTTCAAAGCACAAACAAATTAAATTTTGACTTTTCAGGAAGAAAGCTGTTTATTAATAGCGTGACACTCGTTTCCTTTTGTATAATTCATGGGCATATCCCGAGCGAACTTCCAGATTAAGACCATTGCGTCATCATAGATTTCACAAAGGCTAAGAGTGATGGTGCAATAAGTTACAACACAGTTTGTGTTGATCAAGTGGTGTGTTTACAGTAATCAATGAATCATGAAGGGCTGCTTTGGAATGTGCACTGCGTTGTGGCTGTAGTATTAACAATAGTTAAATTTTAAAAATACGGTTATAAGATCTAAAAGATCTTCTTGTTGCCATTTTGTTTAATAAGTGATCTGCAATTTACCGGAGGTATAAATTTACCCTTTATGTCTAGCAGATACTGAACAAGATAGAAAATGTCATAGAGAACAAGATGTCCGTCAGTGGCAGCCCCCTGTACATTGACGGTCACGCCCCCACTTTCGAAGTCCAAAGGCTAACCTGGCTCATCTAAATATAAAATTTGATTTTTCCACCAGATATGAGACTAATTCCAGATCAACACTATTTCCACACTGATACTGTGACAAATCAGCAGTTTATATTCTTGGCGACCATCATATTAAAACAATTTATATAAATGTTTCACACTTACTTCCGTCTGCTTCTCGCTTGCTAACAGATTGGACCACATGTTGTTAAAAGATGCTAAAAGACTGCCAGAAACTCAATGCAATGGCGTGTTGTTATTTGTGCTACTCACCAGTCTTCTCAGAGCATTTGATCTAGACAAGAACCGTGCTCTCACCAGGGCCAGGTTGAACAAAAGATGAGTAACTTAGCCTTTGAGCAGGCTCTCTTGTTTGGGCCGTGGGCATGAGTGGCAAAGCCACATGAAGGCACTCACTCACATGCCAATGCTCAGACACCAGAAACAGATACCAGAGCCTGCTCGCAGACTATGAGCAACTCCATCCACCCGAAAAATCACCAACCCTGACTGGATAGGGACTTACCCAATGGATAGCTTTATCCAGCTTTTGAACAATCGGGCCAGATGTATAGCTAAGGGTTGTTCAGAACTAGTCAATAATTTTTTTAGCAATTACAGCTTGTGGCTAAAGTAAAGCCAAGAAAATAAATAACAGCAAAATAATTTTTCCCCATATTTATTTATTAGACATTGCTGAAGTGAATTATTCCTACCATCATTCATAATATCTGGATTCCGGATTCTGGGTTCTGGTTCCAGATTACGGTTTTTGGTTTCAGTGTTTTAGGGTTGCCCTTAATGAAGTACGTGCATGTTAATAATCTTGAATAATTTGAAATTTCAGAGAGTTTAAAAATATCATATCATATCTGTGATGGTTCTGAGGTGGAGGGCTGTTACATGTACATGTAAATGTCTCATGCAAGGTTTTTCACTTGTTATGATTCAGCTGCCAATAGTTTCTGTATCTGTTGGTGTGCAACGATCTACACCAATATTTCAACCTAATAATGTACAGTGTATATTAATTAACCAAATTATGCTGCTTTTAGTTGACCAATGCAACTACATAGTAATGTGATGTTGAAACACACAAATTTACAAACATGCCCAGTGTCAACTTGTCAAATATATGAACTGGCCAGACAGTCTAGATTACAAAATTTTCTGAAAGTTGGAATTATCAGGTAAGATATTTCTTAAACATTATTTTGTAATTAGTGATTTCTCAGACATTGTTTTCTTCAAGAAAAGATTCATACCCCACATATGGAGGTTTTTTTTTCTCTAAGGGCTCCCTCCTCGTGTTACTTTGGAATTTCTAATGACTGGCCATGGATGGGTGTGAATATCTTCTGGAATTGCACATTCAGATTAAGTCAACAAGAACATCAGTATTTACCCTGACAAAGTCTGATTTTCAGCCTGGATGGCTCTTTGATTGGGACTGTGCACATAGTTGTACAGCAATATTCCCGTTTCTTGTTTAAAGCAAATTGCATGTGCTCTCGAAAGCAAGTCGCCAAGTTCATAACAGTTATATATGTTTGCTTTGCATCTCAAGGCAGAGCCTACCACTGTGAAAGTTTTGGTACCATCCCCCTAGCATTTGATTCACTACTGTAGACACTTGGTAAACGAATAACAATAAAATACACTGTATATCAATGAAAGGAATGTCGTCTGTTGGTTAAAAATTATAATTAATATGTGTTTGCATGTTCAGTGGTGTTCAAGTAGCAGCTATATACAGTATGATTACATCCCTGTTCCTGTCAGTCAATATACGAACAGTGTACACATAGGCAGCCTGGATTAAAACATCAAAGATTTTCAAAGCAACCATGGCCATTTGAGATATTTCTAAAGAAATATAAATTCAAGGTCCTTGTGATTGCATATAGGGATTGATTTTTATTGTAAAAAATATCTTACTGAGTGTATTGTTCTTGTGTACTAATTGTTCATGTAGAACACAAAGACCACTATTATGACCGAGGTATTAATGTGTGAAAAGTTCCATGAAAAAATGCACTGGGAGCAAATTAAATCATCACAGATGCAGCTTCTGAGAGATCCCCAATATTAATTGAACATGCATTGTACATACATGTAAAAGAGTTTGAAAATTTATTACTCAAGATTGTAATGCTTTGTTTCGTTTCTCTATATTTACAGACAACTTGATGCCATAATAATTTCTGCACTAAGTTCACTGAACAAACTGACTTGCAAGTTGAGCTCTGCAACCCATACTTTGTGTAGTAATATCATAGCTACAACATTGTGACAGAAACACTGTATTAAATTATTAAGAAACACCTATGATGCATGTATTAACTAATTATTTAAAGTGTCTGATAAATTAATCATTTTTTCTTAGAGATAATTTACTCATAATGTCATGGTTTAGTTAAACAATTGCTTTTTTGGCTTAAAAATGATATTTATTGTGCTTGGTTTATGTTGCTCTTAAATCAATTTTGTGATAACCTGCATTGGGCATGGCATAAATTAATATTTTGCCAACACGAAATGAAGAACTGGGTCTTAAGCAAAGTTGCAGGATTAGTATTTTTGCAGTAAGAAAGAGTTGAGAAATTTGTGACATTCTACCGATTGCCTTGCCATTCGCAACGTCCAATAAGGTTAATTTGTTCCCTAGTGTTGCACAAATAGTGTTCTCTAATTTACAAATTATTTCAATCTGTTGTTTAAATGATTACCTTATAACCCCAGGTCCAGCTTTGGTGCATGTAGGATATTAAGAGCGATTTTCTGAGAGTGTCGAGAATCGGAAGACACTCACGAAAAATAGATTTTTCTTTTATTTCGCCAAAACATACCTTTGGGTGAACTTATTCATGGAAAATAGTTTAAAGTTCCAACGATTTATTTTACGGCCAAAATTTAAGAAAGTTCGAAATTCGCATATAGTGGCGGTTTTCGCGGCTTAAAATGTTCAGAATTTCACGCTTCTTTACGAAAACAGCGGGGGCGTAAAAACAATCCTATGAAAACAAAACTTGGCACAAATATTATTTCATTCTTACACTTTAAAACCGTGTAATAAGTTTCTTGAAGCTTTGTTTGTAGCTTTGCAACGAAGGGTATTTGTACAGCCGCCATTTGTGTCTCTTGTCAAGGAACAAATAAAGGTCAACTTTGACTAGTATAAATGGCCTCTGGTATATATCATTTGGTCAAAATATCTACATTTTAGGAAACCTTGGTTATTGTTTTTTTCCTCCGAAAAGGTATAGCGCTGGGAATTAAAATTTTCTCCGTCAGTAAAATAAAATGTTACGGCATATAAGCGAGTTCACATTTATGCAAATTACAAGGTTATTCTTTGGAAGTCAACGGTTTAAAACAGGAAACAACGACTCACCGTTACTTACGTTCCTTCTGCTGCTATACAAACGATTTTAACTTCCCAGTGTCCTTGTGGGCTGTTCTGTAAAATATTTCCAGTAAAACAGCGAGCATAAACGGCCATAAAATTAGACAAGGTCGACAATGTTCGGCAGGTATATTTTGCAGGGCGCAGGTTGCAGGTTGCAGGTTGAAATTTAATTATAACTGGAAAACTGCTTACACTAAAAATAATTAATAACCTATATACTCGTCAGGGGTTCTTACATAAAGTAGTTCGCCTCTTTCACATAGTGAAAACACGGTCGATCCGCTATAAGTACTTATCGATCGACATGCTGAAACCAGTGAAATCTCTTCAAAGCCATCTAAATGGCCGCTCCACAAATGTTTCCATCGATTCCAGATTTGGCTCGGGTCTTCCTACAGGACTCCACGTGCGAATTTTTATTTTAGCTTGCCATTGATGCATTTATGTATACTATTTAAACGCTACGGTTTCCTAGCGAGCGCGCCAATCTTTTCAACGTTTTCTATAGCTTCAAGTTAATATTGTTGCGGAATCTATACTCTACCTAGCTTCACCGTCATCGCTACAGTCAGTAAACACTTGTAAGTCTTTATATTCTGTCCTGTATTTTTCTTATCGCTCGGCTCTTCTTCACATGAATTTTTATTTATTTTTCTAGTCGAACCTCGCTCGATCTTTCAATACTCAACGGGCTCCTCGAGTCTCTTCAACAGAGCGTGAGTTCGAAATCTCTAGGCGTAGCGTCAACAACAACTGTAAGCTACACTTCCCTTAACAACAGAAGATTGCCATCACAAATGAAGCAAATAAATAACGAAATGCAATAATATAAGATTTTAACCGACGCAATATACTAGCACAAACTCAGTGTGCTTTCATTTTGGTATTCACAGGGAAGAAACCAAATTCAGCACATGTTTCAGATGATATTTCAGCTGTTTCTTCAAAACCAATAATTCATTGCAGGCTTAAAATCATAGGAATATACTCTCCTCCCATCGCTTCGGCGGGTTTGGCACTTACGTGCAAGCCACCTTTCTGAGCGATTGCAAACAGCGTCATGTAACAGTCACGGTAAGTCTACCACCTGTACGTTTCTTTTTAGTGCCAGCGGTTTTCCAGTTATAATTAAATTTCAACCTGCAACCTGCAACCCGCGCCCTGCAAAATATACCTGCCGGACAATGTTTATATTTGAGATGAGACACTGAGTGGCACACACAGTCCTGGCCGTTTTCATCGTCTTGCTCAATATGAATGAATATTCGCTTCAAACCGTAGCAAATTAGTTTCTCATATCCATATGCCTCATGTCGACTCATGAGTAAATAAATCAAATAAATCATTCCCCGTACAGTGAATAAACAACTCGACTGACCTCTGAGGTCAGTCGAGTGGTTAATTCAATGTACGGGGACTGATTTATTTACTCATGAGTCAACATGAGGCATATGGATATCAGAAACCAATTTGCTTCGGTTTGAAGCGAATATTCTATCATATATTGAGCAAGATGATGAAAACAGCCAGGACTTTGTGTGCCACTCAGTGTCTCATCTCAAATATAAACATTGTCGGCCTTGTTTAATTTTATCGCCGTTTATGCTCGCTGGAACTATTTTACTTTTTTTACTGGAAATATTTTACAGAACAGCCCACAAGGACACTGGGAAGTTAAAATCGTTTGTATAGCAGCAGAAGGAACGTAAGTAACGGTGAGTCGTTGTTTCCTGTTTTAAACCGTTGACTTCCAAAGAATAAACCTGTGATTTGCATAAATTTGAACTCGCTTACATGCCGTAACATTTTATTTTACTGACGGAGAACATTTTAATTCCCAGAGCTATACCTTTTCGGGTGAAAAAAAAAACAATAACCAAGGTTTCCTAAAATGTAGATATTTTGACCAAATGATATATACCAGAGGCCATTTACACTAGTCAAAGTTGGCCTTTATTTGTTCCTTGGCAAGAGACATATATGGCGGCTGTACAAAATACCCTTCGTTACAAAGCCACAAACAAAACTTCAAGAAACTTATTACACGATTTTAAAGTATAAGAATGAAATAATATTTGAGCCAAGTTTTGTTTTCATAGGATTGTTTTTACGCCCCCGCTGTTTTCGTAAAGAAGCGTGAAATTCTGAACATTTTAAGCCGCGAAAACCGCCATTATATGCGAATTTCCAACTTTCTCAAATTTTGGCCGTAAAATAAATTTTTGGAACTTTAAACTATTTTTCCATGAATAAGTTCACCCAAAGGTATGTTTTGGCGAAATAAACGAAAAATCGATTTTTCGTTAGTGTCTTCCGATTCTCGACACTCTCAGAAAATCACTCTTAATGCATTGTTCATCCATTTTGCTGTAAATTATCTTTAATAGGCCATTTTACAGTTGTGTACTTAGTTGACTGGCCTATGACTGCAAGTGCCTATGACTGCAAGTGAGGCTGGAGCTGACCTTGCTTTGACACAGACCTCTCTGGTTTTCTCATGTAAATGCCAACTAGTTAGCATAAGAACAACTTGATTTACACAACAAAAACAGTGAGGTCATTATCAAAACAAGGTCACCTCCAGCCTCGCTGCCATTCAAAGGCCAGGTCACTGAACAGACAACTGAGAAATGGTCTACTGGTGTGTCAATGAAAACATATCTGGGATATGCTGGCTTTTTCTGACAAATGCACCTATGTGTCATAATCTTTGAATGCGTTTGGTTGTGTAGTGCAGACAAAATACACGTACATAATATAACTTACTCATAGCTTACTTATAATTCTTGGTATAATTTAATCATAGCAAAATTAATTAATGGTACCCAGTAACAGCTCCTGTGGTCCACGACCTCAGTCGAGAAAAAGAACAAATCACTTTGGAATTGAATAATAAAATTATTATCAGAAGCCTATGCAAGTATTCATGATCAGCAACAAAATATCATATTTATCGTTCATGCCAAAGTGATTCTGCTTATACTTATACTTTGAGATATGGTGCAAACCCTTTCAGCAGGAGGAGACTCCATACAAAAATAAAGATGGCTAACTATCTTTGGGGATCAAGTTAGAAAACAAACCTTTTAAACTTTTTACATGTTTATACTATTTTGGTATTCTTGTGAGATTTCATTTGGTAGAGATTTTGGGGACTGCGTATTTTATAACCACTGCATTTCAGTCATACCCCACAACAACAAAAATTGTACACTTCTTTTGTGCGGGAGTCCCCGTGTTAACTAAGAAGGTATATAATGATTAATAACAATGTCTTGTCTTTCTCAATAAGAAAGGACAAGAAATGCCACCAAAAAGCACAGAAGACAGTTCTGTTATGTGATCAACATTTTTGGTGGCTCCCCTGAAATCCTTGAAATCATGGCTCTATTTTCATCATCACACCATCTTACACCTCAATCTGCTGATGTAATCCTATTTCGGGCTGAAACTATAAAATCGCCCGCAGTTTACCTTACATACATGTACATGTTGGATTATTTTTATTAGCGAC
This sequence comes from Orbicella franksi, assembly GCF_964199315.1. Classification (NCBI taxonomy): domain Eukaryota; kingdom Metazoa; phylum Cnidaria; class Anthozoa; order Scleractinia; family Merulinidae; genus Orbicella; species Orbicella franksi. The sequence goes on along the minus strand of NC_138155.1, from coordinate 12,693,615 downwards.
AACATTCCAAAAAATGACTGACGAGCTCCGCTTTTAGGCTTGGCTAAATCTATATATTAGTACGTCAAATAACGTCATTTGACACGCCATCTTGGATCTGTCATCTTGGATTTCACTAGTTTTATCTCAGAAAAGTTAATTTCTGGCGAGCCCTAGTTGCCTTTTTTTTATTGATGCAATTTTATTTTCAGGACGAACACTTACATTTACACTTACATTTTATACTTACATTTACACTTACACTGTACCTACTACTTACATTATTCTAATGCTAACTAAGTGCATTTACATGACAAAAGCAAAGAACTCTGTATCAAAACAAGGCTACCTCCAGCCTCGCTGTCATTCAAAGGCCAGGTCACCGAGCAGAGAACCGAAAAATGGTCTAGTAAGAAACGGTATGCGTGCGGCGTGCATTATCGAGTTATGGATGCACGCGGGAGGTTGCTACGGCGAGTTAAAAGTTCCTCGGGCACACAAACAATTTCAAACTGCTCAGAAAAATTGCAGTCGGTAAAAGCGTTTCTCAAAGCTTGGTTAAGCTTAAATTTGGATAATTTTTCAGAAGAATTGAAAACAAACTGCACCTGGTTGAAGCTATGGTGGTTGAGTTTTCTGCCCTTCAGGGCCTCTTCAGCAAAAGAAAAGAACAACATGGAGCCGGACATTTCTTAAAAGCGAGAGTGGAGAAGAAAGCGACCAAAAAACCCTGGCTATGAGCTGTTTGGGATGCTCTTATTCAATAACAGGTTTGTGTTTTAAAATTGATGAACTGCGCGTCTGAACTTTAACATATGAATGGCTGTTAATAATGATCTCTGTCATTTTCGTCATTTGGTTAAGTAAGCTTAAATGAACAGAAGACTGAGGCCTTAAGGAAAATGTCAGAAATGTAAGCTTATATTTGTGCAGGATGCAGTATTTCCTTCCAGCGGCTGTTTCTTCCGGCTATGAGCGTTCGAGCAAAACTAAAACTCCCGGGAACTAAAATGATGCATCAGAGGTTACCAATATTTGATAAAACTTCCATTATTAAAACTCAGCAAAACTATTACCTTTAACGTTCTTGGAACAGAAGGAATTCATAAGTAAGACTTTACAAACAGGGATTTGTTAAAGCTTTCATGTTCAAGTTTTGTTCGCCGAAGACATTTAAATGGCTTTCGATGCCAGAAAAGTTTTACAATGAAAGCTTGTTCTGAATTTTATTGTCGTCAAATCGACAGAAAATTATCTCTAAAATTGCCCCAGTGTATCAATAACCTCGAAAGATTGATATAGACCAGTTTGTTGTTGTTGTTGTTGTTGTTGTTTTTTGGTCCGTCTCCGAGTGCCGAGTGCCTTTGTTCAACCAGCTGATTCAACCTCTGTTCGCTTAAATTTGCAAATGGAGGCCAAGCAAGAAACTTGAGCTCGAAACGTGGTAGGTCACAGGAATAATATACCTCCCCTTCGGAAGAATCATTAGATTTTTCCATATTTTAGGGGAAGAAAAATAGGAATTGTGTTTCACAAAGTGTCAACATCGATGGAAAAAATTGCCGAGAAAAAGTCCAAATAGACAAACTTACGTGAGCGTGCAACCCACGGGCAAATGGATCGAGCGTATTAGCCAAGCAGAACGAACACCTCGCTAAGGCTATGTTAAAAAGTGAAGGGAATAGCTACTGAAAGTCTCAGCCCCTTAGAGCGAATCGTCTTTTCAAAACTTTGAAGAAACGTTATGGATGGGGATCCTTGTTCGCCCGAGGGTTAGGTTTACTTCCACCTTCAATGGCACAAAAAATTCGTTTTTTCTTTTATGTGACAAAATTTAATTCAATCATTTTATCTAAAGTTTTCAAAAGAAAAATAATAAAAATTTCAAAAAGAGGCTGAGTTATTCAGAAAAAAACGTATTTTCAAATAAAGTTAATAAACCAGGAAGGTGTCATAATTGGAATGGACGAGACCCCCGAGAGAAATTTTCGTGACAAACGCTCATCTTGGAGCTCGTATTTCATGTCATTTGGTATTGTTTATATCGCGCATTTGTTCTTTTCCATTTTGCTATTTTGCCCGTTTTAGTGTCTATCTCTTCAGTGCGACAGCGAGATAGAAAACGTGCTGCAATGCGGTGTTCTTCCCGGGAAATCCTGATCCATTGTCACTGACGCTAGGATGTCCTGTTGTTCGATTGGTTTGCGGTTTCATAAGGCGAGATAAACGCCTGGCATGGCTCGAGTTGTTTACGAACCTTTATGAGCTAAAATCTCGTATTTGATTTTGGGAGGAATACCCCTACTTTGAGCGAATTTATAGGGTATGCAGATTTGATGGATTTTCGTGAAATTTCGCCAGAACATTCCAGAGATAATGACAAACGAAAGTGTGTCGGGAAATTTGGATATTTAACATATTTTTCCCCTGGCGTCCATTTACGCAACACGTCTCGCATACTTTTAGCTACTGCAGCTTTTGATGCGGACATCTAGATAACCAATCAGAATATCGAAAAAGCCAGACACCCTTTCTTTGACTAATGCCTTGTGAACAAGACTGCGCAGCCATTTTGCTCGAATGGCGGCATCCGACAGCCGATAAATTCAATAGAAGAACCCTCGGTCGTTTCACACCTTACCGGCTCCTGACACTTCCTAAAAGAAAAAATCGCTTAAATTGTATTTTTATCCCAAACTAAATTTATTAAGCTTTCTTCTGATATATAGTTTGTTGGGGTTTTATTGAAACTGGCGCGCGTGCGAATTTTTTTTTCACGAAGGACACACGCGAAGGTGGGAAGTAACCTCAAGAACTACATTACACCAAACTCCAGTCCATTTCCAATTACTGGTGTAATTTTCATATCAATCCCATTAAGGGAAGACTGTTAAAAAGCTGATTGAAAATGCTTGGTATAGTCCAGAGAAAACTGTATCGAGACACACCCAAAAAAAAACATTAGGTTCCTCTCTATCACTATGGTCTAATTTGTTCCACAGATGGGACACAAAGTATCGTACGGAATGTTTCTTTGTTTTGTTTCTTTGTTTTTGTTGTTGTTGTTGTTGTTGTTGTTTTTTTGTTTTCGAGATGGCGATGTTTTGGTTTTGCTGGTACAGTTTGAGATTGGTTGAGTAGCCTTGGTTTCGATTTTAGGAGAATCAATTGAAAACTCCTCTATGTCTACATCGATACGAAGTTGGCTGTGCACGTGCGTTAAAAAAAAAAAAAAAGTTTGTAGCCGTCGCTGTAAAACAACAACGTGCATTGTTATATCTCCCACGTCAAATATGTTTTCCGATTGCATTTGGAGGAATACGTCTCACGTTGAATGAGTCAAACCTCACTAACTCCCTATGTGAACAAAACTTAACCTTCAATATTCCCTTCGGCTTCTCCCAGGGAAAAAATAGAAGGTATCGGGGAAACAAATCCATGTTTTACAAATCCACCTTTTACAAATCCATGTTTTACAAATCCATCTTTTACAAATCCACCTTTCACAAATCCACCTTTTACAAATCCACCTTTTACAAATCCACCTTTTACAAATCCACCTTTTACAAATCCATGTTTTACAAATCCATCTTTTACAAATCCACCTTTTACAAATCCATGTTTTACAAATCCATCTTTTACAAATCCACCTTCCACAAATCCACCTTTTACAAATCCACCTTTTACAAATCCACCTTTTACAAATCCACCTTTTACCAATCCACTCCATGTTTTACAAATCCAGTCCACTCCACTCCAGTCCACTCCACTCCATGTTTTACAATATGCCAGGTTGGAGTGGAGTTTCCCCTAACATGACAGTTATAAGTGTAATAACCTTCTCCAGGGGCAAGTTGAGTGTGTCGAGTCGAAACCTTTTTAACCTTGCGTAACAGATAGCAACTTAAGGCAACTTAAGGCGACTTAAGGCGATTTAGGGCGACTTAAGGCGACTTTAGGCGACTTAAGTCCCCAGAGTAGGCCTAATCTTGTTTGTTGGTTATCCCAAAGCTATTCGTAGCTGTTTACATAGTTCAGTAGCTTTAGATACGAACCCCTCGGATATAACTGAAAATGGCCTTGTGTAACCTAACAATGACGCATTCTTTTTAGACACAAATCAAACACGAATTTACTTTTTTCTTATCAGATCAGAAGAGAAATGGATGTCTGAGAAGACACCATGAGTGCGTGTAACTAACAATATGCAAATTATCTTTTCTAACTGCCATTGGTTATTGTTCAATCAGCGAAAGATCTGCCTCTCGCTTCGCTCGAGGGCGATGATTGATTAAGCGAAGGTTGACTGGCAGCAGGTCTACCTAACGGCATAAACATAACGACCTGAGGAGGACGTTAGCTCGTTATGTTTGCAATGTGAACATCCTCACATTTTGACATATTAGCAAGGCCCTGTTAGGGGCTGAGGGGGGGGGGGGGAGGTACCCATGTCCCCTGTCTGAAATTCGCTACTAGCCATGCCGGCATTTGGCAAGAATCCTATGTCGCCTGTTGGGATTTCGTCTCAGAGAAATTGTGTCGGGAAATTTGTCCTTGTTCGATTAAAACGAAGCTTCACGTATAACACATCGTAATACTTTTGTTTATTTAAAAGAAAAAAAAAAAAAAAACCACACAGTGCTCTCAAGTCTCACGCATTGAGCATGAGGCTCACGCAAACGAATTCAATCTTGCGTTGTCACGCTGAAAATATTATTTCTCACGCATTGAAGGTTCCTTGCTGTTTTAGTCAAGTACATATAAAATTATAATTAAGTATCTCTTTGGATATAATTTACTCCTTAAATGCTTTGCACTTGCTTCGAACACTTTTCAGCAGTACGAATTCTCATGCAGAGCCAGCATTTCTCTGGTCAGTGGGTTTAATGATTACTTTATGGTTATTTTAAAGCATCACGTTTCGACTCAGAATGAAGGAAAAGACTCCTTAGCTACATGTACTTAAATTTTTCAAAATTTGCTAAGGAGCTGGGAAATGCGTGTATCTTAATGTGAACCGTTTTCCTACGATGTTGAAAAACGGAATTCGAACTTCCAATTTCGTTTTTCGTTTACCCACGCCATCGGAAAAGGGAATTCGAGATTCCACCTTCGTTTTCCGTTTTCCTACTACATTGAAAATGAAATTCCAACTTTTATTTTCGATTTTCGTTTTCCCACAACTTTGGACAATAGAATTATAATTCTAGAATTCTTTTTTTTTTTTTTTTTTTTTTTTTTTCGTGTTCCGTTTTTATAAGATATTGAAAAACGGAATTTGAACTTCGATTTTCATTTTATTTTCTGTGTTTTTGTCACTTTCTTATGTTACCTGAATCGGAAGAATATTGTCACCTCCTGTCGCTAACGATAGACCTGGAAAGCACATCCTTGATGAAGTCTTTGTCCGCCGCTCTCTTACTGAGGAAAATAATAGTTATGAAGACCTTCTCGAGGTAATCAAGAACCGTTACCCTATTCTAAGGGGCTGCACAGTAGTTTGCTAAGTGTAAAGAGGTTTTCCAGTTGGCAAGGTATCAAGAAGAGAGGGTCAGTTGCGGATGGAACAGTCGACATCCGGTCAGTGTAAAATAAGGACTGCGGACTGGGGTAAAATGCAGACCGTAGACTTTTTAACTGAGTCGTTTTACCCTTCCCATCATTGAGAGCTTACCGTAAACAGGCAAACCGGAGCGTTATTTAAGCTAACCTGAGTGATATTTAGGCTAAGCGGAGCATTGCAAACTTTCACTACGATTAACCTGAATAACCCTGTTTCCGGTTAGAAATCGATAATGGAAATAACACCGTCGATATATACTTAAAAAGTCTGTCATCTGTAGTCTGAAGTCTGCATTTTGCCCCAGTCTCCAGTCCGCAGTGTGCGTTTTACACCGACCGGTCGATATCGAAGGCGCCATATCCGAGGTTCGACTGTATGTTCCAAATCGATCATGACAAGCCTTCGTACTGAAACTTTTTGACCTTGTAATTATAGTGGGACCTAAATAACCATTTAATTCCGTGAATTGTGATGGTATACGCATAATTCTATTTCCTTGTTGATATCGATATCGTGGTAGTCCTATTAAACAGAAGGCATTTATTAACAGTCAAGGCAGCTCAATACGGTTTGTAGCGGGCTGAAAAATTCGTATATATTAGTTTTCTATAAATATAGCTGCACAGTTTTAGGCTATTTGTTGAAATCAAGACTCCGTATGTACAGTCAGTGACATCATGTACAGTTAGCTATGATGTCCATCTTGAGGATCGTAAGGTAGGAAAAAATATATACAAGCCAAAAGAGTGCTAGCGTCTGCTTAATAGGCTACTGTCTTGAGATAATGTAATAGAACACGAAAACGAAAAACGAAAACGAAGTTCAAATTCCCTTTTTCAATGTACATGTCTTACGAAAATAGAACATGAAAAACGGAAACGACTATTGCAATTCTGTTGTACGTAGTCACTGGAAAAAGAAAAACGAAAAAAAAAGTTCCAATTTCGTTTCCAATGTAGTAGGAAAACGAAAAACGAAAATAAAAGTTCGAATTCTCTTTCCCGATGGTGTGGGTAAATGAAAAAAGAAGCTGGAAGTTCGAATTTCGTTTTCCCATGTCGTAGGAAAACGATTGGCACTAAGATACACGCATTCTGGGGGCACGCTGAGGGGCATATTGGGGGTATGCTTTCCAAGGGCTTGGGCATGCTTTCGAGCGCTGAAATTGCTAACCTCCTAGGGGATGTGGGGGCATGCTCCTCCGGGAAATTTTGAAATTTAGACTCTTAGAATTGCTATTTTCAGCCTTTTTCCAGTCAGTATTTGGACCTAAAGTACAATCGAATCTATGACTATTTTTACCAAGTTTATGTTTAACAACCGTTCTTTAACTCTCAACGGCCTGAATCAGATAATCTCTCCTTTCGATAATCTTCCTTTGAATTTGGCGTAACCATTACCTTCGACTGAGAAGACCTTGGCAGCTTTCCCCCGTCTCTCTTCTCCTAGTTGATAATACAGCTTCATATTCTTTTACTGGTGACCCACCAATAAAAATATGAAGCCGACTATCGAAGATCTCTTTCCTTTTTCCTCAAGCGTGTTGTTAGGCATTTTAGGGCACTGCTCACTCAGCTGAGAGTGAGAAAAAATACTCAGCAATGACGGACTCGATTTATTCGATGTGGACGTTTTAGTATATTTAAGAAAGTCTGGGTTTCACAAACCATCGAAATCGCGCGTGAGAGAGGAAAACACATTTAAAACTCTGGAAATGCATCTTCACTTCAACTCAGACATTTAAAACAATCACTGCATTCTGTCGTTCGTCGCCAATTCATAGTACCCATGTCGCCGTTTCAAGGCCGTGTCGCTTGTCGGAATTTACCCCTAACAGGGCCTCATTAGCAACAAAACAGAATGAACAAAACGACATAAGGAAAGCAAAAACTGATAGTTTTGTGATATCTTTATAGGTCGAATATGTTTTCATTACCGACATAAAGCGAATACGTAGTTATGTCGGCAGTTTGAACTAGGCCTAACACTAGTGCAAATATTACCAACTGTGCTCTTATCCAGTATGTCCTACTGTTACAAATGAGTAGGTGACTCATTTGCATGCAAAACCCCATTCAGTATCCCGTGGATGTAGGCATACCCACGAGTAAAAACTGACACCAGCAAATGGTATATTAACAATGCATCTAAATAGTCAGATTTATTCAATTTGGTGCAAACTATTGTTCGCCGTTGTCAACGGTTGCCGTAAGTGTTAATATGCCAATTTCGATATATTAAAATTCTAACTTTTACAAAGATTGATGGCGAAAGGAGAGTTTGTTTTTTCCTTCCCAGAGAGAAGCGAGAGAAGCCACAAAACCTTTGTATTTATCTCTACACTATATGACAGAACGATTTTTAAGTGAACAACTGTTTAAACCAAGCGTTATGCAGAGAAACGCATACATCCTCGATATTAGCTGATATTCTCCGCCCGTGAGAACGTGCCAGCCATTTCACATTAACAAATATATCTTGAGCAGATAGAAACTTTTATAGAAAAGAATCCCTTATTGAACACTCTTAAGAGTTATTGTCTGAGAAAACCGGGCAGGTGGTCAAAGATGGGAGTCAGCCAAATTATTCCATACCAACATCATAGATAGGTTAGGTTGACTTATGGATAAATATACTAAAGTTTGCTCTTCAAATGTTTTGGTATAGGAGATATGAGATCCACTCTCCATCACCCCCTCAGGTCCCAGTTTTTCTCGTAAATTTGACCCACATTTGACATCAAGCAAAAACTGTAAAATTTAGCGAACGAAGTTCGTGTTTTGTATCTGATATAAATGGACATAGAACTACTTGTGAAAAGCCAGAGATATGAGAAATAAGCACAAGTCAGTCTACACCAGATACCAAAAATAGGCTATTTTCAACTTCCCGCAGAACGCACAACTAAAACTTCAGCAATAATCGGATGCCAAAACCAAACACTCTTACCTTCCCTCTATCACAAACAGCAACAATCTTTTTGGGCCATTCAAACACCAAGAAACTACATCACCTCCATTTCTCCTACCACTCGATGTCCTGTACAGCATTAAACGACGCAAGCGATGTGCTGTTTAAGCCGCTCCTGGATTTCGCATTGGATTTGTCCGAAGTTGAATATATACAGTTGATCAAATTAGTTCCACAAAAAATTTCAAATCCCTTCTCTTTCGAATTTAACGGAAAGAAAATAGGAAAACACCAAAATGAACACAACGTCGCCATGTTGAATTTTTTGACTCGGGACAGACTGGGAACTAGTTGACTGGTGGTACAGGAGGGATGGGTGATTGTTCCACGCTGTTTTCATAAGAAAGCTTTTATATTGAAGGAAGGCTAGTCTAGGCTCATACCGTCAGTGGCAACGTCTAACGAACTATTAGGATATGAAGATACGAACGAGAGTTAACAAACATTTTCCTTGCTTAATTTTAAATGGCCTAAGGGAAAATCGTTTTGACATTTAAGTTGCATTTTGTGGGCTTTGAATAGGCGAAGTTTCCAGGTCAAGCAATCTTGTACCGTCAAAGCCGAGACACGTAGGGGCCAAACCACCCCCCTAATGTTTCATGAAGGCTATATTTGCTTGGTCCATATATTTCTGAACCAACTTTGGCACATGAGCTTTCTTTGTTCTCCAGTTTATTTTAATTTAAAAGTTGTGACAAAATGT
>NC_138155.1:12676900-12679400 GCF_964199315.1 Orbicella franksi | reverse complement strand
ATTAGCGCACTGTTCAATTTTGAGTTTCTTGCCTCCGGAATTAGGGCTTGGAAGGCTTACGCTATTGGTGAAGGTCAGATGTTTCCATATGATGAAGCAGGTCGATCTCTGCAGGGTCCAACAGGTCTTCATATCATCATGCCTCTTACGCCTCTCACCCCACTGTCAAAGCCAGGGCTAGAGGCGAAACATATTACCAATTTGCAAGACCTTTTTATGTGTGAAGAGGAAGGTTGTGTGGCCACATTTCGAACCCAGGGGGATCTCCAAAGCCACATGGACACTGGGCGACATGTGAGAGTGACGGAGCGCGAGACTGTTTACGATTTAGCACGAAGAGAATGGGCAGAAAAGGTCACGGGAATACAGTCAACGCACGTTGGAGAAACAGGGCACGCACGAGCAAATAGCCATTCGATGTCAACACGAAAGGCAGCACTACAGGGTTGGGCTCTAAAACGGCAACGAAAGGGTGAGAGAGCAATCGAAAATGTGAAGAAGTTTCTGTTGGAAAAGTTTAATAGAGGGGTGACAACAGGTAAGTTATACTTCAAAGATCAAGTAGTGATCTTCACAGTTGATAAAAAGATGCGTCCTACTTCTCGAATTCAGCAGGATGAACCCAAATCTTTGCGGTATCGATCAGAAGGGTCGCTATTGATTAAAACCTCTCTGAAATTAGATCTTGTTAACGCGCAGACTTCCATCTCTTGAGCTCTTTTTACAAGTCTATTCCCAAGTACATGTAGAGGTCAGTTTCTCCTTCCCTTTCACCTGTAGTGGACGTGAGTTTATAAATCACGGCATCTAATTTTTCACCGGATTGTTTGTTTGATCTCAGAAAATCGGCACGATAGCCCAATTTCGATATATTAAAATTCTGCCTAAAACAATAGACAGCACGAGACCTCGAGCTGAAGGCTATTGTCTTAGTCTGAATTTTAATATATTGAAATTGGTCTATTGATCTCAACTATTCAGAACAGTCTCAGGAGCCGTGGAACTGTAAAATTACTTCAAAAAAAAAAGATTAAATTAATGATACGAGAAACTAAAAACTTTTTGGTCGGTAGGCTGTCAAATGTGATTCAGTTACTTGAGAATGTTACCAATAGGTATGTTTAATTTGCTACTGAAGGAAACAAAGAAGATCCAGCAAGGGTGGTAAAAGAAATGAGAGTTGCTAGGAACGAGATTGGTAAGCTTTGTTTTGCTCCAGAAGAATGGCGAACAGCTAAGCAAATAGCTAGTCATTTCTCACGAGTTGCAGCAACGCAACGTCAGCAAAAAGCACCTGGAGAACTACTTGTTAAAGAAGCCGAAGCCATCAGTGAGGAAGACCTTCAAGCGTGGGAAACAGAAAGACAGCTGCAGGAACTGCAGACAGCGGTGTACCAAGAGGTCGACTTGCGGCATCCAATTGAATACAATGGCCATGACATCTGTGGCCTTGGAAAGCGTGGCATACTAAAATCAAAATTTAAGGTTGCGCAACTAAAAGAAATATGCTTTCTCTTTGGAATAGAAATCGAGGGGCCTGCTGGTAGAAAAGACTCTTACGTGAAACCACTCGAAGATCTGGTACAAACCTGCAGTTGTCTTAAGGAATGACTTGAGGATTCTGATAGCAAACTAGATTACTGGAAAAAAGTGCTTGGCATGAGCAAGAGAAAACAAAACAAAACAAAAATCGGAGATAATACAGCCAAAACTAATTTTTTGTTTCATTTGTTGCGTAAGGTTCCATCAACATCATATATAACCAAAGAGCGCGTGCTCCTAAGGACCCTCTGGTGTACATGACAAGCCGGGATGAAAAGTCCAACGCTTTTATTAAATGCAAATGACGTCTTCGGTGAGGGCTCCTAGGTAAATATTTCGTTTCCCGACATTTGTTCATTGACAGACCAACGGAACTAGCAAACTTCAAATAAGTAAACGAGAGACTGGAAGCAAAAGCAGACATACTTTGGAAAAGGCAGTTATCTGTAGGAAAAAGGAAACTCCAGCCCAAAGAGGATCTGCACGGAAAAGTCTCTTTTATAAATATCAAGCGCAAATTTTCCGTTGGTTATCTTTAGTTTTACGCAGTTTAATTGATGGGTAGAACAATACCATGACCCTGTTTCTACATATTTCATACATGCAGTCTGATTGCATTTTGCGGTAAAGGTAGCGATCATATTTCAGCTTTCCTCATTGATTCAGAGGGGGGCGTGTCGAGTAGAGAGATTAACCAAGGAGAGTCAGTTAAGGAGAGTAATAACTGTAATCAGTTTGCTCATACATTGTACAGAGATTTGTTTTACTAGTCTTCTGTAGTGCAAGTGTCAAATAACGGTAGTTCTTTCGAAGTTACTAAACGGAAACTTTTTTTTATATAGGCATTGCTACTTGTGTTATTAAATCAACAATTTCAGTTGTTCATGCTTTAGCGTGCTTTATCCAGTTATGAAGAACTCGGGAGTTGGATAGCTCGAAAGAAGTGTAAGAGTTTATC
>NC_138155.1:12559400-12671900 GCF_964199315.1 Orbicella franksi | reverse complement strand
AATATAGAAAAAAAAAAAAAATTGGATCGCATGAAACTTCTCAGTCGACATATTGAAAGAAAGATTGTACATGATCGGTTCGTTACTGCAAACGACCCAAAAAAGAAGATCTAAGTGTCACATTAATTACCCCATGCCCGGTTGTAAAACAAGACAAAAATACCACCTAGAAATAATAAAACAATAGCCAGAATAGCGAATACTGATTCAGCAAGGCACAAACAAACATAGACATGGATGCTTATCCGTTTGAGATAACAAAAAGGCTCTCAGTTCGTTCTTTTGAAATGCGTTACCCAAGTTGTTACCCCTCTCAAGGTCTTTTTAGATCAGTTCTCGAATACAATGGGTTCTAATTTAACTATAATAGGAATTTCTACTCTGTGGTTCAATTCTAACCCATTTTATTTACTCAGTTGGCTTCATACGGACGTTAAACGAACGTCCAAACGTCGTCTCGGCATTAATTTTAAGATTTTCCATCTTATAACCAGTCGCGCGGCTGCGTGGTTCCCATTCTTTTGTCTGTTTGGTCACGCAGCCGCGCGACTGGTTACCACATAACGTGGCGACAGCTAAGAATGTTTCGTACACGCAACGTATAAAAACCTGCGAGCAACGTTACCATTTCAGCCCATTTTTTTATCAAGATAAAATTAAATTAAGGTAAGAAATTACTGAAAGTAGTTCGTCAGCTATGTATTCCACTAGTTTTCTCAGAGATTTTTTTCCATAGTGATTTATCATCTGACATTTCGTTACGTGTGTTGTCTGTACTCGCCAAACGCCAAATGTATGATCTTTTATCTTTAATTGGTATAATTGCATATAGCTCGCTAATCCGGCAATGGTGGTCAGCAGGGTGCTCAGTGACACATTTACAGCGAAGATGAATACCAATTGCATAGCCTGCAGTGTTTTCCGTGGGTTCACGAAATATCGTTATTTGCTCGTGATCGAGTAGATTTGCCGCCATTTTGGGTTTTTGACTCAGGTCAACAAAATTGACCTAAATTTTGACGTGACGCAACATCGTCGATGCGTATAACTTTGAAATCTTCTAAAACTCCAAGTTAGATTTCATGCGGATCTGACAACGGCTTAGCTGGTTTAGCTTTTCCAGCCAGGCTTATTATTTTGGCTTGCCATAGCGCTCGTAAAAAGACGGTAATTTCGGGGTCGAGTCTTGTTCTTTTCGGTAAAAAAGAACCTCAAAGTTACAGTTTTAAAATAAGTCAGTAAAAACCTTTTTCCTGACAAAGTTCGAGAAAATCGAATTTTACTATCCTGCATAGATATAGGTGACCGTTAGAGCAAGCTATTAACGCAGTGTTTTAAAGTGAAACGTTTCTACTAACCTTACCTATTTTTAGCAGCTATGAATGGTAGGACTTTATCCTTGATCTGCTTGTTGTGAATGAAAACGTCGTACTCGGGCAGATGTGAACATACAACGTTTAACTGCTGAAAACCAAAAAAAGGCAACGAAGCATCGCAAATGAATTCCAAAGTTTCGATCTTCAATTCTTAGGCAGCGTCCACACTACGCCGGAGAAATTTCAAAACGCAGTTTTATTTCTACGGTTAGGCCTACCGTCCACACTGATCCGTCACGAAATGAAGCTTTGCAAAGAAGATCTTTGGCAAACTGGAGGAATTTGAAAACGTTTCTGTGGATGGAAAACACTTTAGAAACGGAGCTTTTCAATTTCCCTCAGCGTCGAGTGGACGGGGCCTTAGCCTAAAGTTTAATTTTGTAATGAACGTAACCCACTTAAAATTTCTTAATTTTTCTTGCTTAAAATGTAAATAATAATTGGTAGATACTTTGGGCTTTGGCACTCTAAATAACATTTCTCAGCCTTTGTATTGGGATATGAAGGTGTCGTAAATCTCGCTCTTGATTGGTGCACTCAATATGATGAAGGGAACATCTGAAAGAGTTAACCCACATACAAGTTCGTTTTCGCAAGGAGTTCCCTCTGAAGTTATTTTTAAACACAGTACCCAGTAGATGTAGATGTAGACGGTAGATGTTTTCGTCAAGGATGAAAATTCCACCCAACACTATCCATATGGAAGGAGGACGTATTTTCGTGTTGTTCGCCTATATTAAAATATAAACCCAATCATGTTGCAAGTACTCAACATCTTACCGCAAAAATGATATGCATTGAATAGATTTTTACACGAAGGTTATTTTTACATTGAAGAGTCATAGAATCTATTAAAGTATATAAATAGCTCATTTCACGAAGGTGTCCGCTTAATACAGGTTTAACCGTACTCTATTGCGGAAAAGGAAGATATTGAAACTCACCAAATTGACGAGCTGTTTAAATTTTCGAATGATTCAAGCCGTGATCAAATGTTTTAGACGATCAACAGACAAGAAAATTACTTGAAGAGAATTCGAACGACCAGTTTCACTATTATTTGTACGGTATTGTGAATAAACACACATAAACACGGACATGACGAAATGATATGACCAAACAGTTGAGCTGACTTCGCCGTCGTGGTTTGCTACAGCTCCCTTTAAGTACCCTCATTACAATCTCATACGACTAAATGCTATACTGGTACTTGTCGTTACAATGACGACTTGCCTACCTTTGAAGATACGAAAACGCGGCGACCAGTGGGAAAAAAGAACTGCTTCCAGTCCGCATACGTACAAGTGTTTATGCTTTATTGCACTATATTACTCCTATAACTTCTTCAGGCATCCAATAACAGAAAGATCCCCAACAACCTGTTTAATACGTTGTCTGTTAATGTAATACGCGCGTCATGATTATGTTCCTTCTCAATGTTTCTCTCCTATCTCCTAGCGCCACACCCCCTCACTTCTTATACAAATCTCTAATGGCTTTTCTGTAATGCAATTAATAATAGCGAGGGCTGCCGGCGGCGATTTGTTTATTTTTTTTCTTTTAATTTTGCAACATATATGATTAACTTGGTGGTAAGAAAGGTTAGCTTCGTCAATCAATCTTTAATGACGCACTCGGAGATGCCCTAGGCGCAACATTATGTTTAAATACTACGCAACTCTTGCTTTCATTGTGTTAAATACTGTATTCCAAAAATATTGTCAGGTGACGAAATGGAAATAAAGCTATACGTTAAAAAATGCATTACCTCACATCCGTCATTTTGGAAATTTTATAAAATTGCGAGGCCATAAACATTTCAAAAAGGGGAAATGGAAAAAGTGGAAAATCAAAAACTAGAATAAATTTAGTCTTTAGATCAACCGCAGAAAACTTCAAAATGTATATAAAACCGGGCAAGGAAACAAAACATAATTGTTATGGCAAGATGAACATCAAATTCCTTGGCCAAACCCTTTCGCTTCACAACTCCGATAATAGCAAACGCTGCTATCGCTACAAAATAGTATCTCTCCGTCTTTTCTCTAAAGCCTGCAGACTGCGTGCTATATTTGTATTTAAAACGCTATTTTGTATTCAATTCGTTTTCCCAATTGACAAACACTCTTTCTTTTTCTTATAAGAATATATTTCATAAGAATATCGAGGCTGAAATTGGCGAAGTTTTAGGAATATCTTATGAATAAAACCGAGGCTGGGATTTTGGATAGAACATAATTTTGTGCGTTGAAAATTTGTAAATACAATACAATCACGTTTTTAACTAAACCGCATAATTTTTTTTCTATTGTGAATAAGGGTTTACATATTCCTTATTGTTTGGGGGAGAACCCAAGTCTAATAGCAGAATTACTATCAAATGACACGTTGGAACCTTGCATTTGAATGAATGTTGAAACCTCGGGGTGTCTTCTAAGGAAACTTAGAGATATCGATTATAAGAAAAAGAGTTGTACTAGGCACGAATGCAGGGTAGTAGAGTACAGAGATTTGTTAATTATAAAGCTCTCATGTTCAAGTTTTGTTGGCCGAAAGCATATAAATGACTTTCGATGCCAGATTAGTTTTACAAAGAAAGCTTGTGCTGAATTTTATTGTCGTCAAATCGCTAGAAAATTCTCTCTAAAATTCCCGCAATGCATTACTATCCTCGAAAGGTTGATACAGAACAGTTTGTTGTTTTTTGGTCCGTCTCCGAGTGCTGAGTGCCTTTGATCTGTTAATTTGTTCAACCAGCTGATTCAACTCCTGCTCGCTCAAATTCGCACATCTCTTAGGTGGAAGCGCCGCAAAGAAACTTGAGTTCGAAACTTGGTAGCTAACAGGAATAATATTTCTTATCTCCGGAAGAATCATTAGATTTTTCCATATTCTAGGAGAAGAGAAAGAGATATCTTGTTTTACATCGATGGAAAAAATTGCCGACAAAAAGTCGAAATAAACAAAGTGACGTGAGCGTACAACCCACGAGCAAATGGATCGAGTGTATTAGCCAATCAGAACGCGCGCTTCGCTAAGGCTATGTTATAATATGAAATTTGAAAGATGATCGTTGCCATGGTAACGTCAAAAATGATAGACACATAATTGGCATATCAAACTTTTTACAGGGAATGAAGAAATAGCTACTGAAAGTCTCAGCCCTTCAGAGCAAAACGTCTTTTCAAAATTTTGAAAAAACCTTACGGGGATGGGCGGTCCTTATTCGTCCAAGGGTTAAGAACTATATTACACCAAACTCCAGTCCATTACCAATTACTGGTGTAATTTTCATATCGATCCCATAAATTTGTTTCAAAGATGGGGACACAAAGTGTCGTACGGAATGTTTTCCATAATGAACTGTAGATAGTGCACTGTGAGAAAACGTGGAATATTAAAATGAGCGTTCCTCAGATTATGTAGTTTCGGGACATTATTAAATACTTCTGTTATATATGTGGGCACAAGTCCTTTTTACTTTATACATCGCGATGGCGATGTTTTGGTTTTGCTAGTACAGTTTAAGATTGGCTGAGTAGCCTTGGTTTCATTATTAGGACTCTCAATTGAAAACTCCTCTATGACTACATCGATACGAAGTTGGCTGTGCACATGTGTTATAATTTTTTTGTAGCCCTTTGCTGTAAAACAACAACGTACATTGTTATATCCCCCACGTCAAATACGTTTTCCGTTTGGAGGAACACGTCTCACATTGGATGGGTCAAACGCCACTGGCTCCCTGTGTGAACAAAACTTTACCCTCAATATTCCCTTCGGCTACGCCCCGGCGAAAATTGAGGGTCTCGGGGAAACAAAACTCGCTTTGTCTCTTGAGTCCAGTCATTTAATGATTAATGACTAATTTCTGCGGCTAATTGCTCATTTCCTTTTAGGAATTAACCGTTGGCGTTAACTATTCAGCCGTTGAGCAGGTTTTTAGACTGATCAGTGTACTGAACAGATCTAAATCCGTTTTTCCCAAGAGTCGTTCCTTGGGTGCCACCGTCTTCATCGATTAAGGAAGCTAAGCTTAAGCAATGATCACGCCGACGCCAAAGACGACGACTTGGAAATACTGGATTTATATTTCACATTCAAATTTCGCAATTGTGTAGATCCGTTCAATTCACCTATCAGTCTAAAATCTTGTTCAGAGTAAATATGCAATGACAGTGTTCAATTCCAAAAGAAGATACGAAACATAAGCCATTACGGTTCGCGTTCTCCAAAATACGCAGAACTTGGTCATTTCACACTGTTCTTTCTCAGAAGACGGCTAAGAAACTGTACCAAGACTCAAAACCCACCTGCAGAACCATTTTGCACTGCTCATTAAGCCTTTTGTTTGATAACTCATCCATGTCCAATACACCCAAACTGAGTCGATTCGTCTGAGGTACTTGACGAGTCGACTCGATTGGCACGAAGTCGATCCGCACCACCGGAGGTCAAGCCCAGTGAAATAATGATACATGAACCTTCCTCGACGACTCGACTCGATTCGCACGGAGTCGATACGCAGCAAGTGACACGAAGACCCATGAGAAAATGATCATATGAACCTTCCTCGTTCTTAAAAAGGGACAACAAACTGAGAGTCGATTCGTCTGAGGTACTTCACGATTCGAGACGATTCGTCTGGATAGAAGTCGACTCGCGGTAGGCAAATGAATAACTGGGGTATCAAATCGTTAACGATTCGACTCGATTCGCACGATTCGTCGTGAATCGTCTCCTGCAAGGTCGACTCGTCTGAACGGAAGTCGACTCGCGAAAGAAAATAACAATATGGAAGGAGCACGTATTTTCGTGTTGTTCGCCTATATTAAAATATAAACCCAATCATGTTGCAAGTACTCAACATCTTACCGCAAAAATGATATGCATTGAATAGATTTTTACACGAAGGTTATTTTTACATTGAAGAGTCATAGAATCTATTAAAGTGTATAAATAGCTCATTTAACGAAGGTGTCCGCTTAATACAGGTTTAACCGTACTCTAATGCTGAAAAGGAAGATATTGAAACTCACCAAATTGACGAGCTGTTTAAATTTTCGAATGATTCAAGCCGTGATCAAATGTTTTAGACGATCAACAGACAAGAAAATTACTTGAAGAGAATTCGAACGACCAGTTTCACTATTATTTGTACGGTATTGTGAATAAACACACATAAACACGGACATGACGAAATGATATGAACAAATAGTTGAGCTGGCTTCGCCGTTGTGGTTTGCTACAGCTCCCTTTAAGTACCCTCATTACAACCTCATACGACTAAATGCTATACTGGTACTTGTCGTTACAATGACGACTTGCCTACCTTTGAAGATACGAAAACGCGGCGACCAGTGGGGAAAAAAGAACTGCTTCCAGTCCGCATACGTACAAGTTTTTCTGCTTAATTGCACTATATTACTCCTATAACTTCTTCAGGCATCCAATAACAGAAAGATCCCCAACAACCTGTTTAATACGTCGCCTGTTAATGTAATACGCGCGTCATGAGTATGTTCCTTCTCAATGTTTCTCTCCTATCTCCTAGCGCCACACCCCCTCACTTCTTATACAAATCTCTAATGGCTTTTCTGTAATGCAATTAATAATAGCGAGGGCTGCCGGCGGCGATTTGTTTATTTTTTTCTTTTAATTTTGCAACAGATACGATTAACTTGGTGGTAAGAGAGGTTAGCTTCGTCAATCAATCTTTAATGACGCACTCGGAGATGCCCTAGGCGCAACATTATGTTTAAATACTACGCAACTCTTGCTTTCATTGTGTTAAATACTGTATTCCAAAAATATTGTCAGGTGACGAAATGGAAATAAAGCTATACGTTAAAAAAATGCATTACCTCACATCCGTCATTTTGGAAATTTTATAAAATTGCGAGGCCATAAATATTTCAAAAAGGGGAAATGGAAAAGTGGAAAAACGAAAACTAGAATAAATTTAGTCTTTAGATCAACCGCAGAAAACTTCAAAATGTATATAAAACCGGCCAAGGAAACAAAACATAATTGTTATGGCAAGATGAACATCAAATTCCTTGGCCAAACCCTTTCGCTTCACAACTCCGATAATAGCAAACGCTGCTATCTTTACAAAATAGTATCTCTCCGTCTTTTCTCTAAAGCCTGCAGACTGCGTGCTATATTTGTATTTAAAACGCTATTTTGTATTCAACTCGTTTTCCCAATTGACAAACACTCTTTCTTTTTCTTATAAGAATATATTTCATAAGAATATCGAGGCTGAAATTGGCGAAATTTTAGGAATATCTTATGAATAAACCCGAGGCTGGGATTTAGGAAAGAACATAATTTTGTGTGTTGAAAATTTGTAATTACAATACAATCACGTTTTTAACTAAACCGTATAATTTTTTTCCTTTCTCTCAAAAGGCAACAAAGACGGCACTAGCCGCATGTTCGATGCTGATAACATTTCTGCAAGAAGATATTTTCGTCATATCAGGCTTTAATGCCTGCAGGTTGGCTCCAAATCCAGGCACCAAATAATTTCCAAGCTTCAGGGAAATGCTATTAACTATAATCTAGGAATATTCAAAAAAATAATTTCAGCCTAAAATCAGCAGTAAAATAGGAATATTTAGCTTCGGCTGGAAAAACAATATTCTTATATATATATAATACTATCACAAGTAAAGATAAGCTACATAGTTTCGTAGTACAACTCTTTTTCTTATAATCGATATCTCTAAATTCCCTTAAAAGACACCCCGAGGTTTCAACATCCATTTAAATGCAAGATTCCAACATGTCATTTGATGGTAATTCTGCTATTAGACTTGGGTTCTCCCCCAAACAATAAGGAATATTTAAACCCTTAGAACGCAAAAAAGATGGTTTAACTAGACACTCGCTGTTGAGGATTAGTTTTTTCAAAGGAAGTTAAGCCATACTCGATCTAAAAGATATATAAAATATGAATAACCTGTAAATCCTTTGAACTAAAAACTAAATTATAAATAGGAATTTTACCAAAGGGTCTTGAGAGCTCAAGTGTTGTAAATATTTTTAAAAACACAACAACGCTTTTCAGTTTTCGGAACATGTTTCGATGTTTCAAACACCATCATCAGCCATAATGAATATATAAGGTTTACAGAAAGATCGTTATTATATATGTAACAGCCTATACAATGAGCCTTTATAAATTTTAATTAACGTAAATACAAACTTATTTAAACTAACCAATAAAAATTTTGAAAAGAACAATAGTAAAAAACCACTGAAATAGATACATTCAAAAGTGTAACGATAAATTGACATGCTCAACTTGTTTGTTGAGTTCTGGATTTAACTGTTTAATATCAAAGTTCTCCTTGATTTTAAGTTGTGAGAAAGTCTTAGCAAAATCAATAATTTTAAAACTGGAGGCAGCGCAATTGTCTCGACAATGCTTAGAACAATTGAGATGTTAAAAAACATGGGAATTTTTGTCCCGAAAAAGATGTTCATTAACACGTGTGTGAAAATGCCTATTGGTTTCACCAATATAACGAGCTCTACAGCTCGCACACGTAAACTGGTACACAACACGTGATTTAAGAGACTCGGGAATAAAATGTTTAGGACTAAACATACTGCTAAGTTTGAAAGGAGAGAGTATAACTTTTACATTTAAATCTTTGCAATACTTATTAATAATAGATGAAATTTTCTTCCCTGTGTAGGTAGAATAAAAACCAATATACGGTAGTTTATAAAAATGGCATTTGGATGTGTCAGTTTAGTTTAAATAAGTTTGCATTTTACGTTAATTAAAATTTATGAAGGCTTATTGTATAGGCTGTTACATATATAATAACGATCTTTCTGTAAACCTTATATATTCATTATGGCTGATGATGATGTTTGAAACATCGAAACATGTTCCGAAAACTGAAAAGCGTTGTTTTGTTTTTAAACATATTTAAATAGGAATTGCCGTCACTGTCTTCACTGACTAAAAGCCTTAGATATTGATAGTTCTTTGTGTGTTTCTTTATCATGCACTGATTATACTATAAGTTGCTAAAATAAATAAATTTTTTGCTCAGTATATATTCTTGTGTGGCAAAGAAGAACGCTGTCAGACGACAAATTATAAACTACGGAAACTATAATTAACAATTATTCCACGATCGTGCGTTGGCTATAACCAATCTCATATCCAACAAGAGCGAATGGAATAATTGTTTTATTAAATTCGATACGCTTGCATACTTGGGAGTTATAGCTTAATTCTACTGTATTTTAATTTTACAAAACGACCGGAAGTTGATGTGGCAAAAACAACAGCAAGTGGGAAATCACATGGCATGTGCGCCATTTGTAACCTTAGTTGAATGAAAAATTGGAAAGCGAAGCAAGCGAGTCTGCTGAACGAAAACTACAATCATCTATAATTCAAGGAACGTCTACCAAATGAATGATATACAACTCTGATCAGAAAGTTTGACAAGAGTTCAAGTTTGAGTCATCGTTGATGATTGAGAAGAGTAATAATTGTGCACTTGCACATTACAGTTGTAAAAATACTGCGGAAAAATGTAATTTGTGATGATCTTAAATTAGCATAAATTACTATTTTGCCGGCACGGACCAGAGGGCTGGGTACGGGTTTGAGGTGCGCAGTGTATAGTGGGATTTGAGTTTGTAATCGGTGACAGTTGGCGAGGTGAGACATTCTATGGCCAGCCTTTGCCGTGTTTAGGTTAAGTTTGGTTTTTACAATGGATGAAGCTAAAGTTAAAGAGATCATTGCCCAGAACAATCGCGATCTGCTTGGTCAGATTAAGGATTTAGTTTCCACTTCAATTTCTGATCTAAAGAGATCTAATTATTCGAATGCCGCGGAGCAGATGTCTGAGATCAAGAGGCTAAAGCGGGATGCTCCACCTTCGTTCAAGAAGAAGAGTAACGAGGAGCAATTTAAAGCCAACAAATCAGTCATGGAAGCTGTCGAAGACGCTAGCGTCGCTCTTGAACGTAAGGACCTTCTGAGAACCAAGGAAGCGTTGGATCGGGGTATGTCTTTGCTTAAAGATCGGCAAAAATTAATTTTGTTGGCTGATAAGTCGCCGTACGATTGGAAAACCGTTTTGGAATATAAACATCACGACTTGGCGGATGACGAAGAAGACGAGAAGAAAATCTATAGAGCTGAGGCGAGAGCGGCTAGAGCCCCGAAACGCTTCGCTCCACGTGGTCTGGGATTACAGCGCCGATCTGGAATACCTGTCTCAAGAAATTCGCATCTCACCGTCGGCCAAATTCCTAATTCCTTTACTTGGGTCAATCAACAGCTTTCCGTTGGCAGATCTGCCGGACTTTGCTTTTCCCGTGGAAAACCTGGACATTGGCGAGCTTCCTGCCCGAATGTTATTTCCTCTTCCAATCCTGCCAACCAACAGGCAGTGACTAGACAGCAATACCCAGGATCAAGGTGTAGTTGGTTCTAGTTTTCTTTTGTGTTGTTTTCCGTTTGTCTTATTTTTCGCTGGATCTTTCATACGAGTCGTGCTTAGTGCTTTCAGAGTTAATTTGCATTTATTAAACTATGTTTTTTCCCGTCGTGTATTATTTATTTTCTAGACCATGAGTCTGAGGCTTTGCCATTGCCGTATTGTGAGCTATCTCTTCTAGAGGATCCATCGCTGAACTGTGAAATTGCATGTGATGATGCATCTGTTTCGGTTAAAGGAAGATTGCGTAAATCGCTTCAGTTTTGGAAAGATATTGACGCACCTCGTTTCATAATTGACACTATTGAGTTTGGATATAAGTTGCCACTTCTTCAAATACCAGCACCTTTTGTTGCTCGGAACAATAATTCAGCGATTCAGGAATCTGATTTGTTGAGAATGCTATTAACGAGCTTATTAGTTTGGATTGTATCAGCGAAGTTTTTACACCTCCTACTATAATTAATCCATTATCTGTGTCTATTCAGAAGTCAAGGAAAAAGCGCTTGATCTTGGATCTTCGTCATGTCAATCTATATCTTTTCAAGTTTAAGTTTCGATGCGAGGACCTGTCCGTTGCCAGAGAAGTTTTAAATCCCGGAGATTTCATGTTCTCCTTTGACTTAAAATCGGGTTACCATCACGTGGATATCTTTCCAGATCATAGGCAATATCTGTCGTTTTCTTGGACCTTTTCCTCCGGTCATACTAGATATTTTCAGTTTTCAGTTTTGCCATTTGGCCTTAGTTCTGCTCCTTATTTATTTACAAAGCTTCTCAAGCCGTTAGTCAAGATATGGAGATCCGAGGGAAAGTCTATAGTTGTCTTCCTAGACGATGGTTTAGGGGCGGCCGCTGACTGTATCAAAGCGAAGATCTCTAGTTTGGTTGTTCATTCCGACCTATTAAGAATGGCTGACTGTTAGGATCGAGAAACGCCGGTCAACCTCCCATTTGACAAATCGCTCATATTTTGCCTAAAGATACCCTTAGGTGACCTAATTCTAAAAATCATATTTAAAGGTTCCAGCGAATTTTTATTTTTCAGAAATTCGCGAAAATTTGAAAGCGCGGTCAAAGTGCGGTTTTTCGTGTAATGAAATGATCGAAATAAGGTGCGAGGACGAAGCGCTGCTTAAGTCTTAAAATAAACTCAATTAACTTCAAACTTCACACAAATGTGGAACAACCACTCTAATTTATTCCTCGCTTTAAACTAATCTCAGATATGTTGATATAGTGGTTTTACGAACCATTTTAAAAACAACTATGAAGCGTGTGAAAAATAACGGCAAAATATAGGTCATGTTTAACAGCATAAAAATGCATCTGGTACCTCACTTTCCGATTATTTTACTTTACAGCCTTAAAATATCATTATTAAAGATATACCATGCCAAGTTTCATGCTCGAACTCGCAGTATTTCCCTTTGTGAAAAACGAAAATCTATGTCAACGTGTTGGACGCAAATAACACAATAATTATGCACGAACCAGAGACAAATCAATTTCAATGGCGAAAGTAAAAGGCTATCATTAATTAGAATCCCGTCAATTCGCTGCTATCAGGAGAAACATAATGTCCACTGCATAAAAACTGTTTGCAGACGTTTTCGAACCATTGCGCGTTAACTTTGTTTAATTTCGTGTCCGCCGTCATGTCTAGTTTGTCATCGCGTGTATTTCCTTAATGTCAACAACACGTGAATGGTTGTCATAACAAACGCAAGAGATTTCTTGGAGCCTTAATGTTTTCGATTCACCAAAACGCTTTAAGTTCGTTAAGACACAATAATGGGTCAACTTGGAATGCTTTTTAGCATCAAGGACGTTAAAGGACTGTAAATTAATCGAGTTGAAATATCTTGAAGCAAATCAAAATCGCGCCCTTATTCTAATTTGGTAAACAGCCGATCTCCGTTCAAGTTAGAGAAGTCGAGAGGTTAATCCGGCAATGTAATACCGATACAACAACAAAATCAAACCGAGGTCATCAAAAGTGTAAGTTTAAAAGTGTGGTGGCAAGTTCCAAATAAATTTCGCCTATATAAATTGGAAACAAGATGTGAAACGGTCGGACCCGAAACAAATAAACAAAATAATAATACGACTAATTTAACCGAAAAATGTTACAGAAAACATACCTAAAAGCCGTCGATTCCCCTCGATACCACTCCGCATTGCCTTAAAGAGCCCAAGCTTTCTGCTGTAAGAATCAGGGGCCTCATGAATCTGTATTTGTTATATCGGCAACCATGCTGCGTGGCTGATATTCGAGACTCAGTAAAAGTTGTCACACAACCGTACGAGCAGCCCAGTCACGCTCTCACTGCTCTTGCGCAAATGTTCAACATTTCGCAGTTTACATAAACCGACTACAAGTTTAAAGTTGTGACAGTAGATTGAAATGCGCTTGTTAAAGCTGTCCTATCGAGGAACAATTATTTCTTGTTTTTGAATGGCTCTTAGTTGTAGCTACAGTCGGGGAGGGGGGAGAGGGTATTCCCGGAAATTTCGGAAATCTGTATGCCGTGGAAGATTAAGTGGTCTCCAGCTCTTAACGCCAACACTGAAACACTAGATGATTCTCGAAGTATCACAGGGGTCACTAAGCTAAATAATTTTGAGTGTAGCTCCGATGAGTCAATTAACCGTTGGCGCGCATATTGCATTGACCGTGGACAGGTGGAAAAACAGTTAAACCGGAAAAGCCTGTTGCACATTGTAATTTAGCGTTGTCCAACACACAGTCGGTCTGGTTGTAATGTTAATCGTATTTGAGAGAATCTCAAGTTTTCTTTCGACACATACTGGGGTGACATACTGCTAAATGGGCGTGGCCGGGAGCCACGAGTCAAGTCAGTCAACCCGCCATGCTTAACCGAGAAGAGTGACTGCGACCTTAACATCAGTGCCATTATCAACGGGTGTGACCGAGGAAGCGTCTGCTGAGGTTTCCATAGATTGTAACCATGCAAGGTAGGGGTGTATTGATGTCTTCAAGGCCGCTGCATTCGTGTCTTTTATAGGCTGTCTACTTTAGAGAGGCACTTGTCGCTGGAGAAATGTACTCAGTCCCTGGAAAGCTATTTCCTTATGGACTTAGCCAAAATGTGCTACAAACCTTGCTTGGAGCAGGCGTTGGCGCTTAACTCAAAGCCACACTAGGTCACCAGGAAGCCCTCGTTGGGGGGGGGGGGGGAGGGGGGAGGATCGTTAAATTTTTGTAGAGAAGGGGAGGGAGTAGAGGAGGAAGACACTTAAGAGGAAAAACTAACCGCCGAATCGTCTCGACCTCGTTCCCAGGGTCTCTCATCTCACCACCGCCCTCGAGCGAGCTCAGCATCAGTTCATTAGAATAACACAGAGGCCTATTAGGGTAAAGCGTAGGGACAATCTGCAGTCCTTCCACTAGTGGCTCACTATCACTCTTCTCGGTTAAGCATGGCAAATTGACTGATTGACTCGTGGCTCCCGGCCACGCCCATCTAGCAGTATGTCACCCCAGTATGTGTCGAAAGAAAACTTGAGATTCTCTTAAATACGATTAACATTACAACCAGACCGACTGCGTGTTGGACAACGCTAAATTACAATGTGCAACAGGCTTTTCCGGTTTAACTGTTTTTCCACCTGTCCACGGTCAATGCAATATGCGCGCCAACGGTTAATTGACTCATCGGAGCTACACTCAAAATTATTTAGCTTAGTGACCCCTGTGATACTTCGAGAATCATCTAGTGTTTCAGTGTTGGCGTTAAGAGCTGGAGACCACTTAATCTTCCACGGCATACAGATATCCGAAATTTCCGGGAATACCCTCTCCCCCCTCCCCGACTGTAGCTACAACTAAGAGCCATTCAAAAACAAGAAATAATTGTTCCTCGATAGGACAGCTTTAACAAGCGCATTTCAATCTACTATCACAACTTTAAACTTGTGGTCGGTTTATGTAAACTGCGAAATGTTGAACATTTGCGCAAGAGCAGTGAAAGCGTGACTGGGCTGCTCGTACGGTTGTGTGACAACTTTTACTGAGTCTCGAATATCAGCCACGCAGCATGGTTGCCGATATAACAAGTACAGATTCATGAGGCCCCTGATTCTTACAGCAGAAAGCTTGGGCTCTTTAAGGCAATGCGGAGTGGTATCGAGGGGAATCGACGGCTTTTAGGTATGTTTTCTGTAACATTTTTCGGTTAAATTAGTCGTATTATTATTTTGTTTATTTGTTTCGGGTCCGACCGTTTCACATCTTGTTTCCAATTTATATAGGCGAAATTTATTTGGAACTTACCACTACACTTTTAAACTTACACTTTTGATGACCTCGGTTTGATTTTGTTGTTGTACCGGTAGTACATTGCCGGATTAACCTCTCGACTTCTCTAACTTGAACGGAGATCGGCTGTTTACCAAATTAGAATAAGGGCGCGATTTTGATTTGCTTAAAGATATTTCAACTCGATTAATTTACAGTCCTTTAACGTCCTTGATGCTAAAAAGCATTCCAAGTTGACCCATTATTGTGTCTTAACGAACTTAAAGCGTTTTGGTGAATCGAAAACATTGAGGCTCCAAGAAATCTCTTGCGTTTGTTATGACAACCATTCACGTGTTGTTGACATTAAGGAAATACACGCGATGACAAACTAGACATGACGGCGGACACGAAATTAAACAAAGTTAACGCGCAATGGTTCGAAAACGTCTGCAAACAGTTTTTATGCAGTGGACATTATGTTTCTCCTGATAGCAGCGAATTGACGGGATTCTAATTAATGATAGCCTTTTACTTTCGCCATTGAAATTGATTTGTCTCTGGTTCGTGCATAATTATTGTGTTATTTGCGCCCAACACGTTGACATAGATTTTCGTTTTTCACAAAGGGAAATACTGCGAGTTCGAGCATGAAACTTGGCATGGTATATCTTTAATAATGATATTTTAAGGCTGTAAAGTAAAATAATCGGAAAGTGAGGTACCAGATGCATTTTTATGCTGTTAAACATGACCTATATTTTGCCGTTATTTTTCACACGCTTCATAGTTGTTTTTAAAATGGTTCGTAAAACCACTATATCAACATATCTGAGATTAGTTTAAAGCGAGGAATAAATTAGAGTGGTTGTTCCACATTTGTGTGAAGTTTGAAGTTAATTGAGTTTATTTTAAGACTTAAGCAGCGCTTCGTCCTCGCACCTTATTTCGATCATTTCATTACACGAAAAACCGCACTTTGACCGCGCTTTCAAATTTTCGCGAATTTCTGAAAAATAAAAATTCGCTGGAACCTTTAAATATGATTTTTAGAATTAGGTCACCTAAGGGTATCTTTAGGCAAAATATGAGCGATTTGTCAAATGGGAGGTTGACCGGCGTTTCTCGATCCTAACAGTCAGCCATTCTTAAAGTCTGGTTTCCTACCTAACGAAGAGAAATCCGTTTGGGATCCTACTCAAGTGATTACCTGGCTTGGGACTGTTATTAACACTTCCCAGTGCGTTATCAAAGCCACGGACAAGAGAATTGATTCTCTTATTAACGATTCATCATCTCTCTTATGTTCGGAGCGCTCCTTGCACCAGGTTCGCAAGCTTGCAAGCGTATGTGGAAAAATTATCTCGCTCGGGAACTGTGTCGGGAACGTCACTAGACTTATGACCAGGAACACCTTTCTGGTTATTAACTCCACTGCTGATTGGAATTCACTTGTTTCTTTGAGACCTGAATGTTTACACGAATTGAATTTTTTGGAAAAACAATCTCGCTGATATCAACGGCCTTCCTTTGTGGCCTATTAAGCGCAAGCCTTCCAAAATCGTTTACTCTGATGCGTCCAATTCAGAGTTACATACAATTCGAGGACAAAATTTTTCACCAAAATTGGTCCGATTACGAGAGTGCACAAAGTTCGACTTTTCGCGAACTTCTTGCTGTTTCATTGTCCTTGAAGGCGTTCAAGGATTCTCTTGGTGCCCAGACTGTTGTCTGGTATACAGACAACCAGAATGTTGTTCGCATCGTTAACATCAGATCCAAAGTTCCAGCTTTGCAACAGTTGGCTCTTGATGTTCACCGACAATGTCTCATCGGCGGTATTAGCATTGACATGCAATGGATTCCCAGGGACCTCAACACTTGTGCCGACGATATTAGCAAGTTAGTTGATAACGATGATTATGCAGTCAACGATTCTGGTTTTTATGCTCTCGACGAGCTCTGGGGTCCGCACACTTGTGATAGATTCGCCTGCCATTACAATGCAAAGCTTCAGGTTTTTAATTCTAGGTATTATCAGCCCGGCTTGTCTGGCGTCAACGCTTTCGTCCAAGATTGGTCCAACGACAACAACTGGCTTTGTCCTCCTGTCTGTTTGACATGCAAAGTCGTCAGTCATTTGAAGCTCTGCAATGCGTCCGGCACTCTCATCGTTCCCCTTTGGAGATCAGCGCATTTTTGGCCCATCCTTTGTTTTGACGGTGTGCACTGGAGCAGTTTCGTTCATAATTGGGTGGTCCTCCCTGATCTTCCCCATCTGTTCATCAGAGGCAAAGCCAAGAATTCCATTTTCGGATCCGGTCCGCTAAATTTCTCAATGGTAGCTTTGCGCATTAATTTTAGTATTGCACCCAGGCAAGGTCCTGCGTTAGTTTGCAATGCATTTCGCGTTCCACAGTGTTAGCGCATTGTTTTCTGGCTTTGAGGCGCCTTGCTTGAAGCAGGCGGCCCTTTAAGACGTACCCTTGAGGGGTCTGTGATATTTGTATACAGTGCCCTTGAGGGACCTTTGATTTGAGACTGTTAACGTTGAAGATTTCTATACAGTGCCCTTGAGGGGTGAATAGATTGTGGTTATTGCAGTTTTGTTTCTGGGTTGTATAAGCGTACTTAAATATAACAATTGTTTTTTTTTCTCTGAGGCTCCTTGTCTGTATTTATTTGTTGTTTATTCTCTCATTGTGTTGTTTAGGCCCCATTTGTCTTTCTCCCTGGGGAGCTTCCCCTTGTCCTTTGTATTCCTTTATTATCACTTGGTTTTAGTTTTTTTCCCTAGATATTTTTGATACAGAGTTCTGGACTGCCCCTACATGTGATACAAGAGAGGTTGCTTTGTTGACGGAGAATATGAAGTTTACAGCTCTTGCATCCAGGGTTTCCGGGACTTCTCTTTGTTATACAAGGGTTTTTAACAGATGGACATCATTTGCTACTACCGTTCTGGGTACCAGTCCCTTCCCGGTAGAGCCCTCCCATTGTGCCTTGTTTCTACAGTATCTACTGGAGTCAAGCAGATCAGTTTCTTCTATCAATTCCGCCTTCAATGCTTTCAAGTGGCTGCACGATCTGGCGGCCGTGAGTTCCCCTACTAGTCATCCCACCGTTGTGGCTGTGAAAGAGGGTGCCGTTCGTTCTGCGTCCTCACCGGCTAACCACAGAAAAGAACCTCTTGAGGCGGAGCATCTCAGGAAATTAGCTGAAAAAACTGACTTGCATGACCTCTTACAGTTGCGTAATTTAGTTATGTTTGTTTTAGCTTTTTCCGGCTTTTTTCGTTTTTCCGAGTTGTCACTTATTCGAAGCAAAGATGTTAAGTTTAATGATGGTTTTCTTTCTATTTTTATCGAAAAAAGTAAAGCCGACCAATTAAGGGAGGGTCAGTCCGTGGTTATTGCTGAGTCAGCTGGTTCTAGTATTTGTCCTTTGGCCCTTCTTAAGCTATATATGTCAAGTTCTAACCTTTCTTTTGATTCTGAGGCCTAGCAATCGCAAGCGTCTTGTGTCAGTCAATAAGCCTATATGTTATTCGACTTATAGAGAGTCGTTTCAGAAGTCTTTTCGCGATATTGTTCCAGATATTTCTAATTTTAGTACCCACTCTGCCAGATCAGCTGGGGCGACTTTGGCTGCGAACTCCGGTGTCCCTGAGAGGAATCTTCAACGTCACGGCCGTTGGGCTTCAACCTCTGCCAAGAACATTTACGTTAAAGACTCTTTAGCAAGTAGATTAGAAGTGTCAAAATCATTGTCTCTCTAGCTCGAGCCCTTTCTTTTCACCTCTATGTTGGCTTGGCTGGCCAACGCATCCAATTTAATCACTGTCTAGTGTGTCCGGATGTGTAGTGGAGGCAAAATCTCTCTTCGCCATGTGACACAGACGTTGTGCGAAAAATATTCTCGACAAGAACTCTTTCAGCGTTTCCTTGCTGTGCTTTGTTGAATTGTTGGCATTTCGAGTTGGATGATGGAGCTGATTGCTGGCCATTTTCAGAGTCAGGGACAGAAACTATCTAGTGTCGGATTCATCTTCAGAATCTCCGAGGCCACCCTGATGGTTTTTAGTGGCATTTCAAGAACCGGACCGACTTCGGTTCAGCTCAAAATACTCAACTCATTGAGGGGTTTCTCCCACGGACCGAATCAGTTGTTGGCGCAAGATGGCGGTGAATAACTTGTCCTTGTCGGTCAAAAAAGAGACAGAAGTAAAAGTAGGTCGTTCTCTTTAGCTGCGCCGGATTTTTGCTCTCTGCTGGTCTGAGCACGCCGCTGTCGAACAGTTAATTTCCTCATTTGCTCGTTGGAAATTGGTTTATTATGGACTACGCCGGCAATGCTGCCCGTCTTCATGAGGTCTTCACAAAGGTTCTAATACTTTATTTGCCTCAGTAAAAGCGGGGTCAGAGATAATGGAAAACGGTTTTTTGAGCGGCGGCGAAGGAAACGATCAGTGGCGGCTCTCAAATTAATTTCATTGATGAACTTTTGTGAACTGACGTGCCATGCTTCTTCCTCGCAAACGCGTAAAAACTCTTCAGAAAAACAGTTAGTTCTTCTTTTGACATTTCTTTTATCAGTTTTGAAAATTTGGTGTCACCAGGACTAGCAAGCCATTCAGTAACTAAGGTAAAAATTGTTGTTGTTACATAATCTTTATCAATGCGTAAAATCTCGAAGTTCATATTTGAAATTTTGCAACTTTTAAAAGGAAACTTAACGGATACGTACCGTTGAATAATCTCATCCCGAACGTTGTGGCTTTTTTTTTGTTATTAGGACCGCATTGTCCGTAATTTCTTGCATTTATTCTGCAGATAGCTCACCGAATCTGTTCCTTCTTCCATTTTTTTTTTTTTTCTATGAAACTTGGCTTCTCGCAAAAATGTTATGCCGATTGACATTTGCCGCATTTATTTCCATATAAGGTCAAACGCAGGTATAATGGCTGGTAACCGAGAAACAGTAAACCAATCAGAAAGCTAGAATTGCATTATCCCAGGCTTAGAATTTAATAATAACTTGTAATCATATCGGCATCGATATCAGTCGCAGAACCGTTCTAATTTCCATTGCAGAATCAGAAACTACAACCTCACAAATATTTTACTCTACGACAATCAATATAACGTAATTTTTCCAGTATTCCGTGTAACAACAAGAGGGAAATAAGAACTGTCGCTAGCCCTCATACCTATTAAATTAGGCAAATCGTATCCGATTTATTACGATGTGTTAGTAATAGCTACTTATAAGGCGTCTAATAATTATAAGATGCCACACAGACAGTTTTCTAAGAAACAAATTGGTTTTTCTCTTAAAAGAATATTCTCTTATTTCCTTCTCCTAACCTCTAATACAAATTTTAATTAAATGGTATATCTCTGATGGAAAATACAAATGTAGCTACAGAGCTGCGGTTTGTTTGAGTTCTGGAAATTTGGCAAAGTATCGGTCGTTGACAAACGTCTTAAATGGCTTTTCTTTGACGTAATGGCTAATGTTGCTAGACGGCTGCAGTTTGTTATTCTTTGAATTTGCAACAGTTATGATTAACGTTCGCCTAATTAATCAATTAATCAATTTTTAATCACGCATGCGCAAACGCTGGAAAGGAGAGCGATTGTTATGGGTTATAGTCTTCACGGAAATTTCCGCAGTTTTTTACGAAAGAGGGGCTAAGCTCATTCAAAGCCTTCCGATGATTTCCGCAGATTATAAAAATATTTTTGTGTCTCAAGAAAATTCTGCCGAAGGTTGATAATGGCAAAAATTTGTGTAGCCTTTTAAATCATTGCAGATTATGTGTTTTTTAGGAGATTTCAAGAGGTTCATTGCACAATGCTGTCTAAATAAGCAGTGTTTTCGGTGTTATTTCAGGACACTATTTATATCTTTAGCTTGAAGAAATGCAAATATGGCAGTAATGCACTTAAAATTATTCTGGCACAGGGATTTTGTCCACTAAAAACCGAAATTGCTCGACTTCCTATCGGATTTCGTGTTAAGTCTTTATGTATTGAACTTTACGAACTCTGAACTCACCCCTCTCGCCTTAGCACGAGTTTTTGTCCACGCGCGTAATACCAGGTGATTTTAATTAACCAATCGTTCCCCAGAATGTGCTCGCGCGTACATTTGAACTTCGCTGTCGTAATTTTCCAGATTTTCATCTTTGTTGTATTTTCGTGCTGTGTTTAAGATTTTAGGCAAGCCTTGCCGCTGTTTTTGGAGTTTTGAGTCTAGCTTCTTCACCATTTTTAGCCATTGTGATTCGCCGTTTATTGTATGTTCCGGATTACGTGGCTGGCTCATTTGGAGTCTGAGCCTACAACTCACTGAATACAAGTCCCAACATGGTGCCGAGACCCGGGATGCGACTGGTCTAAAGAGTTTATCTTCGGCGACTCAAAGGATAGGAAAACATGGCTGACGAAGAGCTGAAAAACAAGAAAATCCGTGGAGGTCATAAAGGCTGCGTGACAACAACTCTGGAAAAGGTGCAAGCCTCACTGGATGACTTTGAACTCTCTGCGGCAAATCAAGTGAAAACGTATCGGATCGCTCTAACCGAAAAATTGGACATTCTTGGTGCCTTAGACGACGAAATTCTGACCTTAATCACGGAGGAACATATTGAAGACGAAATCAGCGAAACTGGAATCTTCAGAGAATCTGTTCATCAGGTGAGAGTGCAAATTTACGAGGCTCTAAACGCAGTAGAAGTGGAAAACTCTGGACACACAGATAAGTCAATTTCTCATTATCCTTCTAACTCTAACTCTAACTTGTTTACAGAAGGCCTAGGAGCCGGGAAGAAAAACCGCCCAAGATTGTTCTTGAGAAATTCTATGGTGATCCTATTTCTTTCACTCCATTCTGGGATTCATTCAGAAGTCCTGTCGATGACAATCCTGGTTTATCAGATGTTGATAAATTTAATTACTTGAGAAATTTACTTGAAGGATCTGCCGCAGGAGCTATTCGAGGGCTATCGCTGACAGCAGAAAACTATGGAGTAGCCAAAGATATTTTAAAGAAAAGTTTTGGGGAGCCCCAGATAATCATTAATGCTCACATGGAGAGTCTAGTGAAGGTAGCAGCAGTACAGTTGACAGTGACTTGAAACGCCTGCTCTTCCTTTATGATCGAGTCGAGGCCCACGTTCGAGCCCTCCAAGCTCTGGGGATACAATGTGAGTCGTATGGGAAACTCTTGGTTCCCCTTCTTATGGAAAAACTACCCCACGAGCATGCGTCTAATAATCTCGAGAGCTACAAATCAACCCGACTGGGACTTGGATGTTCTGTTAAAGGCCTTTGACTCTGAAATCGAAGCAAGGGAACGCTGCGAACCAATTGGAACAAACCCGTCTGATTCTCTCACTCCCAAGAGACCACTCTCAAGTCAAACAAATAAGGGTAAAGATGTCCCGACCGGCCAGTCTGAGCAACCTGTCAGCTGCACATTCTGTAAGCAAAGTCACCCAAGTGCACGTTGTGGTACAGTTACCGATATCAGCGCAAGAAGAAATCTATTAAAACAACAGGGTCGTTGCTTTGTTTGTTTACGGCGCAACTACTTGGCGAACAATTGCTCACCGAAAAAGTGTGTCGTATTTCCTCAGGAAAACATCATATGTCAATCTGTGAAAATGCCAGCCATGGAAGTGGTACCTCAGAAATCCAATCTCAAGGAAGCAATGTGGTGGCGTCTGATGGAGACGAACGCAGATCTAATGAGAACAAGTCCTCTACAACCGTTTATGTGGACTCGAACTTGTCAGTCCTGTTACAAACAGCCATTGCTCATGTCTCGAGGGTTCATCAATTGCATCCAGTGGTGAATATGCGCATCTTATTCGACAGTGGCAGCCAGAAAAGTTACATATCAGAACGCGCAAAGGCGAAACTAAATTTACTCCCCAAGAGAAAAGAGAAGCTACTTATCAAGACGTTTAGTCAAGAGAATGAGCAATTAAAGGAATGTGACGTCGTCGAGTTCTGTGTCAGTGAACTGATTGAAAGCTCAAAGGTTCAGATGACTGCCCTTGCCCTGTCATTTGCAGTCCGTTAAAGGATCAAGCCGTGCAATTTGCACAACAGTCTTTCACTCATTTAGCTGACCTGGAGCTCGCAGATCACCCAACCGAAGACTGTGGTTCAGAAGTAAATCTATTGATTGGAAACGATTTCTACTGGTCTTTCTTTACTGGAGACATGAAAGGGGGGAAATCAGGACCCGTGGCGATGAAACCGAGTCGTGGATGGGTGTTGCCTGGACCCATGCCCCACGCACCTGGCTCGGGTTCTGATGTTAATCTGGTGACCTGCCACACCCTGACGCTTATCACTTCTAGCTGTGATGACCTAGATATCAGTCAAAAAGATGGAGACCCCCTAGTAGAACAAGTAAAGAAGTTCTGGGAGTTAGAAAGTATCGGTGTGTCACCACACGAAGGGACAGTACACGACAAGCTCTTGGACACCATTCGCTGGTGCGATGGTCGTTATGAAGACTCTCTACCTTGGAAGGAACAACACGCACTGCTACTGGACAACTATGCATTAGCATTCTTACGCCTGGCCTCTGTTCTAAAGCGTCTGAGAGGAAACCCTAACCTATTCGCGGAGTACAGTCGCATTATTGACGAGTAATCGTCGCAGGAAATAATCTCTGATGTTGATCCCAACGCGCCAGTCCAGGTTGGTCGCCTTCATTACTTGGCACATCATCCAGTTGTACGTGAACACAAGCAGACAACCAAAGTAAGAATAGTCTATGATTCATCCGCCAAGTCTACTGGTCCATCGTTGAACGACTGTCTGCAGGCAGGTCGTTCACTAACATCTGAAATACCTGATTTCTTGATGCGATTCAGTACCACCAAGTTGCCTTAGTCGCCGACATCGAAAAGGCCTTTGTGATGATTCAAGTCGCGAAAGCTGACCGAGACGTTTTGCGATTTCTGTGGATAAATGATCTCACTTGTGATGATCCTAGCACTGTTGTAAAACGTTTCAACCGTGTTGTGTTTGGAGTCACCAGTTCTCCCTTTCTGCTGAACGTGACAGTTAGAAATCACGTGTGTTATTATGAAGCCGAGGATCCGCAGTTTGTAAACGATTTTCTGAGTTCGCTCTACGTAGATGACTTCAATGGGGGACAAGACAGTGCTCCTGAAGCTCTCCAGCTCTACACAAAGGTGAAGTCTTGAATGAAGGAGGGAGGTTTCAATCTGAGAAAATGGATTTCAAACTCCGAGAAGCTGATGCAGTGGATTGACCAAGAAGAAGGAGTACTTATCATGGAGGCTTCTACGGAATCTGAAGAAGATAAAACGTACACATAAACTCAGCTTGGAGTAAACAATTCCACCATTTCATGCGAGAGGAAGATTCTGGGTCTGAATTGGGACATTGCGAAGGACACCTTCATGTTCTATTTTGACTGGCTTGCGCAATTTGCAAACGAACTGCCGTTAAACAAGCGCTCCGTTCTCAAAGTTGTTGCCAAACTGTATGTTCCCCTTGGTTTTATTTCTCCTCTATTCATTACAGTTAAAGGATCTGTTTCAAGATTCGTGCAAGTTGAAGATTGGCTGTCGATTGGCTGGGACGAACCTCTCAATGAAGAACTGGCCCTCAGGTACTCAAGTTGGCTATCTGATTTGCTGAAAGTTCAGTGCATTCCAGGTAAATTGTGCTACATACCAAATTCAGAAGAAACCGTGGTCTCTTTTCAGATTCATGGATTTGGAGACAGCTCAGAAGTGGCGTATGCTGCCGTGGTTTATCTGAAAATTGAAACGAGCAAGGGTGCTTGCACACGACTCGTCATGAGCAAGACAAGGGTCGCACGTCTGGCCAAGCAAACAATTCCAAGACTTGAGCTTCTAGCTACCTTGATTTTGTCAAGATTGGTTGAGCGTGTCTGTGTTGCACTCCCGGTGATCAAGGTTGATGAAGTGTATTGCTGGACCGACCCTACTACAACACTGCACTTGATAAAAGGAGTAGGTAGAGAGTACAAACAGTTCGTGGAGAGCAGAGTCAGAGAAATTCGTCAAAATGTGCCGCCTGAATCATGGAGTCACTGCCTTGGGATTGAAAATCCAGCCGACTTGCCTTCTAGAGGAATGAACGCCGAAGCATTGAAACAGTCTGAAACCTGGTGGCATGGTCCTCCTTGGCTGGTTGAAGGAAAAGAGATGTGATCTAAATTTGCGAATACCACTGAACCCTCAGGTGTCTACTGTGATGAAATGCGTGTCAGCGACAGACCGGGGCATTGTACTGGGCTAGTTGTTAACGCTAGAATGCCAGCCTTATCAAGCGTGTTCCACCACCAGAAATAAAGTGAGTGAGATTGTTCCGAGTTACAGCATTTGTGCTAAGATCTCGGTATAATAAGTCGCGGCGAAATGGCATGGCAGCAGCTGGACCGATCAGGACAGACGAATATAAGGCTGCAGAAATGTGTAGTTGCGCGAGATGCAACGAGCAGGGGTAGAATCTCCTCGATTCTAGAGCTTGAAGAAACAGTTGGGACTGTACACCGATGGCAATGGTTTGCTCAGATGCAAAGGCAGATTACAAAATGCAACAATTCCATTTAACGCTAAGTATTCCATTCTTCTGCCCACCAATCATTGTCTGACAGCACGGATAATTCATGATTGCCATAAGCGAGTCCTTCATAATGGTACAAGAGAGACTCTGGCGGAACTAAGGTCCCGGTTCTGAATTGTAAAAGGGAGACAAGTTGTTCGTAAGGTGCTTTCAAGGTGCGTGATTTGCAAGAGGATCGAAGGGCCAACATTACGCCATGCCACTATCTGCGCCATTACCTCAGTTCCGTGTAGAAGAAAGTTCTGCTTTTACTACCGCTGGAATAGATTTCGCTGGACCATTATTTGTGAGGCGCGCTGCGAAGGGGAAGGGTGACATGGAGAATGTCTACATTGCCCTATACACTTGTGGAAGTAGTAGAGCTGTCCACCTTGACGTTGTACCGGACCTGAGTGCAGAAACTTTCAGTAGAGGTTTCAAACGTTTCATTTGCAGACGAGGAATACCAAGATTGGTCGTGTCGGACAATGCCAAGATTCTTGTCATCTATTTTTGAGCTGCCGTAAGTGCAGAGTTTTCTTCTAAACCACAAGGTGAAGAGGAAATTTACTTAAGAACGAGACCCGTGGTGGAGTGGTTTCTTTGAGCGCATGGTTCGATGTGTTAAACGCTATCTGAAGAAGAACTTAAAGAATGCCGAGTTGACGTATGAAGAGCTCTTGACTGTCGTCGTAGAAATTGAATGTGTGTTGAGTTCCAGGCCACTCACATACGTATCTTCAGAGGATAGAGTGGAACCTCTCACCAACTCTCATTTGTTGACGGGAAGAAGATTACTGTCCATTCCTGATGAATCTATAGTCGTCGAAGAAGAGTCAAGTGATGTTGAAATTCTCACCAGGAGAGAGCGTTATGTAACGTCATTGCTGTCCCACGTCACACGGAAAATGAGCCCGCACTTCCTTCCATCTTAGTACTCGTGAAATGAATAATAATTATTGGTACGTACTAGCCACGGGTGCTCGCAAATTTTGGGAAATTACTGAACAAATTGAGATAAGCTTTCAATTCGTGCAAATCATGCTAACCAGAAAAAAAATATGTTTGTTTGATTCCGGGTCGAACGCAGCCCGCAATAATCAATACGAACGCCTTCTTTAAGCATACTTCAAGTTAAAGACAAAATTACGATCTGGATGATCTGGATGATCAGTCAATTCTAAATCTAAGGAGCAAATGTCAATAGGTGGGGATACTAATGGCTTCTGATGAAGCCTTTGCTGGTCCACTGTACTTCTTGCCTCACTCACTAGGTCTCGGGACTCCCGCGTTCTGGGCTTGACCACTGGATGGAGAAGGTCTACATTGCCCTATACACTTGTGGAAGTAGTAGAGCTGTCCACCTTGACGTTGTACCGGACCTGAGTGAAGAAACTTTCAGTAGAGGTTTCAAACGTTTCATTTGCAGACGAGGAATACCAAGATTGACCACTGGATGGTTGCTGAGGACAGTATGGGACGGCGTGGCTGTTGGAGTGGCAGCGGCGGCGAAAATTGAGGACTTTGCTGGAGAGCTTCTATAGGTCCTCACTTCTGGTAACGATCCGAGCTGTGCTCGAAGAGTGGCGAGGGCAAGCCATGGAAGGTTTACAGAAATTTAAGGATCGGTTTACAATAAGTAATAGCTATGTTGCTAATGAACAAACTCAAAATGGACTCTGAACACGGTTGTTTGAGCTTTTATATGTAGACGTTCGTCTGCTGGTAAGCCAGTAGAAAAGGCTGTACTACTGAACAGCTTAATCCAAGCACGTGTAACATCTTAAACATGAATAGTGCTTCATTGCCTTGCACCAATGCTATGGCTCGTCATAATGCTCTGAAGGTAATAAAGCCCACCATGTTTTAGGTTTAGCTACAATAAAGCTTACAGTTTGCTGACCTTTGGAATACAACTGCGCAGTAACTCTTTTGAAAGCGATGCCGCCATGAACGGCTCATTGAGAACGTACATCACGCTCCTACTGGCATGACAGTAAAATCTCATTTTACTCAGTCTCTCTCCAAGTGCGTGCAAACTTTTTCCCTGTGAAAAGCAGTTTTTCTTCACAGTTTAATTGAAGAATTTGATAACCAAGCAAGGGAAAAAAATCCTGTGGTTTAATTGCTGCTTTCTTGACTTCGCTGTTTTCAGAGTGGTTGAAAAACTCTGTGCTGTGTTTACTTTCACCAACAAAACAAAAGGAATCATTCAAATTCAGTAACATGCAAAGGGGTGGCCCTGTATTCCACAGTCTAGCTG
Organism: Orbicella franksi; assembly: GCF_964199315.1. Lineage (NCBI taxonomy): Eukaryota > Metazoa > Cnidaria > Anthozoa > Scleractinia > Merulinidae > Orbicella > Orbicella franksi. The sequence continues at coordinate 12,643,893 of NC_138155.1, read as the reverse complement.
CCTGACCATCTTGGGGGAGCACAAATCATCTCTGAAAATGCATAACTTTGCAAAGCCATAACTTTCCAGACTTTCCCTGGGTAGTCCATCGATAAAATTGATAATCGATAACATTCAATAATAACTGATAAAACTTAGTCAATGATATCAAAAATCGTTAAAAAATCGATTACAGGATTCGTTGTGACTAATCGATAATTATCGATTTTTCACTTAGCGTTGTCAATTTTATTGATAAATATCGAATTTATACATATCGAATTTATAGATTCTAGCAAAAGATACAAACAAGCAACAAACCACTCATAACGACTTCCTCAAATGGTTGTCAAAATGAATAAAATGTGTCAAACCAATAGTTGAATAATGACAAAAATTCAATGTGCAGAGAACGGCAATGATATTTACTGTCATCCTGTTCATACAGTGGAATCCCTATTTTTCAAACTTCCAAGAGAAACAAGAATTGGTTCGAAAAAACCAGCTAGTTAAAGAAATCGGGGTACATGTAGAATTTGTGTCTGACTGAGTGGAGGGAAATGATTTTAGTTCTAAGAACCGGGAGCTTTGGAAAATCAAGTAATATGAAAAATTACAATTCCGCTTTCCTCTCGCCCCCCAACCCCTACCCCCGAGCCCTAAGAGTGAACTTCAAGGTTTGAATGAATAGAACTGTGACTTCGACAACCTCGTCCCCAGGACCTTCTCCACTTTTCAAAATGGCAGATGAGAGAATACCCTGGGCAAGGCTGAACTAACACCCTTGCTGATTGGCCCTCAACAGGCTGAATGGTTTAAATACGCCCTAAAGAAATATGGCGAATGTGGCGAGGGGCTAAGCCACAATTAAGATTCCAAGAGGTTTAACGTAACCTACACGTATGAACAATATCTCAGATATATCCAGGCTAAATAAAGATAAGACTAGTCTAATATCACAAGGTCTGAAATTATCAACTTCGAAATCAACAATTCAAATTCAAAAAAACAGGTTCAAGACTATGCTGCGTGTGTAATGTGTTTTAATTTGACCTCATCTATTTATCATCTTTTACAAGATTTTCAGTACGCCATTCCTCAACATTGCCGATAGTTAAACGATAAATATTTTGTAAAAAGACATGGAAATTGCATGCTCTATTTTTCTCCAGATTAGAGGAAATGGGTAATCCATAAACAAAGCTTTACAAGACAAAAGATTTGCCTGGCCAAATACCTAATCGGGTCAATCCAATCATTGTTGTATTTTAAAATTTATAACATACTGACAGTATTGTAGGAAAACAATATTGATATATATATAAAAAAACAAAAACAAAAACAAAAACAGTCGAGCAACCAGAGTAAAACATATTAAAGCTAGTAAAACACTCTCTAGTTGAAATTTTAGCTTAAAATGAGCTTTTGGCTGCCAGCCTACATCCTTAAACGGATGATCAAAAAGATGCCAATCATTGAACATACAACGAAAAGTGTGAAATAATACAGAATAAAATTGCATATTTAAAGTGGCCACAACAAATGGGAATTTGGATAATTAAAAGATACTAATTTAAAAGAATAGCAGACTGTCTTGGTGGTGGTCTAGAATTATTGTCTGCTTCATTAGTCATGGCACTGTACCATGACTCGAGAGTTATTTTGCACACAATAACCACCTTTGTCAATTACTTAATTAGCATTTATTTATCAAAGCTGATTTGATGATTGTTCAACCATGTATGGTTTGAAAACATTTAAAAGGAGAAACGTTGCAATGCTTGACATTTCTGATAAAATGTTCTTTTTTTCGTGTTTGGAACAAACTTTGTCTACGAGATTTCCTGCAATGACATTACTTGGAGTTATAAATTAAAGGAGAAACAAGCAAATTCCTCAAAAAAACTCTCAAGTCATGGTACACTGCCATGACTAATGAAACAGACAATATTATTCTCGACCACTGCTTAGACAATTATGCAATTATCTTAAATTTATTTAGTCTCTTTCTATTATCCAAATTCCTTTTTCTGTCACCACTCTAATTATGCATTTTTATTGTGTTATTTCACACTTTTTGCTGTATATATTCATTTATTCGCATCTTTTTGACCATTTGTTAAGGCAGCCGAAAAGTCACTTTAACCTAAATTGATAACCAGAGAAAGTTTTAATAATAGTTTTGAAATATTGATATAGTCTTGAGATTTAATCCTTATCTAATCACGACAATTAACATTTACCTTGAACAGTATTTTCTGCCTCTTTCTCCTTAGACTTTAAGGTCAATATGGTGTAATCTTGAAACAACCAGGTTGACAATGAGAATGCACCTACCAATTAAAGATGGCATTATTAATATTAAGATAGTGTAAGGAAAATTAAATACAGTTTACTGTGATCCAAACTGAATATTTTTCAGCACATGTTGTGCATGGTTCAATTTAATTTACTGACTCTAGAAATGTGGTATATGGTGTACAGGAAATAATGTGGAAGGACTCTTAAGTACAAAAGTGAGAGGTAAAGTCTGCATTGGTATCAGCTAAAGACTATCCTAGGGTTTCCAGGGTTCAAGAAAAAAAAAAACAAAAAACAAACTTGGCAATCCATCTTGGCTGTCAGGCAAGTAGCTCTCATGCAAATTTTGCTTGCCCTAGGCAAGATTTTTTTTTTTTTTTTACTTAGTTGGCAGATCACTTGCCTCAAGGTCCTATTGGGCCAGTGAGAATGAAAATGCACTTGCCCCACAGGAAATTCTGCTTGTTCTGGACGGCACGTTTTTCGAGCCCTAGTTTCCACAGCACAAAGCGACTAGCAGTACATACATACTTTATTTAATATACTTGTTTATTTCTACTTCCCTCAATGGGATGCATGCTTGTCCACTGCAGGGTTTACAAAAGTGATGGAGATATAAGTGGCACACAGTGCATGCAGAAGTAATGACGTTTAACAACGTCTTGGTTATCCTGGACTAACAAATGTACAGTATAAGGTAAATAAAAGTAACTAATTGGTACAAAATGTGTGGTGTGAGAGGAATTAGCAGGAGAGAACCATAGTGAAGAAATGGGTGTGAGAGCACAGAGTGGTGGGAGAAAGAAAAATCTCCCCCGTTGGTGCTTTTTTTCGGCTGTGATCTATAGATCCATTCAATAAATTAAAAATTCTTGCCTTCCCTGTATTTAAATTATGAGCCATTTAGCCATATTTGTTGCATTGCAGACCCATTCACAACTTTAAAGTCACAGCTATATTTAGAAATCACGTGACCAGAAAAAAAAAAAAGAACATAAAATGTCACAGCTTACATTTCTAGGTAGCAGGGAGGTTAAGCAAGGCACGACGGCGACAACATAGACTGTTCACAGTCTCTCTACTTACGCACGCAATGAGAACATCACCAAACAAAAGGTTTAAATGAGCAAAACAATAGCTTTGCATGTGCATTATAAATCTTTGTAAATTTCGCAGCCGTCCTCTATAAAACAACAACATGAAATGACCAAGTTTTGGTAATTTACAATTCTTTGATGACAATGTTGCCCGCATGTAAGAACCTACACTTTTTGAAGTCTGGCAAAATAGTCTCTTGTATATTTTTGCCACACCTACAATAGTTATTGGCATTTTAGGGCAAGTAGGTTCTTATTACATTGTAGGTTCTTAATTTCTATGAAGGAGATATTATAGTTGTTGATTACCAGAAAAATAAATAAACTTTGGTTTGGTCCTTAAATATACAGTGTTTATTCACAACTGTATCATGATAAGTCTAACACAACTGATTATGCAATGATGTCTCTATAACAAGAGTTCATAAATTTAACCGTAAGAACCTGCTTGATCTCACTAGGCTTAAGACTGGTTCTTATATTTTTGGGTTTTAAAATACAATAATCTTGGATTTAGGATTGTTTCATTCAGTCCCTACATGTTTTGTGTAGACTATATAATTACCGGTATATTGTTGAGTGAGATGGCACAAATCTAAAATGCAGATTGCTACTACTGTGGTCATTATATATAGTCTCTTGTGAAACCATTTCCTGTCTGAATATAGTCAAAGTTACTTGTTTACACAGATTAGGTTTGTGATGCTGAATATGTGAAGTAAGGCCAATACGTTTAACAATTTCAGTGTCCTACAAAGAGAGTAACAGAGGGTATAAATGAAAATCATAATTATACTTTATTAATGTTATTCTTTTTCTTTTTGATATAACTATAACATTATTATTATCAAAATAATAATTACCCCATTGTTAAATATACCACACGCACCACCTCACCCTTGCAGTAAATTGAACCACACTTTATTCCCAGATATTGCATCCTTTGCTCTTTATTTGTTATAAAGATGTACACATTGTCACGAACATTATAGGTGCTCCATTTCCAGCAAATTGCCATGGATATCTTGTCAAAAAAAATGTATAAAAGCTCATAAATTATATCAAAAGTCAATTAAAAGACCTGCATTTAGCGACAGAAAGTCCCAGGATTTATTTCCACATCATTAGCAATAAAGTAAAGTCACAAACGTAGCGTAAAAATACCAAAAGTTATTTATTACAAATGGAATATTCTTTAAACCTAATGTTGGAAGAATTGGAAGATATATCTTATCGCTGCCATGTAAAAAGATAAGGCGACTTGAAACAGTGTGAAACACAACTTCCCTCTCACAGCATGTCCTTTTTTGGGCTTTCGTTATCATAATTTCACGGTAGAGAATAAACTATGATAGGACGGTATATATGAAAATTTAAGCAAAATAAAGATTTCAGACAGCTCACTTTTTTGATCCTGCCAAGAAACTGCTGTTACCATGGTTTCCTTCCAATCTGGTTCCGGGTCTCAACAGCTGCGACTCACCTTTTCGATGATCTTGAGCTAATCTCAATTTCCACATCAATTTTGTAGTTTGTGAATCGGATGAGTTTGTTAGCAAGCTCAGATTTATCGGATAAGGTAAAGCCGCTCAAGACATCTCCGGTCTGTTTTTAACAGCTATGAATAAAACGTACTTTGCCAACACTAACCTCGAATTTGTTGCCAGGCTTCTCCTTTGGTGCCATGTGCCTAGTTCTCAGTGCTCTTCGCTTCGAGGAGATAAATCGATCAAGAAATCCTCGGAACTCCGACATAGGGCGAGAGCTCGGCGACTGCCAGGGCGACAACCGAGGATTACGCGATAACGAATGACATCATTGCCCAAAAATTTTCTCATTCTTCTCAGTAATTTGCATAACTTTTAAATCGTTCTTGCATCATAAAAGTTTGGTCTCTACATTTCTTTTGGGTTATAGTAGTAATTTCGTGGAAAAACCGCAGATTTTCAACGTTCCCCCAATATGCATCTCCTAACGTGTAGAATCGGTGGCCAGAAGGCCAAAGAAGTTAAAATATACAAACAAATTTTCATAGACAAGATATTTCCAAACACTTCTTATGCAGACAATTTCTGCATGACTGATGGTCTGTTTGCGTTTTGTATGCATAATCTTCTAGCAAGTTTTAAACTTTCGCAAATGGCTAAAAAATGAAAGCCTATCAACCCAGCTGGAGAGAACGCGCTTATCATCGTTAGTAAAATACATGTAGCCTAGTTTAAGAGATGTGTCTTGCAAAATAGCATATAAATAGTTCTACAAAGCCGAGAAAATTTACAACGTGTCTATGCCGGGGGCATAAAGCGCTTGAAATTTCAGAACTTTGCGAATTTGCACTAACTTTGAAATTTTACTAGGAAAGACTCACAAACTTGGCTAATAATAATACTACTACTACTACTACTACTACTAATAATAATAATAATAATAAAAATAATAATAATAATAAAATTATATAGCGCCGATCCACTATTTGTCCATGGCGCTTTACATAAAATAAAAAAAAAATATTTAAAAAGCTAAAAAAGGGGAGGGAAAGAAAAAAGTAATAATAATAATAATCTAAAAAGTTACTCATGTTCTTTTCAGCAGTATCGACAGATTATGGCCATTATTAAAACTCAGAATACAGAAAACAGTCTGGAATGGTCTCATAGCCTAATCATGGAGCGCTAAGTCGCTTGATTTCCCCTTGTCCTAATTTTATAACAAATTACTACGTCTTATGAAGTGATGAAAGACAACGCATTTCGTAAACTGTGTATTATAAGTTCCTTGCTAGAATACGGAGCTGGAAAAGTTCTTAAACGGGGATGGAACCAGAAATTGCAGACTTGATTGATCAGTTTACAATGACACTGCATATTTACATCCGCTCACTGAAATACTGTCTGGTCGCATTTCTGGCGTTGCTAACCAATATACACCCTAGAAAAAAGCAACAGAGATTAACGCCCAGTTCAGACGTCGTGCTTCTGTCGTGCCGAACTAAATAGCAATTAGGTTTGACTGTAGCACGGCTGGAAAACAACTCTGATTCAGACGTCGCGCCAGAGTCGAACCAAATTCTGGATATTCTGATGCTTCGTAGCAATTCTCCTCCTAACTCCCCGTGGGAACGTAATCTCGCCAAAATACATTAATATAATTTATGAATTTTGTCTAGCGCGGCAGAAGCACGACGTTTGAATCACTGCCATGCCAGAGTCGTGTAGCACGGCAGAGGTTGTCGAACTTAATTGCTTGCCGAACTTAATTCAAAAGTTTGATTCAGACGCCGTGCTTCTGCCGTGCTTTTGTCGAACTTAATTCCTGAATTTAGTTCGGCACGGCAAAAGCACGACGTCTGAACTGGGCCTAAAAGACTCATACAAACAAACGTAAAGAACTAATTACCTAACAACGAAGTGCCTTCCTTTGGGAATACGGATTTGGGAATACAAGATAGTTGAAGACGCTACAACCTTCCGCGGTTCCGCCACACCTTCACTGCACTATCGACACCAACTGGATCTTGTTATGCCTCCCAACGCCCTTAAACTCGTCAACGTTTTCTGATTGGAGGAGAACGTGTCATGTGTAAATGGGTTAAAAAAAACTCGCAATAAATTTGTTAGCCTGGATATATACGCGTGTTGGCGGGATTTTGCGCTCGAGTGCTTTTCGTGTTAAACATGGCGGCTCCGCCACCAACCCCCCCCCCCCCCCCTCCCCTGGGGGAAATGCCATATAAAGAGGACGGGCGTGCTCGTCTGAATTTTTGAAAAGGATTCCTGAGAGGTACTAAGATGCTGTTTTGTGGGCGTGGCTTGAATTTTTTTTTTCACCCTATGGCCTAGCCTGAATTGTCAGTCATCTCCCATCCTCGGCCTAATTCCCCGGGATTAGGCTGAGGGGGAGAGATGACTGACAAATATCCCTAAATTTTCTAAATATCTTAATATTTTATAAATATACCAAGAAATATCCGGAGGTCTGCCTTGCGTGGTTCAAAGAGGTAAACTTTCGTCTCTCATAAAGTGACGAAACCTTTTTCTGTAACTGATTTTTTTTCTTTTTTCACAAAAAAGACAGGGAGCCCTCGCAACCGTTTAGAATATTAATAAGAGATCAACCTACGTTATCGCGCGTGTTTTGTGTTCTGTGGCGGCCATTTTGAATTTTTAATACGCGGTCTGCTGGTGCGAAGACTGGAGCCGAAATTACGGAAATTGCTCGGGGCCTGCTCGGAGCTTGTTATCTTCGGTGAACGATCGGATCCTCCGGGAATTTACGAATTTTCCCGTCCGTTCTAGGCTACTAAAATTTCGGTTCCAGACCTCACACTAGTAAACCGCGTATTTTCTAGTAGCAATCAGAGATTAGTGAAGTGCGTTCGGTACCCAGGGGAAGGAAGGGGGTACTTTACGGATTTGTCGATAGGTGTGTTGCCAGGAACACATCTATGATTCAGTTAGTATTTGGACATCTGATTGTAGGCTGGGTACCAATACCTTCCCTATTAATATTTCATACTAAATAATATTCCATACTATGTTTAATAAAAAATCAGTAACTCAATTCTTTTTATATCAAGATCCCAGACTAATTTGCCAGATCCTGATTCCTATACCTAAAATAGACTCCTGGAAAAGCATACCCTTGGCAGCAGCGCATACCAAAGCCCATTTATGTCATTCCCCTTCCAGGGTTTTCCAAGTTGTGTATTTTTCGGGGTATTGTCTAACTTTTGTGTCGTTTATTGGCATCAAATGTCACATTACTCTAGCAGGCGCATCGTTTAGTAAGGTTAAGTACTGTGTATAACTATAGAAAAGAATAACAGTGCATTAAACTTTATTTCCAAATATGAGCGTTTTTAACTAAAGTTTACATGCAAGCTTACACCCGGCTTACATAAATTAAGAGCCTATTAAGCTGACCTGCATGCGCAGTGAAATCAGTCAAATTCTTAATTCAGTGAGCGGTGTGCATTTTCATTTCCTTTTCGACGTTTGTTGCACTACGTTGGAATATTTGCTGTCTTTCCCAAGGTCAATAAAGTTGTGCTGATTTATTCGAGCTATTACGTTCTAGCCTCGCAACTTTATTCTCACAGAGAAGTAGAATCGCCGAGAAAAGCAGCTGACACAGATCACAAATCGATATGTTACCCACGCAGTTTCGGAGAAAATACGGCACTACACAGCTTTCTGGTGCTTAGATAGGTACCCTTAGGCATTTTAGCATGTAACAGTTCGAATAAATCAACAAAACTTCACTAACCTTGGGGAAAACTGCCACGATTCCTACGTAGGACAACGAACGAAGAAAAGCACATGGAAATGCACGGGTAGCGCTTTCATGTAAAACCTCACTATTATTCAAAGTGAGGCATCACATCAGACCGAGGCCATGTGTGCCACATAGCCAGTCCAAGACGGCGTCCAAAAAGTTACGGGTGCTCGCACATTTTGGGAAACTACTGAAAAAATTGAGATAAGCTTTCAATTCGTGCAAATCATACTAACAAGAAAAAATAGATCTGTTTGATTACGCGCGTAGAAACAAAGTCCGTTGATCGATCGATGGCCGATTGTATTCAAAAAATTAATCAACCTTCCACGGCTTTTACCTGTAGAGTGTACGAAACGCCTTTTAAACCTTTTTATTAAGCATTTGCGTAGTCAAAGAGCCATTGAGTCTAAATATATTTGTTGAATTACGCACGTCGAAGTGTTGTTCACTCCCATAGCAACAGAAAAATTGATTCTTTATGACTGCGACCATTTATTACTTTTCGAAATCGTATGAAAAAACTTCGGGCGAACTAACTTTTGGTCGGGGAGAATCGACTTTTTTTTAGCAGCGACACGACTTTGAGTTGGGGCGAAACGACCTGTTACCAAAGAACGCCCGTAGGCAAACTTAACAAAAACGTCGTTCTGGTATACCAGGATCTGGTATGCCCTCTGATTGGTTAATTTTGACAGGATATGTCAATATTGGAGCGTTACTTGCACAAATGAGATATGCGATATGGCGGTCAGTTAAAATGGGATTGACGGGCCTACACGACTTAAACGGTCCGCAGCATTTGTACATTTACCGTTCTCTTCTCGGTCTCTCGACCTTTCTTTCTTTCAAGCGTGTTTACGACGGGCTCTTTATGTTGTGTTATTAGGGCCCGGTTGTTTGATTAGAAGTATTTACAAGTACAATAAGTTGCTTCTTTTCACGGCTAAGTTGGCGTAAGTACCTTTTGTTACATTTGCCCAAGGGCGTTCCTTCGCTTTCTCTCGCCGCGCTTCTCCCCTATTTTTCCACTCGCCGTTCTTTGCGATGCACCCCAACTGACCAGAGTTCGGTCCCCTCAGATTTGTGGTCAATTGATGATACATGGCTCCGGAATTTTATGGCGGATAATTTACATAGTCCCTGGGCCAAAATATGCTTTCTTTTTGATGCCCCGAGTATGTCAAGTTATAGAGATTTTATGGTGCCCCGAGTATGCCAATTTACAGAGATTTTGCAGAGATTCTATAGTGTCCCGAGTATGTCAATTTACAGAGATTTTATGGTGCCCCGAGTATGTCAATTTACAGAGATTTTATGGTGCCCCGAGTATGTCAGTTTACAGAGATTTTATGGTGCCCCGAGTATCTCAATTTACAGAGATTTTGTGGTGTCCCGACTATATGTCAATTTACAGAAATTTTGCAGTGATTTTATGGTGCCCCGAGTATGTCAATTTACAGAGATTTTACGGTGACCCGAGTATGTCAATTTACAGAGATTTTGCAGAGATTTTATGGTGCCCCGAGTATGTCAATTTACAGAGATTTTACGGTGCCCCGAGTATGTCAATCTACACAGATTTTATGGTGCTCCGAGTATGTCAATTTACAGAGATTTTACTGTGCCCCGAGTATGTCAATTTACAGAGATTTTATGGTGCCCCGAGTATGTCAATTTACAGAGATTTTGTGGTGTCCCGACTATATATCAATTTACAGAAATTTTGCAGAGATTTTATGGTGCCCCGAGTATGTCAATTTACAGAGATTTTACGGTGCTCCGAGTAAGTCAATTTACAGAGAGTTTGCAGAGATTCTATGGTGCCCCGAATATGTTAATTTACAGAGATTTTATATGGTGCCCCAAATATGTCAATTTACAGAGATTTTGCAGAGATTCTGTGGTGCGCCGAGAATATCAATTTACAGAGATTTTGCGGTTCCCCGAGTATGTCAATTTACAGAGATTTTACACGATAAAGCAAAACCTGTAAAATCTTTTAAGTGGTAACTTTAGAAACATTCTTAGAAGATTTTGTTAAGTCTGTAAATTATGAGTGGCATACGCTTATTCTTGCTGCTACAATTTACAAACATTTTACAAACATTTTGAAATGAACAGAATTAAAAACTAAACAAATGTTTGTAGAATAAATTTACAGACATTCAGTTTTTTAGTATAATAAGTACCAAGTCTGTAAATTCAGGATCAACAAACATTTCTTTAAGTCTGTAAATGGGTCAAATTTTTCAGTGTCCCAACACTTTGCCCTAGTGACAGAAGGAAAGTCTATTTTCAATCAAGATTACTTCAAACCTTCGCGGGGCTATATTGGTCGATTTTGTTTGGTCAAGAAAATTAATGTCCGCGAAGCACAAGTTTGCATACTGTGAACGCTAGGAGTTCTGTTATTTCATTGGCTCGCGGCTTTCAAGTTGACACATTCCTCTGTGAAGGCGTGATATATGTTTATAAATCTTTAGAAGGCGAAAACTCGCACTCGTTTTTCGAGAGAATCCCTTCTCTTTAAATGAATTAATAGGGTATGCAGATTTGACGAATCCAAAACAAAACATAATTTTATCGAATTTTACATTTTATAACCTTTCTGTTGATATATAGTTTGTGCGGGTTCCTTGAAAACAGCGCGCGTACGATTTTTTTTTTTTTTTCTGGAGGACTCCCGCGAAGGTTTGAAGTAACCTTAAAAGAGATTGCTTAAATTTTCACCAAAATGCAATCAAAAATCTTGAGTTAAGACATGTTCTTTACCATGCTAATTTCTTTCAAAACAAATGTGATCGCTTTAGCCAAATCAACAAGAGAACCATTCACCATTGATTTAAGTTTACACGGTACAGGCAGCCTACTTCTAGAGAAACTTAAAGAGAAATAAACAGTGAGAAAGATTTTCTAAAGCAACGCATTGGCATGTGTACATTGCACATTTCCGCTTGATCAATTCGTGTTTAAAATTTGGTGTTTCAAAGCAAATTAACATAGCAAACTAATGTCTATGGCCAGCTGGCTTGAGCTTTCACAGTTGCTGTGATATCTCACTTTTTTACCGACTTAATTAAGTGTAGATGTAGATGTAGATGTAAAATGCAAAGCGCTTATGACTATTTTATATAATTAGCGCTATATAGATTTAATTATTACTATTATTATTATAATGCATTGTGGAAATTTTAGAGAGAATTTTCTACGATTTGACGACAATAAAATTCAGCACAAGCTTTATTTGTAAAACTAATCTGGCATCGAAAGTCATTTAAATTCTTTCGCCCAACAAAACTTGAAAATGAGAGCTTTAACAAATCTCTGTTTGTGAAGTCTTACATACGAAATCCTTCTGTTCGAAAAACGTTATAAAGGTAATAGTTTTTTTCTGAGCTTCAATAAAGTAAGTTTTATCATATATTGGTAGCCTCTGACGAATTATTTCAGTCGGCCCTGGTTCTGGTTTTGCTCGAACGCTCGTCGCTGAATCGTCAATTGAACTCTTCAAGAAACAGCCGCTCGAAGGAAAGACTGCATCGTGCACAAATATACGCTTGTAACATTTTCCTTTAGGCCTCAGTCTTCTGTTCATTTCAGCTGATTATACGAAATAACGAAAGTGACAGAGATCGTTGTTAAAAGCTATTCACGTGTCCAAGTTCAGGAAAACGTAACCCACAAACCTGCTATTGAATAAGCGCATCTCAAACAGCTCAAAGCCAGGGGTTTTTTTTTCACTTTCTTCTCCACTCTCGCTTTTGTTCTTTTCTTTTGCCGAAGAGGCTGTGAAGGACAAATAGTTCAGCCACCAAAACCTTCAACCATGTACAGTTTGTTTTCAATTCTTCGGAAAACTGATCGAAATATAAGCTTAACCAATTTTTGAGAATCGCTTTTACCGACTGCAATTTTCGTTTGTTGTCAGCTTGATATGTACATGTAGGTTAACTGAGCTGTTGGAAATTGTTTGTTTGCACCAGAAACTATTTACTCGCCGCGATCCAAGAATAATTTTGATGTGTCGCTTTGATTGATTTTTGAATGAACATTTTCGCACGGTTTATCGCGCCTTTGACTTCATGTAAGCCAGACGAGATTAAATATATATTATCTCAAAGGCCGCAATGTTATAAAAGAAATGGTGAGCGTGTAGTGTGTAACTATCGAGTTATGGATGCACTTGGGAGGATTGCTGAGCACTCAAGAAGCTAGAGTCACTATCGCCTCGTGCGACTCTTACGCTTCTTTCGCACTTAGCAACCTCCCGCGTGTATCCATAACGCGATATAGTTGCACGCTGCACGCTTACCATTTCTTAATTACTCAGCTTTTGTGAGTTATCTTAAATGAAATACGTTCTAAGCCATCTCAAGTTTGTTCAATTCCCTTTCCAACTCGGACCTTCTGGAACAAGTGATGGCAAAAAAAGGTAAGTTTGCTCATTTCGAAGCTACCTCTAAATTTTCGAGCGTTTTTTTTTTTTTCAGTTTTCAATTGTTTCTTCCAAACCTCGATACCTTAGGCGAGAAAAAAAAAAAAAAAACTTACGGACTCTTGTAAGTATTGGCTTAATATATTATTTTCCAAGAAAAAATAGCATTTATTGTAGTAATTTCAAGCTGACAGAAAAAGGGAGTGTGACAGCAGGTGTTGTCAATTTAAATGCTTAAGACAAGTAAGAGGCTCACGTATGCGGCTGATGATGAAGTTCTTGATTCTGAGGATTAGATTTCGGGTGGGCAACTAAAAAAAAAATTCCTGCACAGCAAAAACTGTTAAGGGGAGCCATGGGGAAAAAATCTAGCGAGTGCTTTTTACTATGCAGGTCCCATGTTTGACAAGCTATTGCCACAGAAAAAAAACTCATGCAAAACCAAAAGGTGAAAAACAAATTTCATGCTCCAGAAAGTTGCCTAACCTCGATGCCCCAGCCCCCTTCCTCTTCAAAAAATCTCTGGTCTGTCCCTTAGCTTTGGCAATTCACTTGGCAGCGGAGAAGGAAACTGTTAAGAGTTCCAAGGTATATAGCGAATCTGCATCAAATGGAATAAAGAGACTCGTTGAACGTTTGCTTAAGGCGTTTATCCTTCGATATGCAATGTCGATGGAGATCAGCTTGCAAGGATAAGAGTGGTGAATTTATGCAAATTCTACTCATATAGAAACCTTCAAACCTTCCACAGGTTCACACTCTTTTAAGGTCTTTAAATGGTGACAAAAAAATCACCTAACCGATAAGTATAGGCAAACATGCAGTCATTGCAAAAAAAAAAAAAAATGCTTTATTTCTTAACTTTGTTACACGGTTATAGCAATACCTATCATCGATAACCGGCTGCAAATTCAAAATAATGTGAATTTACATTATTGATGTTTGAATGCATGTAAGTCTTTACCAAAAACATTGAATGCGATATGATAAAAGAATCGGTAAAGGCCGGGATAGGCTGCTGAAAAACTGACATTTCCCTATTCATAAATAGGCCTACAACGGTGCGCTTTCATCATCGCAAACTGTAAACTAAACCAGTTTTCTTTTTAATGCGGAATATTTCATTAAATGTTTATGTATCAAACAACGTTTAAACATTTGGCCGATGGGCTGATCTAGGAGTTTAAAGGGATTTAGTTGTTGATTTATTTTCTACCACTGCGGGCTTTGCTTCCATTAATTTATCTTATCAATAATTAAAGAATATTCTTCGCTTCAAACCTGGTTTCATTAAGAGGCACAAGTAAGGCATTTTGTAAGTCCAAAGAAACCGCGGGAAAATTTCGACAAGAGCAGAGGAGTCACAAAGTTGCTTCCTTATGCTTGGATTAAGCCCTACCTCACGGTAAGATAAGGGCTCTTGTTTTAGAGCGCGTCTCTGAATCTGTTCGAAGGTTTTGAATATAAAGCCTAAATGCATTATTTGCTTTTCACTTGACGGTCAGCTGACGGTGTTTTTTCGCCTTACACTCTTTTCTATATAGGAACATTGTTTTTTTTCCGGCCGAAGCTAAATATATTCTTATTTTTCCGCCGATTTTAGGCTGAAAATATTCTTGTGAATATTCTTAGATCATAGCGTATGACACTGCTGCTTTTGAATATATTTGGTGTCACGATGGTGTTGAAGTAATTTTGGAGCCAGCCTGCAGGTATTTAAGCCTGATATAACGCATATAACGTCTTACCGAAATGTTATTAGCATCGAACATACGGCTGGTGCTGTTTTTGTCGCTTTTTGGCTAGTTTTGACGTCTAGAGAAAGGAAGAATTTTATACGGTTTAGTTGAAAGCATATAATTGTACTGTATGTAGAAATTTTCATCACACAAATTTATATTCTTTCCAAAATCCCAGCCTCGGGTTTATTTCTAAGATATTCTTAAAATTTCGCAAATTTTAGCCTCGATATTCTTATAAAATATGTTCTTATACAAGAAAGAAAGAGTGTAATGCTAGTGAATACTCGCGTCTGATGAAATAAAATTGTAAAAAAAAAAATGTTTTGAAAATTTTGTGGCACGCCACTTCCTCAGAATTGTACCAGTCTACTTATTTGCGTGTTGATGAGTCCATTTTGGTAGAGTAAAATAAAGGCAGTGATAAGTTCTTAACCTAAGGCACAAATTTTTAAAAGGCAGAAGTAATGTGTTTTAATTAAATTCTTTTTAATTCCTGATGTATACTCAATGGGGTGAAACTAGATTAAAGTAAAACGCTTATTGGTTAAAGGTAATGGTGAATTTATCAATTAAAAGTGACCTGTTTTCCTTCCTAATGCGGTAAAGTTATTCCGAAGCAATAGTGACAATGAATATTAACAGTTTATAACAAAAGAAAAAACACGGTTTCGGACTTTACCATTGCAGGTATGGAGCCAGAGTGTTTTCAATGTTCACCGCGCAAATATAATATTCGAGATCATCTCGTGGAGGAAATCCCAATGTTGGGTGTAGTCTGATTTGTACTTCTCCTTGTTTGGTGTATTTAAGGTTACCGGGCAAGCCGGCTGTAATTGATCACGGCAATGCCCGTCTGACGTAATTTGTGTAAAGATCCACACAATGCGGAACACGTAATCCCAAAGGAATCTAGCTGTGGCGGCGTAATGGCTTTGAACTGCGATTTAAGAACTTAATGTACTTAATTCCAAATGGTGTTTTAAACAGTGACATTGTGTACATTATATAGTAAGTGACTTTCTTGCCAACCTTGAAGTACGAGCGTATTTTTGACCAACAGAGGCGTAATAAATATACGTATTTTTGGCACAACTGAACAAAAATGGCAAAGATATGTAAATACGAGAGCTATGTTATATTTCTGCAGGGACACGATGGACGAAAGTGAAAAAAAAAATATCCGTATTGAAGGAGATTCTACCATGTTTAAGAATATTCGGCAAAATAATTCGCTTAAGGCTTTTCGGCACAGAAAAAAACAGGATGTTATAAGAGTTGCTCAAGCAGGAGGTCAGACTTTTTAATGTAAAGATAGCAAAACTAGACGACCTAATTTTCATTACTAACAATTACTAACTTTACATTACCAACTGGGCGTTCACTGAATGGATCAGAATTAAAAGTAAAGCCGTGTCCCTTCCCCCACCCCCACCCCCCCCCCTTCCCTGTGATTCAGCCTTTCGTCAAGCTGTTCGCAGCAGTAAATTGACCTTCCTTTCAAGATTAATGCATCTCGGCTGCTGTATGTATGATGTGGTAGTTATGGTTAGGAAAAAAAATAGCAATAGTAAGAATAAGAATTGAGTGAAATTAAAATACTCAGGTTGGTGCAGATGCAATACATACACTAATTCGGTAGTTTAATACATGATTGATAACATATCGAGTAACGACAAAATCTTTTCGACGAACGCAAACTAAATACATTTAAGGTACCTGCTCATCGACTAAGGAAGAAAGAGTCAGTTATTTTGTGTGTGTTTTCTTTGTTTGTTTTTTGTTGTTGTTGTTGTTGTTGTTTTTGTTGTTGTTGTTTTTGTTTCTCTTCTTTCTTTCTTTATTATTTAGCCTTAAGCTAAATCCACTGAAGGGAAGCAAAGAAAATAAACATTAGAACTCATCAAAAACCTTGACAGACCATTTTAATTTGATCGTAGACACCCAAAATAACACTCTGATTAAGATAAAGTGGTTGCCACACGCTGCTGTTTTCACCATAAAAAAGTGCAATAGAGCGTAAAGATAAATATTATTTTCTGTTTTCGGCTTCTTTCCTTTAATTTAATATTCATATCTGTCCCTTTGTAAAGCGTGCAACTGTGAAATGCCAGCGCTCAAGACTTGTGATAGCTTGCAGTGTTGTTCAAGGCGAGGGAGTACACGGAAGTTGTTGCAATATTTTATAACGCTGTTACAAATTTAGAAATAAATGACGATAATTTTTCAGCTCTAGCAACAATAACATTTAGGAGCTTTGTTAGCCTCATGTTTAAAAGCTTTCAAATTATTTGGTTCACCACACTACCCATTTGTCTCTCTAGATATTTCCGTTTTTTTTTGTGTTACGATTTTTTGTGGATTTCTTTTCTTCAGGAACTGTTCACTCCAGTACAGCCTCTCGGGTATATTTTTGTGCCACGAGAACTGCCTTAGAAACTGTGTCTAAAGTTACACTTAATCCTACAAAGTTTTAGAGAATTAGTCTGTATTCTTAACGTTTGCCGTGATTCTTTTATTTGGGGTTTTAAAGGTGTGGTACAGGAGTATAATAAAATCACGGTGACTCATGGTCCACTATATGAGAAAGTGGTTCTCTCGATGTCATTCACCTTGAAGACTATATTTATTACTGAGTGTGAAAGAAAAGTGAAAAACGTACCTTAATTCTCCTTTTCAACGAAGACAAATTGATATGGAAGTGGCGCTAACAAGAGTGGTGATATTAGCAACTCACAGCCATTCTTATTAGAATCATTTCGGCGGAGGCGTGATATTTGTTTATACTAATTTTGTCTACCACAAATTGCATTTTGTCTTCAAGGAAATGTTGTTTTTCGTCGAGGACACAGCAAGATTATTGAATATCATGCGTTTAGATATTTTCCTGCTATTTATAAATCCTTCAAGTTTTGCTTAGAAGCACCGTTATTAAAACCAATCCTTCATACTACATGATTCTCCATGTCAGTTCGAGTCTTCATGTCAGTATTCACTGACATGTCACCATAGTCGCCCATCAGTCATAATGATAAGCGTAAGCCTTTCAGTAAATCAGCGAAAATATACATAGGAAAGAAATGGTTTGACGTAGGTCTTATCTGTTCTCCAATAATCTCTTCTTAATAGAATATTTAAATAATTTATTTTAGGGAAAACCTTAACAAACGAGGAAGTTAAACGGGCTTACATTAAATTCAGTTCACGCAATCATATAATTACAAGAACTGTATGAAACAAGCTCTATTTCTCTTCTGGTTCACGTGGTGGTGGATTCTATTTTATCCGTAGCCATTTTAATGCCAGTTTTTTCTTGGTCGAACAAACTGATATCAGGATACTCGACGTCTATCAAAAGCACGAAAAATGTCAAAAATAGGAAGATTAGTTACAGAACAGCTTCGGTTCGCTTTTACGCAATTGTTTCTAATATGGAGCAATTGAAATGCCTAAATCAACTAAAAAAATGAAACGCTGAATTGAGTGAACTGCTTTTACCACAGGAAGTGTTATCCTAGCTAAGTGCTCCAGTTCGTAACTTGCCCTTTTATCTTCCTTAAAGTTGCTATACAGAAAAGGTATCAAGATGTTAGACAGAAATGAGTGAATTGCTTTTACCACACGAAATGCTATCCTACCTAACTTCTCCAGTTTGCCATATCTTCTTTTTGATCTTGCTTAAAAGTGTTATCGGAGAAACTACTAACTACTGTACTTAATTTTCTTGTAAAAAGTGGTCACAGACAATGATAAGAATTGGTAATTGACAACAACCTAGGCAGAAGAAAGAAGTGGCCATTTTTTTTTTTTTTTTTTTTTTTTTTTTTTTTTTTTTACAAGAGACTCATTTTAAAGAGAAATTTTCTTCAGACTTACCATGTACTCATATCAAGTTGCACTGCCGCTCAAATGCCTCTACATAAGA
Source organism: Orbicella franksi (assembly GCF_964199315.1). Classification (NCBI taxonomy): domain Eukaryota; kingdom Metazoa; phylum Cnidaria; class Anthozoa; order Scleractinia; family Merulinidae; genus Orbicella; species Orbicella franksi. The sequence goes on along the minus strand of NC_138155.1, from coordinate 12,625,140 downwards.
AAATGCAGAGACAAAATGACTTAATTCGCAAAGCCTGTTGTGGCTAGACTTGCTCTGGTTCCGAAATTAAGCGCATAAATACAGCTGAGGCTAACAACAAAGCTACTGAAAGTAAGAAAAAAGAAAAGATAGCGATCATAGCGTAACAAAATAAAATTCTCGTACCTCCAATCAGCTTGTTCGAGATGATTGAACAGGCATCAAGCCGATGCTTAAGGATGATCTAGCTCCAAGTGTGGCGTACGATGATAAAAGTGATGAGTGATGTTACAAAGACCTGATTATTTTAATTAAAACTTCATTTCCTACAATAAAGCTTGACTTTCTGAAACGCAAACTTGATTTTTTGAAACTCAGACTGCATTCAGTAAAACGGAAATTTGATTGCTAGAAGCGTAAACTTTAGACGCATACTTAATTCTTTGAAATACAAACTTAGTTCTTTCAAATGCATGGGAAGAACAGCTGTTCTGGTGATTCCTTGACGGGCAAACTTGATTCTTTGCTGAAACACAAACATGGTTCTTTTACGCGCAGATTTGTTTCTGTTAAGCCCATGGAAAAAAAACAGCTGTGAGCAACCTTAAAAAGCAAATCTTTATGCTCACCGACTCGCCCAATCACCAAAGATAAGCCCCAACAGAATGGCTTATTTCATGTGGGCGACTATCTCAGAATACCCGGCTGTTTCTAGTAGGCTATACCTGTTATTATTGTTATGTTCCGTGACGATAACCAGTAGCTTTCTACGCTCTTAATTCCATTTCCTTTCAGACGTTTTGTTTTGTTTTGTTTTGTTTTTTTCCTACTTTGGCTGTTCGTTTGATATTAAATGCAAAGTGAAATGTCTCAAGAGGCGCGAACGTCTAAACAGAGCTAGATGATAGGCATCAGCCAGTTGTCAATTCGTAATGCAACTAACCTAATCAATACCACAACGGCACATTATTAGCATTCTTAGTAGTATTTGCCATCAGGATTCTGTTTTACTCATTTTTGAAGTTTCCTGCTCCTTTTAAGTCTTTTGAGGTTTCTTGCTTTCTCGTGGACATTTGCAGTCAAATATTTGAAACTCGTCGCAACTACGAGTTCCCTTCGCAAATAAAATTCAATATTTGTTAATTAGCCATGCTCTAAACGAGCAAGGGACTGGGTACGAATATTTAAAATCGACACCTCTCACCCTAAACGATACAACACTCTCATTAATAACAGCTTTTCAAAAGCGTATTGCATCTTTGTATTTGCACTAAAAAATACAGACATTTGGTAAGCGTACTAACGTTTGCATGTTCTTTTAGATCACAGGCTCAGTTTTTCAAATTAATCGATTTTCAATATTTATACCCAGTCCCTTGCTCGTTTAGAACATTTCTGATTAAATTACAGCAAATAATCGACAAGGGGTAGCCGAGTGGAGTCACAGACTGCTTTGAAAATATTATGACGAAATTTAACATCAATATCTTCAATGTCACGCGCTCAGCAGCAGAGCTGTATGAACCCTGAATCGGCAAACTCTATCAATTGCTGGGAATTGCCTTGGTATTTAACTCGATGGAAAACTGCATCGAGGGGAAGGAGAAAACGGGACCGTTTTTATCATTATTGCCAAAATTCCCATATAGAGCTGTTTTCAACTGAGTGTCGTAAAACGGAAATCAAACCAACTACTTACCAGTTGGACTACTCAGCCAATCTCGAACCGTAGTAAAACCAAAACCCAAACCGAAATTAAAGATATTGTCTCATTACCATTCGACACTCAAAATGAAACGTTCTGTTGTCTTTTTCTTTAAATTAGTTTCGGCCGTCAATTGAAAACCGCTCTAAGGTGTAATATTAATTACTACTAGCTCCTCCTATTAAGACGCTGACTGTCCTGTGGTTTAAGCGATTATGAGGACGAATAGCACCAGAAAGCTTATTTACCGGTAATTGAACGTAGGCGGAGATTCAGGAGAACCTTATAGGGAGCGTTCACGATTGGCTGGAAAAGTGCCTCTCTCCACCCAGGTGTATAAATGAGTACTGGCGAACTTAATGCTGGGGGTAACCCTGCGATGGACTAGCATCCCATCCAGGGGAGTAGAAATACTCCTAGTCGCTTCATGCTACAGAAACCGGGATAAGCTCCGGCCTGATGGGTCACTTGGTTCGCATGCAGACTTTGCCTTTACTTCTACGGTTAGGCCTGCCGTCTACACTAATCCGTCACGAAAACGAAACTTTTCGCTGAACGCTCTTCAAAAAGGAGGAATTTGAAAACGCCCGCTTTTCAATAATAAAGTGTATTATCGTTTGTCTCACGATGTAGTCACTTGAGATGTAGATCGCGACGTTTCGACTGCTTACTGCTAGTCTTCTTCAGGCGATAAGGTCGACTGATTGCACGGTATCATTTATATCACAAAGGTCGGCTGTGATTGATGCATTTCGATCCTCCTATTGTTCCATTACTCCGGCGAGTAGCTGTTCCCTCAGTGGTCCGCTGTTGTACCGTGCCTTTGTGATCTTCTGTACAAAAGAGGAGGGATATCCGTTAGAAACAAGTACAGATGACAGATGTTTCTTCTCTCCAGCGATTACTGATGGTTTGGTGACGAGACGTTTAGCCCGGGCGTACAGACACTTCACAATACCGCGCTTTACTGAACGAGGGTGGTGTGAATCATACGCTAGGTACTGATCAGTATGTGTTGGTTTCCTGTAGACACTGGTGGTAAGGCGGCCATCAGGTTCTCTGTAAACTGACGTGTCGAGAAAGGCGATCTTGTTGTTGTTCTCGATCCCCATGGTGAAACGGATTGATGGTTGTTGACTGTTCGGGATAGAGTTGACGTCTTCCTGCAACACCTGAACAGTCAACAACCATCAATCCGTTTCACCATGGAGATCGAGAACAACAACAAGATCGCCTTTCTCGACACGTCAGTTTACAGAGAACCTGATGGCCGCCTTACCACCAGTGTCTACAGGAAACCAACACATACTGATCAGTACCTAGCGTATGATTCACACCACCCTCGTTCAGTAAAGCGCGGTATTGTGAAGTGTCTGTACGCCCGGGCTAAACGTCTCGTCACCAAACCATCAGTAATCGCTGGAGAGAAGAAACATCTGTCATCTGTACTTGTTTCTAACGGATATCCCTCCTCTTTTGTACAGAAGATCACAAAGGCACGGACAGCCCCAAGAAGAGAGCCTGTCGCGGAATTTAAATCCACCGCCGTTTTACCTTATGTCCAAGGAGTTTCGGAGTCTCTCCGCCGCTGCCTAGAACAACAAGGCATTCGCACCGTCTTTAAGTCCGACACGACACTTCGGTCACACTTAGTGCGACCAAAGGACACCGTCAACCCGGCTAAACAAGATGGTGTTGTCTACAGGATTCCCTGTGAGTGCGGCAAAGTCTACATCGGGGAAACAGGGAGATCTATACAGGAGAGGATCAAAGAACACGACAGGGATATACGTCTCGCCCGAACCCAGACCTCCGCCGTTTCTGAACACACCCACGAGACCGGCCACTATCCTATCTGGAATGAGGTCAAGTTTATTGATCGAGATCCTCACTAGTACACACGTAGGGTCAAGGAAGCTATTCACATAAGACTTCACCCCAACAACATCAACAGGGATAGTGGAATTGAAATTCCTGAAGCATGGATACCCACGATCAAGAAACACAACAACAGGAGAATGGTACAACAGCGGACCACTGAGGGAACAGCTACTCGCCGGAGTAATGGAACAATAGGAGGATCGAAATGCACCAATCACAGCCGACCTTTGTGATATAAATGATACCGTGCAATCAGTCGACCTTATCGCCTGAAGAATACTAGAAGTAAGCAGTCGAAACGTCGCGATCTACATCTCAAGTGACTACATCGTGAGACAAACGATAATACACTTTATTATTGCATCTACCACGATGAATAACAACAACCTTTTCCTCGACATCGCCCGCTTTTCGTTTTCGGACCTTTCCGAAAACAATGGCGTCACGATAATCTCGTGATTTCCCCGACTGAATTTTCCACAAACACAAAACCAAAATAGCCGGTAACTGTTACGTTTTTAAGTTACTCAGGCGTAGTGTGGCCGGAAAATATTTGATGCGCGATTTTCAGAGTAAATTTTCCGCGCTTTCAACTTCCTCCGGCGTAGTGTGGACGGAGCCTTAAGATTAACAGAAAGAAGCGAGCAACAGCGTAATACTATGGACCTAGATTAACAGTACAGCTCGACAGACGGTCGCCTTCATAATAAAACGTTAATAAAAGAGATGTTATTAAAATAGGAACAGTTTGCGGTTATTGATATTAGATCGGCTAGCTTTGTTATCTTTTATAAAAAGTCTGATTTCTTGTAACTGTAAACAAGTTAATTATAACATCTTGTTTTACTGTGCTGAAAAGAAAGTGAAATATTAAGGCGGATTTTTTAGTATTGTTAAATCTTCTTCACTAAGTAGAAAAAAAGTATGATTTAACAAATTAAAGGCATTTTTCTTTTCACCTTCAGTCATCGTGTCTCTACAGCTAATATTATGAAGCGCCCTCTTTACACCTTAGCCATTTGTGTTTGTGCACCCAAGTTTTACCGACACATTTCCAAGTTCTGAAGCTTGCCAAGTCCGCATACCTATATTTATTACCCCGCTGTTTTTCACGAATAAACGTCAATTTCATGGCTGTCAAGAAGGTGGCTTACTATATAAACAACGTCGATCTTCATAGAATTCTAGTACGAAAGAAGTTAGTTCTTATGATAGCAGTTCAAAGCCGCTTCGCCGCCATTACTCGTCCGGTTCCTTTACAAGTAGTGCAGCCATTCTGTGGATCTTACTCAGCGCCAATAGAAGGACGTCAGACGAGCATTTTCGTAGATCAATTCTATTTATGCAATCTCGGCAACCTTAAAATACACTAATATATATGCAAATTAATGTAAATCAGATTACACACAAAATTAATCACCAGACATCAGGTGGTTTAGTTTGCGCAGTGAACGCTGAAAACACTGAGTTGCCGAAACTTGAAAGGCAAAGTTCTCAATCTTAATTTTGATTTATTTTTTGAAAGTTATTATGCAATTTTTTACCTCAATAAGAGAGCATTTGTTTTAAACTTTTATAATTCTTTATTACCTCTTTGTGGATTAACATTCTAATTTAGTCACACCTTCGTGAGTGTATATCAAAAACAGTAAAATTAATGTCATCTTATCTACGTTTCGAAGACTGGGTTATACAGAACCGACTTTTAATTATGACGTAGGGTTCTTTCAGCGTAAGTTCACTGCCTTATATCGACTTTATGTTATACTTTTACAAACCACACGATGAATTTGAACTTCATATCTTATATTAGAAGACGAAACACGTTTCGAATGAAACATTATACATCGTCAATTGCACAAGAATGACATGTTATACTTTTACAACGATCCTCAACCCACGAAGCTCGAAAACTTAAATTACCGAGGTTTGAGTCGCGTCCCGTTCGAATTTCGAGTCTATTTGAGTACCAAATGCTGTGTTCCTCGAAAGAGTTTTAAAGTAGTTACAGACTATTTTAATTATATTTTTAAACTTAGCAAAGTTTTCGAGTTTTGGAATTTTAACAATGTTTTTAAAAGCTTTTCAAAATACATTTCGAATTTTGTTTCAATAGTGCTTTAAACAGGTTTAAACACCATTAAAATCAGTCGAAAACTACGTTAAAAATACACTTTTTGACCTATTTTTAATCTATTTCATAAAATAGGTTAAAAACAGTTTTTAAAAATAGTATTTAAGTACATTTAAAATAGTGTTTGGTTTGGTATAGTACGCCAAGAGTACTGATAAGCACTGTACTGTATTTATTTCGGCATGAAGTCATACGGACAAGAGTAACAAGACCGCTGTTTTGCGCCGCTGTGTATCGTCCTCTACTCCTCTACTTACAAACCTTTTCGCAGCAAACTTTAAAAAATCTAGCGTCCTATACGCAAGTCTTAACTCTGCAGGTTACAAAACAACACAAGACTGAAGCAGTAATTTTGTATTGTTTAACTCTCGGGTGTATCATAAAGGGAAAATTCTCAGTAATTCCTTCTTTTCTCTCTCTCTATTTTTTTACGGCGAAGCGTTGAATAGGGTTTTCCTCGTTAGTTCGGTGTGATCTAGAGCATGATCTTTTGACATATAATATGAATGAAAAGACAAAACAAAAACAACAAAACAAAAACAAAACAAAATTTTAAAATTATTATTTAAATTCTCTCAACACTAACTGATAAATTGGAAAACGACAGGATGAGATGTTTGAAAACGGCGCAATGTGGGCTGCCGCAAATGAAACGACTTTTCCAAAACGCTCTTGAACAGTGGAATTTAACGCGGGCTAAATTAAGAGGTAGTAAATGGTAAATGCAATACTTCGCGAGAAGGCAAGATCAGCGTTTTTCTTTACATGCCCAGACATTTTGACTTTTAAATTACGAGACTTCATCTTATTCTAATGTTCAAACTCTCAGGTGTCAGTTATAAAAACAAACAAAAAAAATCGGCACTTAGACATTCTTTTCGCCTTGCAAAAAATCGAGACTCCGAGAGAGCTTCGTGAACAAAACCGCGACTGCGAGACGCACATAACTGCTAAAAAACGGAATGCGATACCCGCAAAATTCGACGAAAAGTTTGCAAGGCCCGTGGTTTTTGAAGGACCCGATTCGCCACCGTTAAATAATGTGGGTATCCTCTAACGCGCATGAATTAAGTGTTTCCGTGGTTTAGTGTAAGGCGATCCAGGTCTTATGGAGGGGAAAAAAGTTGTTTTTCCAAATTTATAGGGATGGTAACGTGGTAGAATTATCCAGTGGGATAAAAAGACAAGGTATTTCGTTTGCCACCAACACATGGGAAATTAGTAATTAATTAAAACTCAAATTGTCTTCATCAGTAAGATCTGTCGTCTTAATGGCCCGCAATATAGTTTTGTGTATACCTTAGCACTTAGATAGAGTTGTAACGATATCAGTTAACCAAGCTTTACCAAGCTCAAAGCAAATGCTTAATTGCTACAGGAAGTCTTAAGTCAGTTGTAAGGAATTACAACTTTAACCTCAGTAGCCGAAATATTTCCTGTGTCGATTAACTAACATATCAGTTCGTGTAAAAATGAAAACATGACGTATTTTCGACCCCAATGAGTGAAAATGAGTCAATAGATCGACAAATGAACATGAATAACATGTAGGAAATGATGAGTGAAAAAGAGACGGTATATTTGGTTAATAGTACGTTGGTGGAGAATCAGGATGTCTACAGAAAGGCCTGTCTTCTTAATGGCCCACAACGAAGTCTTGTGCACGTCTTGGCACTTGAAAGGGGCTGCGACTATATCAGTTTACAAACTTTAGTGTAGAAAAGGAAGAAATAGGGTTACTTTTGAAATTTCGACTGGTTTCTTCTATTGAGAGCTTAAGAATAGGACGATAAAAATGGAGAAAAAATAACTCAAAAAAAAAAATCCATTTAGTCATTTCATTTATTTATTTGCATATCTGATTAAAGCTGAGCAATTCCAGCACTTATTCTTGTAAACTTTCGGTTTAATAAAAGGTTTTCTGTCTATATATCTTCCCAGAAGTTTTAGATAAATTCTTATTTTTGCGAAAGTTTAGAAGTTATCACTCAAAAAGCGCAATTCAGAATTTAACTTTTAGTTGAGAAGTGGTGCACTTTGTAACTGAAAGCTGAAATTTGAGATCTGTAAATTTTTCGATAGCTTATGGTCTAAAGGTTTAGCTCCTACACTCCCAGCCTAATATGACGCCCATATTGTCTTAGAGAAATGCTATTACCATCAAACATACGGCTAGTGCTGTTTTTGTTGCTTTATGGCTGATTTTGACGCTTAGAGAAAGTTAGAATTTTATACCATTTATTTTAAAATATAAAATCTTTCAACACACGAAATTATGTTTCAATATCTCAGCCTCGGGTTTATTCTAAAAATATTCTGAAAATTTCGTAAATTTCAGCCTCGATATTTTTATAAAATAAATTGTTATATTAATATATAAAAAAGAGGGTAACTTGGAATTTCCCGAAAATTTCTTAAATGAGGTTCTAGCACAAAATCAACACTTTAGCAAGTTTGTTTCATTAACATAACAAGCGACAAATGAATATAAATTTTAGCAAGATCTCTAGCTGAAGCTCAGTTGCGATATATGTCAATTCGGAAAATTACAGTAACACGGAGATACTGTTATAACGAGGCTCTGAGCAAAGAAATGAAGAATTAAACCTACGTACCTTGAAAATTTTAAATACGAGGCGCAATGCCAAGGCTGTTCTTAGAGAGGAGATGCCTGCCTTTCGTGTGTTAGCATAGAGTGCAAAACTGTTGTAAAACCCATTATACCGGCGGTAACGATGTTCAAAGCTCGATCAATTAATTTGATAAGCAGCGCTCTGTATTATTTTCATTAAATTTTTACATTACATATGGAGACGTCATTTGTTTCACAGTGGTCAGTTATTTGAGACAACTGCTGGATCTGTAATTTATCAAAGTAGGTTCAATTTTTATTTTTAGTTCATTAGTGCGATTGTAACTAATGTAGAATGGTAGCTGTTAGTAGAAGTAATTAACCCGAGGGAAACCGACAACGTCTGCTAAATGGACTGAGTTAGTTTTTAAACAGTTCTAAGAACTCCATTAACTTTGTTTAGTTTTAGTAGTCTTTGGTTTTGCTCTCAGGTCCCGTCCACACTACGCCAGAGAAACAGTTTGAAAAAAAAAAAATCGCAACAATCGACGGTCATTTTGGATTTGTGTTCGAGTAAAACGTTGGCTGGGAATCACATGTTTATAACGCTGTCGTCGATTTCGAAAAGATCCGTTTTCAAAATGTTTTCCTTCCACATAAACCGCGAAGCCGGCATTTTCAAATATTCCACCGTTTTCGTGACGGATTATTGTGGATGGTAAGCCAAACCGTAGAAATAAAGCTGCGTTCTTAAATTTCTCCGTCGCAGTATGGATGGGGCCGAAACTTTCTTCAGCGCTAATGCATCAGCCAATCAAAGGGCGTTTTGGCAAAAGGAATACTCTGTTCTAAATTAGATTATGATTTCAATAAACTGGAAATACGGACTCAAAATCATAAAATAATGCATGGTATATACTATAGTTTTAAACTTCCAAGAATATTCTTTTAATGAACGAAAGAAAATTTAGCTTGACAAAAATATAATTGAGGACACTTTCTACATATTAAAATACATCTTCGCTACACAGAATTAAAGCTATTTACAATTTAAACCAGCAGCAATGAATTGGCTGTCACTGAAACACTGATTATCGGCAAGAAAAGAGATTGGATAGGCTGATTTAAGCTCCCAAGATCAAGATCATGAAGTATAAACAGAAGTGCGTTTGATCTTGGCGCACCTTAGTTTAGTTTCCGCTAATAGTTCATGCAAGGTGCCAGAAAATAAAATCAAATAAAAAAAAAAAATAAAAAAATAATAATAATAATAATAAAAAACATTCTTCAGTTCATTCACCAAAAACGATTCAATATTCACCACTAGATAATCACAGATGTGGTGTGACATTGGAAATAATCAAGAGAATAAGTTATCATGAGTATTATATCCTTGTCGATTGTAATTTCAGATTCATATGAAATGTTATATTACAGCACGCTTTCACGTATTAGTTTTAACCCGGCTAGATGAGTAAACAAACTGGAAGGCTTCAAACTTTATATATATATATATATATATATATATATATATATATATATTTATATTTATATATATATATATATATATAACCAAAAAATGGAGTGAAATATATATATATATATATATACCTGATGTTTTGAAAACCAGGTCCGAACAGCCCAATAACAGCTGGTGCCTAATAGAGTCATGTAAGCAGTGCTTACCAAGTTCCGCACTCCACACTTCATCTAGTGCAAAAAGGAAATGACACTAGAATCTCTGGGCCACCTGTAGATGAATTCAGGCTTAACTGTCATCATATCAGATAAAAGCTCTTTGCAAGCATAACTTAATGACAGCAAACTAAAGTGCCTTGAAATCTCCCCCTCCCCCCGGGGGTCAGGTACCACTCCGCACATATCAGACCGTCCCCCTCACGACAATAGTGACACCTTCTGCCAAGGCAATAAACCCACTCAGCTTTGGGAAAGTCCGTGCACTTAAAGGATTGTGTCACGTCGGACAGCTAAGTACATACCCAGCCGTCAGACTGACTTGAGACTATGGACACAAGTTCAAACCGACCCCACCCCCCTGGATTAAGGGCCAGGGACCCCAAAGAGGTATCCACAATTAGCCGCACTCCTGTAGATGTCTCCAGACTTTCCGGTAACGGAGCCCCCCCCCCCCCCTCCCCCTCCCCCCCTGGGAAATAATGTGCTACGCTAAGCTGAAATCGATGCCTGCGGCATCGATTTCAGCACAGCTCGCGGAGTAAAATTAGGTATGCGTTTTTCAAAACTTCAAGGAAAAGTGCAATTGTAATGGCTCTATGTTTCCAGGTCATGCATTTTCTGTACAACAACATGTCCTTTTGCACTCAGATTAAGTCACTGTCTGAGCCCAGTAGGGTTGACCCGCCCGTCGGCTTGGAGAGGTAAGATCAGTACATTATAGCAACCCCGTTGTGCTTGCAAAATTTACCTTTGGCTTCAACTTTATAACAAACCAGTTTGATTTTGACAGTGTGGCATGTTTATGATCTACAGCCCCTACCTTCATCTAGAAAAACCAGACTCAAATTGAAAATGAAAACAAGAAAATCCAAAAGACTATTGATCAAGTCAAACTGGTTTGAAAAGTTTACCAGCAAAAATAACTTCACAGCACAATTAACAGACCCCTTTTTCAAAACTGCAGGTAGATATAAGCAGTGTAAAAATGGTGTACCAAACGATGAACTCCCAGTAAGAGGATCCAACGGATACAATGTCTCTACGTAAATTTGTAGTTTAGTGTACGATGTGGCGAAGAGACCAACTCTTGACTGTTCTGGACGAGTTTAATGTACAACGTTTCGGCCGTTCAGCCTTCTTCAGGTTAAAAGTTAAAAACTAAAAAAAACTATTTACAATGGTTGCGATTTACAGAAACACCGACTTATATACAGAGCAGAAATATTATGATTGAGGTTACGTAAGACAACAAAGGTCTAAATTACAAGATGAAAAAGGATTAGACAATCAAAGACAAATACAGAACTATGGGTGACATGTGAATACAAATAAGGTGAATACAAATGAGTGACAAAAACTAGAGAGAAAAATCTTACTTAATTAGTAGTGTTAACTCTGAAGTAACAAGCTCCCCATTGAAGGCCTCTGAATGAATGTAATTAGGTAAAAATCATAACAGGATCCCAGGAAAGGGCCATTAAACTACAGTAATAATTTCCCTTCCAAAGCCCCTGAATGAAAAGCCGACAACAAACATAACAGAATCCTTGAAAAGAGCTCTTGAACTTAGAAATAAACAAATAACAAAAATGATAACAGAATAAAATTAAAATGCGTCATATTGGAAAAGTGGCAAATCACAACTACTCAATTGTAGTAATTAATGCGGTGTCTCGATCTAAATTCCCGCCGTTTGTTAAGAACATGAGGATTAAGGGTAAATGATTGCGCGGTCCAATAAGCTTCCCTAGTGAGTAATAATTGTTCAAGTTGTAAGGAATTTTCAAAAGACCTAATTTGTTCAATGATGATGAAATTGATTTGAGAAATTTCATGTTCAGAGTTATTAAAGTGGATGGCCAATTCGCAGGTTCTTTAGTTCTTCAGCATGTTCGACTTGTGGTTACGAAATCTTACTTTAAATTCAGTCGAGGTGGAGCCTACATATTGCAGATTGCATTTGGCACAAGTGGCTAAATAAATAACATTTTTTGACGAACAAGACAGCTTTTGTTGAATGGGATATTGACGACCAGTTGCCGAACTTTGAAATTTCGAAGCTTGAATTAAATAGTTTTTACACAGATCGCACTTCTTCTTGCATTTTTGAACAACCTCCGTTTTCTTCTCTTTGATTTCTACTGGAGGCTACCCGGAATTTTGATGGCGCCAACATCTCCTTAAGATTTTTGGTTCTACGATAAGCGGGAAATATCGACTTGGATGGAAAAATTTCTTTGACTTCTGGTGAGGATTGTAATAGATAAAAGTGCTTTTTGATAACTTTTTGGGATATCTGGCAAAATTGGATTGTAGTCGAGCACCAATGGAAAAACTTTCTTTGCTGGCTTTACCTTTTTCCTCAAAAGTTCGGCTCCTGGTATACTAAGAGCTTTGTCGAACTGTTTATCGACAAGCTCCGCTGGATAATTTTGCGATTTCAAATACCCTTTGTATTCCTTACATCTATTTTGTAGAAAATCGTCAGTAGAACAGTTAGGTTTGATTCTTAAAGCTACCCCAAAGGGAACTGCTCTTTTGCAGTGTGAGGGGTGTGAACTCGAAAAAGGTAGATAGAGGTGGCTATCGGTGGGTTTAGCATAAACATCAGTGCTAATAAACCCGTCACGAAAATGCAACGTGAGATCAAGGACATTCAAATGACTGTCCGAGTAAACCAATTCGAATTTGATAGTAGGATACAAACCATTAATATAATCAGTGAACTCCAGTAACTTAGGTAAACCCTGGGTCCAAATATGTCAAAAATATCATCCCTGTATCTCCACCAAAGCATAGGTTTCAAGCTACCTCCAAATTTGGCTTTCTCATTGATGATACCCATCGCTAAATCTGCATAACTGCAGGCGTTTTTCGGTTCCATGGCCGTGGCGTGTTTTTGAACAAAACTCTGACCAGAAAACTGGCAATTATTTACCTTGAGACAAATTTCAACAGCTTCAACTAAGCAGTCAGTGGAAGGAATGTTAACAGATCTTGAATTAAGTGCCCTTCTAACTGCTGAAATACCTAGATTGTTGTCAATGTTCGGAAACATTGAGACTACATCCCAACACACAAGTAGGGACCCCTCGGGGAATGGGCGTTTTATATTCAAATCTCCTAATTTGTTAATAAAATCCGTAGAATCCTTAACGAAAGATGGAAGACTCTGTGGAAGAGGTTTGAGGTAAAATTATGTAAAAGCAGAGAGCCGTTCGATTGCCGTACCGCAACAAGATGTAATAAGTCGAAGTGGGTTGTCACGTTTGTGTGTTTTGACATTCCCAAATGCCACTCCCGGTTTTGGTTCAAGATTTACAACCCACGTGGCAATCTCCTGGCTAATCTGCCCTTCAGAAAACCACTTACGACTCCATTCCTTAGCCACTTCAAAATGGTCAAGTGTGGGGTCGGAGTTTAAGCTATCATAATACAAATCATTATTAAGCTGTTCTAGTATCTTGTTTTGGTACTCTTGTTGACTGAGGACAACGAACCTAGAACAGAAGTTCACAGAGTCTTTACCTAAGTTACTGGAGTTCACTGATTATATTAATGGTTTGTATCCTACTATCAAATTCGAATTGGTTTACTCGGACAGTCATTTGAATGTCCTTGATCTCACGTTGCATTTTCGTGACGGGTTTATTAGCACTGATGTTTATGCTAAACCCACCGATAGCCACCTCTATCTACCTTTTTCGAGTTCACACCCCTCACACAGCAAAAGAGCAGTTCCCTTTGGGGTAGCTTTAAGAATCAAACCTAACTGTTCTACTGACGATTTTCTACAAAATAGATGTAAGGAATATAAAGGGTATTTGAAATCGCAAAATTATCCAGCGGAGCTTGTCGATAAACAGTTCGACAAAGCTCTTAGTATACCAGGAGCCGAACTTTTGAGGAAAAAGGTAAAGCCAGCAAAGAAAGTTTTTCCATTGGTGCTCGACTACAATCCAATTTTGCCAGATATCCCAAAAAGTTATCAAAAAGCACTTTTATCTATTACAATCCTCACCAGAAGTCAAAGAAATTTTTCCATCCAAGTCGATATTTCCCGCTTATCGTAGAACCAAAAATCTTAAGGAGATGTTGGCGCCATCAAAATTCCGGGTAGCCTCCAGTAGAAATCAAAGAGAAGAAAACGGAGGTTGTTCAAAAATGCAAGAAGAAGTGCGATCTGTGTAAAAACTATTTAATTCAAGCTTCGAAATTTCAAAGTTCGGCAACTGGTCGTCAATATCCCATTCAACAAAAGCTGTCTTGTTCGTCAAAAAATGTTATTTATTTAGCCACTTGTGCCAAATGCAATCTGCAATATGTAGGCTCCACCTCGACTGAATTTAAAGTAAGATTTCTTAACCACAAGTCGAACATGCTGAAGAACAAAAGAACTTGCGAATTGGCCATCCACTTTAATAACTCTGAACATGAAATTTCTCAAATCAATTTCATCATCATTGAACAAATTAGGTCTTTTGAAAATTCCTTACAACTTGAACAATTATTACTCACTAGGGAAGCTTATTGGACCGCGCAATCATTTACCCTTAATCCTCATGTTCTTAACAAACGGCGGGAATTTAGATCGAGACACCGCATTAATTACTACAATTGAGTAGTTGTGATTTGCCACTTTTCCAATATGACGCATTTTAATTTTATTCTGTTATCATTTTTGTTATTTGTTTATTTCTAAGTTCAAGAGCTCTTTTCAAGGATTCTGTTATGTTTGTTGTCGGCTTTTCATTCAGGGGCTTTGGAAGGGAAATTATTACTGTAGTTTAATGGCCTTTTCCTGGGATCCTGTTATGATTTTTACCTAATTACATTCATTCAGAGGCCTTCAATGGGGAGCTTGTTACTCCAGAGTTAACACTACTAATTAAGTAAGATTTTTCTCTCTAGTTTTTGTCACTCATTTGTATTCACCTTATTTGTATTCACATGTCACCCATAGTTCTGTATTTGTCTTTGATTGTCTAATCCTTTTTCATCTTGTAATTTAGACCTTTGTTGTCTTACGTAACCTCAATCATAATATTTCTGCTCTGTATATAAGTCGGTGTTTCTGTAAATCGCAACCATTGTAAATAGTTTTTTTTAGTTTTTAACTTTTAACCTGAAGAAGGCTGAACGGCCGAAACGTTGTACATTAAACTCGTCCAGAACAGTCAAGAGTTGGTCTCTTCGCCACATCGTACACGAAACTATATATATATATAGATAGATAGATAGATAGATAGATAGATAGATAGATAGATAGATAGATAGATAGATAGATAGATAGATAGATAGATAGATAGATAGATAGATAGATAGATAGATAGATAGATAGATAGATAGATAGATAGATAGATAGATAGATAGATAGATAGATAGATAGATAGATAGATAGATAGATAGATAGATAGATAGATAGATAGATAGATAGATAGATAGATAGATAGATAGATAGATAGATAGATAGATAGATAGATAGATAGATAGATAGATAGATAGATAGATAGATAGATAGATAGATAGATAGATAGATAGATAGATAGATAGATAGATAGATAGATAGATAGATAGATAGATAGATAGATAGATAGATAGATAGATAGATAGATAGATAGATAGATAGATAGATAGATAGATAGATAGATAGATAGATAGATAGATAGATAGATAGATAGATAGATAGATAGATAGATAGATAGATAGATAGATAGATAGATAGATAGATAGATAGATAGATAGATAGATAGATAGATAGATAGATAGATAGATAGATAGATAGATAGATAGATAGATAGATAGATAGATAGATAGATAGATAGATAGATAGATAGATAGATAGATAGATAGATAGATAGATAGATAGATAGATAGATAGATAGATAGATAGATAGATAGATAGATAGATAGATAGATAGATAGATAGATAGATAGATAGATAGATAGATAGATAGATAGATAGATAGATAGATAGATAGATAGATAGATAGATAGATAGATAGATAGATAGATAGATAGATAGATAGATAGATAGATAGATAGATAGATAGATAGATAGATAGATAGATAGATAGATAGATAGATAGATAGATAGATAGATAGATAGATAGATAGATAGATAGATAGATAGATAGATAGATAGATAGATAGATAGATAGATAGATAGATAGATAGATAGATAGATAGATAGATAGATAGATAGATAGATAGATAGATAGATAGATAGATAGATAGATAGATAGATAGATAGATAGATAGATAGATAGATAGATAGATAGATAGATAGATAGATAGATAGATAGATAGATAGATAGATAGATAGATAGATAGATAGATAGATAGATAGATAGATAGATAGATAGATAGATAGATAGATAGATAGATAGATAGATAGATAGATAGATAGATAGATAGATAGATAGATAGATAGATAGATAGATAGATAGATAGATAGATAGATAGATAGATAGATAGATAGATAGATAGATAGATAGATAGATAGATAGATAGATAGATAGATAGATAGATAGATAGATAGATAGATAGATAGATAGATAGATAGATAGATAGATAGATAGATAGATAGATAGATAGATAGATAGATAGATAGATAGATAGATAGATAGATAGATAGATAGATAGATAGATAGATAGATAGATAGATAGATAGATAGATAGATAGATAGATAGATAGATAGATAGATAGATAGATAGATAGATAGATAGATAGATAGATAGATAGATAGATAGATAGATAGATAGATAGATAGATAGATAGATAGATAGATAGATAGATAGATATAGATAGATAGATAACTAACTGCAGACAGTACTGTTTCGGCCTTCTGGGCCTCATCAGTGCAGTGCTGAAGACTAGGATGGAGGCTGAGCTTAAAAAGCCGCCCCAAATACTACACATGTGGTAGTATCTAAGCCATTACCAGAGGGCTCAAACTAGCGAGCTAGTGAGCATACGGAATTGCGACAGTAACGACTCATCCCAGTAGAGTGCTCAAACTGGACATGAAAGCAGAGCTTTGTATGCTAGCGAGCTATATCTAACTGCAGACAGTACTGTTTCGGCCTTCTGGGCCTCATCAGTGCAGTGCTGAAGACTAGGATGGAGGCTAAGCTTAAAAAGCCGCCCCAAATACTACACATGTGGTAGTATCTAAGCCATTGCCAGAGGGCTCAAACTAGCGACCTAGTGAGCATACGCAATTGCGACGGTAACGACTCATCCCAGTAGAGTGCTCAAACTGGACATGAAAGCAAAGCTTTGTATGCCAGCGAGCTATATATATATATATATATAGGCTTTCTTGTGATTCAAAAAATGTAATTTATTTGCCTTCTTGCAAGAAATGTCGCTTGCAATACGTGGGATCTACCACTACCGATTTTAGAATTAGGTTTCGTAATCATAAGTCTGCTATGCTCACAAACAAAACAACTTGTGAAGTAGCAATACATTTTAACCAAATCCCACACACTCTAGATGACTTTTCGTTCCAATGTATTGATCAGGTACAGGCCCCAAACAACTCTGAGGAGATCGATAGGCTTCTAATTACAGAAGAGGCTTATTGGAGCGCTCAGCTGTTTTCTTTGGCACCCCATGGCTTAAATAAAAGAAAGGAATTTCATTCGAAAAATAGAATTTGTTATAATTAATGAAATCCTCTCCTATATTGTGCGTTATTGATTGATCGTTCAAAGGCCCTTTTCTTGGATTTTGTCAGCCTTTTAGGTGTTGATTAGACTCAAAGGCCCTGTCAAGGGATCTTATTATGATTTATATTATTTAAGGGCCCCTCCAGGGATTTTGTTGCTAATTTGCCCTTTCAGGCTCCAAAGGCCTCGATTTGGGATTTTGTTACAGTTGATGTTTTCAGTTATATGTAGGGAGGGTTTTACTTTTTCCAAAGATTGCCGCGTTGCCTCTTCGGTTATTTTATTTGTTTTAGCCAGTTTGGCCTTTAAGTTCTTAGCTTTTATCTCTCAGACTCTGCCGATTATTTTCATAATAGTTTTTTTTTTTTTTTGACTTATTAAATTTTTTTGCGCTTTGTTGATTTTGTTTTTCGTTCTTTGTTAATCAACACCACATTTTGCTTTTTCACGTGATTTTGTACTTTTATTAACTGTCCCTTATAATTACGTAATCACTAGCACCTTAATCTTATTTTAAGCTCGTTTTTATTCAAAAGTTGTAATAACTGAAGGAGGTCTCTAACCGAAATGTTTTGTATTAAATTTTTTAATCTTTTTTACGTCAGAAGTTTTCCGTCCTCACAATTTTTTAACTTTCTACGTTCGTTTATGCTGCGAGATTTGGACTGGGAATCTTTACTGATCCTCCTGACGTTGTGACACCTTTGTTGGCCTGAGAGTTCTGGTAACGATTATGATAGATAGATAGATAGATAGATAGATATATGACTTGATACCAGTTAACATAATCTAATTAGTCACTAGCCAATATAAAAAAACAATTAAAACAAAAAATAATAATAAAATAACTAGAATCTTCGGTTTAGAAGGTGTTCTTTTGAAAAATGTACTAAAAATTTCGTATCAAATGCCACTATATTAAATCTAACACCCGCGGAAATTACCGGGTGGGAATTTAAAAAAGTCATTGACAGGAAGTCTTAACTCAGCTCTAATAAGAAGTGGCAACTTCCAGTAGGCGTAATGCATCCTCTTTCGAATAAACATTAAATAAAAAATGGAAGAAAAAATGTCCGAAGTTTAACATTAAATAAAAAATGGAAGAAAAAATGTCCGAAGTTTAGACTCCAATGGTTATAAATACGTTTGTCGAAATATGAAAATGAATTTCATGTGAGAAATGATACAGGAAGTGAAAGTAGTATTTTGATTAAGATGGTCAGGCATGCTAGAGTTTTCTTACAATTATTTTAGTGTAAATTTATTTCTCATTTTTTTAGTACACAGTGTGCATGAACTTTATTACCGTAGTATAATAGGTGAGGGTACACGCAATTAATTTGAAGAATTAACACACACATTTCCTTAATAGAGCTTTAAAACAACCCAAAAACAAATATACGGAAAATGGAATCCTATACTGGTTTCATAAATTTGGAAAATTAAGAAAAACAGTTGTTTTTGTTGTTGTTGTTGTTGTTGTTGTTGTCTTTTTTTCCGCAATGTGTCTAAGCTTTATCAAGAAATTACATTTTGATGACCAACCTAACACATATTCACCGAAAAAAAATCTGCGTAATGTATATTTTTATAAAGATTTATTGTCTTCTTCTTTTTTTTTTCTTTTTTTTTTTTTTTCTGGTTTTAGGGCGTTTCTATGAAAATATACTGCCAATAAAAGGTTTTTTAATTACCCTATGCCCTGTTGTAAAACAAAACAATTATACTACCTGGGAATAATAAAACAATAGCGAATACGGATTCAAAACTATGGCACTCAGCATGGTAAAAACAAACATAGACATGGATGACCTTCATGCCCGAAAAAATTACACATAGCCCGAAAGCGTGATTGTTGTTCAAAAGCACTCAAATTGCAGTAAAAACAAAAACGTTCACAATTCTCACGTCTAGTGATATTGTTATCAGTCCAAAAATAGTTATGTTGAAACCTTGCGAACTCTATGACCTCTATCGACAGCGTAGTAAAATCAGAAACAGGTAATTCTTCCTCGTACGACAAGTTCAAGAAAATTTTAAAACGGCTCTTTGTGGAGCCAATCAAACCGGCTCTTTTCAAAGCCACCACAAAAGAAAAAAAAAACAAACAAACAAAACAAAACAAAACAAAACAAAACAAAAGTCTTGGTCTTCGTTTGCTTTGATTCTCTTGTCGTTGTTTTGTTGATGGAAGTAATATCCATCTCGTGGATTTCCACGATACACATTAAACGACATATGGCTTTTCCAAAAAAGAGTACCTAGATCCGTGTATCATTTGACTTCAACTCCATTTTGACAAGGCAAACGTCATGAAAAGTAGCCTACAAGCCTGGCCTTAACAACCTTTAGGAATGTTTTCAGTTTTCCGAGTACTTTTGTCCGAATCATCAGCGTTTTGCCCAAAAATTTCAAAAATATCTGAAACTGGAGGGGGCTGCGCCCCCCCCCCCCCGTCCCTCCGGTCCGTAAGCCCATGCAAATGAATTCCAATGTTTCAATCTTCAATGCTTAGGCAGCGTCCACACTACGCCGGGGAAATTTTAAAACGCAGCTTTATTTCTACGGTTAGACCTACCGTCCACCTGATCCATCACGAAAACGAAGCTTTTCAAACAAGATCTTAGCAAACTTTTCGTGTGGACGGAAAACACTTTAAAAACAGAGCTTTTCGAGAACGATGTAGTCAATTACGATTATCATGTGATTTCGCTGCGAGAGTTTTCGACAAAACAAATCCAAAATGTCCGGCGATTGTTCCGTTTTTTTTTTTTTTTTTTTTTTTTTTTTTGGTGGACGGAAAACATTTGATGAGTTTTCAGAGTGAAAACACTGTTTCCAATTTCCCCCAGCATAGTGTGGACGGGGCCTTAGCCTAAAGTTTAATTTTGTAATGAACATAACCCACTTAATTTTTTTTAATTTTACTTGCTAAAGATGTAAATAATAATTTGTAGATACTTTGGACTTTTGCAATCTAAATAATATTTCTCAGCCCTTTTATTGGGATGTGAGAGTGTCGTAAATCTCGCTCTTGATTGGTGCACTCGATATGATAAAGGGAACATCTGAAAGAGCTAGCCCACATACAAGTTCTTATTCCCAAGGTATTCCCTTTGTAGTTATTTTTAGACATGGCACCCAGTAGATGTAGATGTAGACGGTAGATGTTTCCGTCAAGGATGAAAATTCCACCCAACACTATCCATTTAAACAGGAAATCTAATATCGTAAACTATCTCAAGAAGTAAGACAAATAAGGTTACACACTTGTCGACTGGAATTTTAAATCCATACAAACAGTTACAAACAGTTAAGCACCCTGAGAGTTTTTCTTACGGTTGCATTAAAAACACTCGATATCTATGTCTTCTAGTGTCTTCCCTTTATAAACACTGGGTTGTTTCATATTAATAGAGGGCTCGGTGCGTTCTTACCTGTTTCAGTTTCAGCCTTAGGATCCTTTTACACTTTCAAGCATAAGACCATTTTTATGCCTTGTCGTGGCTGCACTACATTTAAGTTTAAAATATTGGTGTGACTATCCAAATAACAACCAAACTAGGGCTTACACCTATTTTTTTTTTTTTTTTTTTTTTCTGTAACATGAACACTAAATTAACCTTAGAACATTTTGGAGGTTATATTCAAATAATTTTGCAAATTAAAGATTTACCTCGACATATTTTAATTACACCTTTCTCCGTTGAAAAGCTGCAAGTAGATAAATTGAAAAAAAAAAAACAAAAACAAAAAAAAAAACGGGAAAGCGCTAGTCATGACACTGCATAATCATTTTATTTGTATTTACAGGGTTATCAATATTCTGGGTCGTACAATTTCAATGAAGCTCCATCCAATGTAGCAGCCCTCTCTGCTACTGCCCCTCCTCCCCGCCGTCCTGCTCCAGTTCCCTCCTCATTCAGAGCTCGAAGACATAACAAAATTGTTAAAGCTTCATTACACATGTAAATTGACTTGGATTGTACTGCCTAAGTGCTTTCAAATTCTCAAGTTTGGTAAAGAACACATATCGCTAGGTAGTATATCTTACCCTATTAAATAAGTCTGATTATCCGCGGTAAGCTAGGGTAGGATAATCTCTATATCAGAAGGAAAAAGCAAATTTGAAATGAATAAAATTATGAACGATCAGACTCCAAAGTATCTGAAAGACCTATTTAAACCCTTCAGTACGGACTATGGACTTAACAATAGTGAAAAAGAAAATTAACTCTGTCGAAGCCCCATATCGATTTTCTTAAGCGTAGTTTCTGCTACAGTGAGGCACATTTGTGGAATAGCCTTCCATCTAACATCAGAGCCATTAAATCTTTTAATAACTTTAAAATTGACATGAATCACCTAATGTCCTCCTCGCACTCCCACACGGCTAACATGTAAATCAGTTATTTTCATTTTTTTCTCAGTCTTGTAATATAACTAAGTTTCTACCGTGTTTAAATTAAGGGTAAGTATGTATGTTTGTATGGAGCCAAATATTTACAGTACCCCCCCCCCCCTCGACAACCTTCCTCTTTCGACAACCCCGCCCCCTCCACCTCAAGAGGTAATTTTAAAATTGCACTTGCCTGAAGGTACTCTTCAATAACGCTTAAAGCTATCACCTAAAGGAAATCAGTTTATTTCGCTGAGAGATTTGACTGTATGCTACAGTAAACACCCGCATATAAGAACAAGTGGATTAAGAACATATACGGCCACTTACGGCCATATACGGCCACTTAATGGTCGTGCTCTTTGTACCACTTATGACGTCATCAATTTAAATATCACCTGATATTATTGATAAGCAGATGGTAGTACTAGGCTGGGCCTTTCCGCACAATGGTCAGGTTTAGATATCGACGACATTCCGATGTCGCAAGTCGAAAAACAACGTTGTCAGTTTTGGTGCAAAAACGGTGGTAAAATGGTCCACTACGCCTATCATTGATCAAGGTCCATTTCTAGGCTTCGCCCGTAATTAACATCCAACTTTTCAAGGCAGCCAGAAAGAACATACAATGCAAAAGGTAGTCAGTGCAAAAGGACCGAGAAAAGCAGAAAGGAAAGAGGCAACGAACAAAATTGAGAACGGTTAATGGCAATTAAGTCCAAATTTTGGCTTTTGCGGATGCCCGGAATTGAAATTTTGCTCAATTTTGTACTTCATCGAAAAATCTCTCCTTTTAGTTAAAAAAAAGCTTTCTTAGCAGAACTTAGGCTTATTTACCGTCATGGCAGCTAAAAAACCTGGCTAAACGAAAAAATCAGGGCTTCAACGGGATTCGAACCCGTGACCTCCGCGATACCGGTGCGATGCTCTACCAACTGAGCTATGAAGCCACACATTGGGAGCGAGATCAATTAATTGAGTTCATATCTTCCCAATGTGTGGCTTCATAGCTCAGTTGGTAGAGCATCGCACCGGTATCGCGAAGGTCACGGGTTCGAATCCCGTTGAAGCCCTAATTTTTTCAGGCTTCTTCGTTCCAATTGCTTAAATTGGAAAATTAACTGCGATGATCATTCTTCACTTTCAGTCTTTTTGTTAACAAGCGCTCACTGGCACACTAATCACTATCTACAACGCTGTCCCGCTGTTTCCGCGTTCGACACACGGATTGAAAAGCAGGAGGAGAGACTGCTTTAAGTCGAGCATTCGGCCACAGCTATCAGCCGCACTTCCGAAACCGCTCCATCTCACTCGGTATTCTTTTCGGCCGCCAACGGACCTTACAGCCAAAATTTTTGACACTTTGTAGTATTTCGACATTTTCGCTCAGGGAGATGTAACTTCGACAAAGCTCAGTTGATAATAATGATCAGATCATTGAAAACAGTTTGCTTTAAAGCCAAAAATTGAAAGAACGCCGTAAATTACCATACGACAAAATACACTAGATTATAACCTGCTTGAGGATTATTCATTGCGATATTTGCTAACACGTTTTAAAATGTGTGCGCTCTGCTAAAAAAGTTAAGACTCTTCGATACCTTATTTCATTTCCAGACTGATAGTTGTTCTACAGAAAAGATCACACCTTCGTTTGCTGCGAGCTTGATTGAAAACAACGGCGCTCTTTCACAACTAAAAAGTCACACCTCGTTTATAAAGTACCGCGCGCTCGACTGAAAACAGTTGAGTCATAATCTGGACGCTCCGCGAACACTCAAAAAATTGAAAACGAATAACTTCCATGACGATTGCCAGGTTTCAGAGAAAGATTTATACGCGCAAAAACAGAATTTCAGTCACGCATTCTTCATTCTAACCACCGCGCGGTCGACTTCATAAAAAGCAGAAAAGTTGTAACGCCGCACGAATGACAGACAAAGAATGTTTTCAGCAGCATGCCTATTAAAACGAGTCGGAATTAGAATAAAAAGGGATTTAAACCGGGGGTTGTATTTAGAGAGACGTGGTCCGAATGCGACACATGTGGATAATTAGTTTTTGAATTGTGATCACCTCGATGCGCACAGCGGCGGTCAATTTGCCTTGGGGTACACCGGTGAGAATTGACTTTACGAGAGAAAAAATTACGCTGCCCACCCCCAAGTGCAGCTTAATTGTTCTGCCGAAAGTTTTCCGAACAACGGCGACGATTTTGGTTTGGCTTCGGACGAAGTCCCTCAGGGTTACCAAGAACAAAAGGCTATTCATTTCTGCTGAACGTGTGATGTTGAGCCGGAACAATAGACCATTTCTTGATACGAGAATAGATAGTGATTAGCGTAGCCAATCTGAGAACGGCTTTCTAGAAAGAACGCTTGTAGATTTTTATTAAAACTCCATAGAAACACGGAGATTATGTTTTCTATTTCTTAAATACTATTCTCTCATCGTCTACAGAACGTGGCTCCTTCTGCTAAGGGAGAACGCAGCAGTTGTATCATGAATAGCAGTGTTCCTTCAATCATTTATAGGCAACAGGCTTCCCGGAATCGTGTGCAAGCATTTTGAGTTCTCCACTGTGTCATACGCATACAACTTTGAGTGTGAGTCTTTAGTAAGTGCCAGTCATAAAAACAACGCCATACTTTTCCAACTTGGTTGTGTTTGCTATCAAACAATGCTCTTAGAGTTGTCCCTCAATCCGCTTTTGATGGACTGCCGTAACGGTTTTCACAGTAGTCATCTCTCTTAGCTTGAACTGTGGACACTGAAAAAGAGAATTATAGAACTATGACACACATTGGTGCGTTTTACACAACGTTATTTACATCAGGACAATAGCCCATTTCCGGGTTGCCTTACACCTGTCTATCAAAGTGAGCCCTGGTGCACAGTTATTCATATGAAAATGAATTTAATTTGAATGTGAATGAATTAAATGTCAGTTTCATATGAAAGGATGGGCACCAAAACTCACTTTGAGAAAGAGGCTTGAGGTAATTCGGAAATGGCCTGTAGTGGTATTAAGCAGAAACAACAGCATTACTAACAACAGTCGCCAGAAGAAGTGTAGTTCCTGTGTACACCAGTTACTACACATGGCCTTAAAGAACCTTATTCTGATATAACTCAGTACTGATGGCAGCTATCGTGCTCCAGAGGACTGTGAACAGGATTTTTAAACTTCAAACAGACTTATTAAACACTACGTCACCATTTTATTTCCTAACGTCTCAACGTTCCAACATTAGAACAGAGTCTCAATGGGGTGGAGTGCCGTTTTGAAGAGTTACGGTTGAATTTTAGGTCACTTGACGATGGACGGCTAATTTTTCGAAATGACGTTTATAACATGAAATTAAAGCGCAAATTTGCCTGCTATTTTTCATAAAAGGATACAATTTTGCCCATATTTAATTAATCCATTTAGTCCTATTTTTCGCGCGTTAAAAATTAGGTCTTTGGGCTGCAAGTACGAGTCTAATTAGCTTAATTTCATCACCTTTGTTACCGCTGGACGTATTACCAGCCTGCTCCCGAGAATCATTTATAAACAGCATAACTTGAGCCTATTTGAGTCAATCCTTTAGTTCTTGAGGATATCTGAGAAATTTCACGGCTAATATTGGCTTGCTCATTTGACCGTTGATGGTAAAAATATTGCGTTTGTAACGGTTGACGGTTCATGTCTTGGCCATTTGACGGTTGACGGTTAAGCCTACTGCAACCCTCTTAAAATCCCAGACCCACCTGCAAGCGAGCATGATGAAGGAGTAATGATCTGTACATCTCCAAAGATGTTATTCTTGAAGTTGTACCAAGAGACTACATTTCCACTCACCAATCCACATTCCCTCGACATCTGCTTTATTATTTTCTCGGTAATTCTAAAATTCCAAGCGTTCACTCGGCTCATGCTACCTTGATATGCCTGGCCAGAATCAAAGCCACCACCTTTAAACAAAACCACACAAAGAAAAGCAATTAGGGAACGCAAATTTTTAAGGACCAACGCATTCATTTCATCGTAGTTAATCGAGGGAATAATGGTTAAGAGGCCCGATAAACATCAAAGAAGCAAACTAACAGGCTAAGATGTATGTTGGAAGGTCCCTGACTCTGCACATCGTTTGTTGTATGATCATAGACTGTGCATTATTACATAACGGCAATGCTTCTATTGGATAGTTGTATGAGCACACCTAACCACCAGGTTTTGTGCAGGGTCAACTCCCAAAGTAACCCCCCCCCCCCCCCCAAAAAAAAAAAAAAACATACAGCGAAGAACTTTGCCATGTTTCATAACCATTTCCCTCTATTAACTATGGTTTCACATACTACATACATACATGAACACTGCAATGTACTGAAATAATTTTTTTGTAGCTGAAGGATGATAAATATCAGTCGACCATTTGTGAATTTCAATCCCTGTTCCTCTAGAACAGGTTTCAAGATCGAGATCATGATAAAGAGTAAGCTAGTATCCTTCTGTTTTCTCACTGCTACATTGAGTAGACTCGGGAGCACAGAAAGTACAACGGAGGATTAACATAAACTGAACTGAAAAAAGGTCTAAATAACCCATTTTCAGACCTTTTGGCTCCACCGTTGACAGACCAATGAGGAAAAAGTGAAGTCAACCCCCACCTTTGTCTCTCAACCCCTAGTAAAAAAATCTCAGTTGCCTTTCATCTGTTACAGGTGTCACCACACAATCAATAACTTGTACATGTCTTTCAATGGAAAACTGGTCTAAGATGAAAATGATACCAATACTAAATGGTTACTTAAGAGGTCCTAATTTTGCAATACAGACCGTCCAAACTACTCAAAACATTGCACAAAAGAGAACTGTTTGCTCTTAAGTACAGTGACTAGAATTTTCCTTCATGATAGGCGAAAAAGTGGAATTTTTAAAACCACTTCAAAGGAACGACCTGCAAATGGTCGAAAAACGTAAGTGAATTCTCGACTTTTGCACGCGCACTTTTAGCGAGAATGGCTTACAACGACACATAAATTTGTCAGCAGAATTTTTTTTTTTTTTATACAAGCCGTTATAACAAATACTATTAACTTAATCGGTCCGTATTAGAAACTAATGGTCTCGTTATTTTTTGTAATTAGCGAGTGGCAGCAAAAAAAAAAAACAAAACAAAACAAACAAAAACAAACAAACAAAAAAAGAACGACAGAAAGAAAAAAAGAACTCGACATACATCTCTCCAGAACGGACCTCATGCAAGGTCAATAACAAATAAACCCATCAGCTACTGTACCCAATGAGTCTTGTTCCTGGCCCAGAATAAACTTTCCATTTGCAGCGATTGTCTGACCGGTCTGGTAGTTAGTTACACACGTCAGCTTGATCCCACCTACAAACAAACACGCCTTTCCATCCGTGTTTCTCCATGTCAGGGAGAGGTGATGCCAGCCATTGTCATGCAAACCAGTTGACAAAGTGTAATCTCTGAATGATGAGGCACGGTCAATCATTGACATGTTTCCCTCAACTTCCTTCCCCGATTTATTACATTGAGCCTGGTTCTCACTTCCCGAGGAACTATCCCCCCTTGAGAAGACCAGAGTGGAGAAGAGTGGATTGAAGTGGAGTGGAGTGGAATGGAGTAGAGTAGGGTAGGTTTTGTTTGATTATTTAGCCATTTTGTTCTAGAACAACAAAACAGGGCACAGTTCGGACTGCCGGTATGGGGTACTTACTCTGCAGGCTAGGCTTACGATTGGGTAAGTTGTTCTCGAAGAAACTAATAATTTTTCTGCATTAACATAAAAGCATTTGAAGCCCTTCTGTTATCACACAGCCACTGTCAAGACTTAGGTCTTATTAACCGAGCAGGAGGTCTGTAAGGGAGAATCTTGACAGAGGTCGTGATTACAGACCGAACACAGTGAGGTCTGTGCACACGACCGGGGTCAAGATCCTCCCAGTCCTTGTACAGAGCAATATGATAAATTATAATATATATTAAACGCTCCCGGCCCTATGTTAATTATAAACCAAGAAACTATTATTATAGTCTCTTCCCTATAGAGTCCTGAAGTGTGACGTCACGTTACCATGGCGCCAAAAATTCCTGTTCTAAACAAACGCTTGTCATATTGCGCATCCTTTTCGTAGCTTTTATATTGAATAGGTCAAGGGTGTAATTATCGTTTAGAAAAGCACCAGGAGACTTCGTATACGATTGACGTTGTAATTCACATGAAAGTTGTAAAACTGAAAAGGAATTTGAAAGGAAACAATCGAAATGGTGCATTGCTTCGCGCCCGAGTGTGACCATCACTCGGAAAGCCATACGTGCCGGTTTTTCGGATTCTCTAACAAGGAGAAAAAGCTGGATGAATACAGAAGATGGGTTCGCCTACTGAGGTTAGTAAAGGTCAGAGGTTTAAATACTTATCCCGGATCATGATACATACGTTATAAGAAAGGTACGTTTGCACGCAGTCGCGTTGATGCATATAGACTGTCACCATCTTTGTTATGAAACTAAGTTCAAGCTCACATTTATTACGAAGTTCATACAGTTTGCTTACTATTTGTTATGGGTTGTCAGGTGGCCTTTCTGCAGATTTTAAATGTCTTTCCTTGAAGAGGAGAATTAACGTTTGACTAGCTTGAAATTAATGTTAGATACTACAGGTTTGGTTGTAGTTGCTTTTAATAATCCAGCTTTATACGTTTACCAATGCCCACAGTATTTGCATTTTATTTTATTTTAAAAGAAGGTGGTTTCTTTTCAAAATATGCAGCTAAAATAATCCTCTTTCCGCTACAGGAGACAAGATAGAGAGCCAGGAAAACACGCCCGAGTCTGCAGTTGCCATTTCAGAGATGGAAATAAAAGCAATGGTCCTGAAATTTTCAAGAGAAATCAAGACAAACTCTTCGCTGCAGAAGAAGGAAAGCCAAAAAAGAAGAAAAAAATCGAGCCAGCAAAGAAGGAGTCAAGAAGACACTGGGGAAATTTTGGAGAGACCATCAACAACAAGAGAAATTATCCTGGAAGCAGAACTGCAACAAGCAGAAAGGGACCTAATGGACCTTAAAGAAAAAAATGACTACTTGCAAAAACATTACACAGTGTCAGCAATTGATGAAAATGGTTTAAAGATGGAGACTGGGCTTCCAACAAAGGAAGTTTTTCATATTGTTGTTAATTATACATGCAGGTTCAAACAGGCCATCAATTACTTTGCTGGTTGGAAAGTTGAATCAATTACTTTTGAAGACCAAATATTTATTACCTTGATGAAAGTAAGACAAAATTATACAAACCTTCACCTTGCACAGTTATTTAATTGCAGTGTATTCACAATAGCAAATATTGTAACAACCTTCATTCATGTAGTGCACTCAATTTTATTTAATGACCTCATGACATCAATTCCAAGTAGGGATAAGAACAAGTTGTCTGCCCCATCTTCTTTTAGTCAATTTGGTTCTTGTAGAGTTGTAATAGACTGTACAGATATTGAGATTGCCACACCTGGGCTAATGAGCCAGCAAAATGCTACCCATTCTAACTATAGGGGAATGCATTCCTTCAAAGTTATTGTGGGTGTAGCCCCAAATGGTATTATTACTTATGTAAGTAAACTTTATCCAGGGTCGATATCCGACAAGGCAATTGTGCAGCAATCAGGATTGCTAAACCACCTAACTGCTGGAGATATGGTCCTGGCAGACAAGGGTTTCGTTATACAGGATCTTGTACTAAATGGTGTTTCTGTAAATATACCACCTCTTTTAAACAATGGTGCATTCGCCGAGAGTGAAGCAAGGGCAACAAAAGCCATAGCAAAATGCAGAATTCATGTTGATCGGGCAAATGCTAGGCTTAAGGACTTTAAGATCTTAAGTTTTATACCCTCATATTTGCGTTGTCATGCAGACAACATATTTCAATTGTGTGCATCACTAGTCAATTTACAGTTTCCTCTCATCAAGGAGGGATGTGAGGGTTATGAATTTGATTAATAATAAATATTTATTGTTGAAATGGAATTAAGTATTAACTAGATAAAATACATTAGTTATTTGGAGTGAAATAAATCTGCAATCATTAGTGGATTTACATCATGTATATCTTCACCCGCACAATGAGGGTTAACACTAACTTAAAAATAGTCTTCTGGCTGGTGTATACAGAGTGCACTCTTACACCCTCGCCCACCCTTATGACACCCAATGAATAATCATGAATAAGTGCACTTTAAGTGGGTCAGGTGTTTATTTTACAAATTAAATTTTAATTTTAAATTATCTACACTAAGACAGTGAAAGATTCAGACCTTGAGGTAATGTCGGGGAAGGGGGGGGGGGGGGAACTTTCAAAAATAAGTTTGCACAACAAAGTATCCAAATGCCCTGGCTCTGCAGGACTTCCTCAGATTGTGCTCTTTTAGGGGTTCAATTTCAATTGCCCGACAAGCATTCCCAATCTTTTCTAATGGGATTACCCCAAGGAAATACATAAAGCCCAAATTCTTTATATTATTATTATAGATGACAATCATGTAAGGTTATAACTGTCCCTCAACAACCTTTGGGAAGAGGTGATCAAAATAAAACTGCATAAGCTTTGGAATGTTTTCACTCCAGGTTTCATCCCTTGCTATTTTTAAAACTACCACATCTTTAGCTGTCCAGATAACAAAATAAAAAAACTTCCGGCGAGAGAAGTACATCTCCCCTTGAATTTGATGCCAATAAACATGTTCTTTCTTCAAAGCATATTGGCCACCTTCAGTTTTCTCCAAGCAGAAATTGGGAGAGGTGTTGACTGCCTCTTCAATTGTCATGTTTCTTTCCGTGTAGGGACACTTTGCTTCCTAAACAGAATCTTCATCCACTAGGCCATCAGGGGAGGCAGCAATAATTCCGGAAGCATCCAGCCATATTCCAGTTTCCAGGACAGTCTTTCCAGTTAACCTTGTAAATGCTCTGAGAGCTTCTGTTTCATTGTTTACCCCCCACTGTACTGCCTTAACTCGGGACAAATCATACTCCCCAAGGAGTCGTTTCAGAAGGGATGGAGTGACCCTTTTTGCCTGCAAAACAGAGCTAGAATTGCTTGCAGTCAGTCTTCCTCTTCTTGCAAGATGCCAGGTTGGGTTGTCTCGCTGGCCCACAGTCATTTCACTGACTAAGACGATATCCCTTTCGTCGACCTTGGCTTTACGTACCAAGCAATCCAGCTGTTGTTGGGACCCTCTGGTTTGAAGAAACTCGTCTGAATAAATAATTTCTTCAATTGTTGGAGTGGGCAGTTTGGCTTCGGGTGCTGGTTCAGGACTCATAAGCCAGCACAGACCATGCAGTGAATCTACCACACTCTTTCAAGTCTTCATAGAGTGCAGACCGATCTAATGCATCAGGAGTTCTGGAAATCGCCACATACTTCTTTGGCAGCGGAAACATTTCTTCGACTGCCAGCAGTGACAGGGAGCTGTTTGACTTCCTCTTCCTCCATTGGCACTCGATGTCCGTGCGTCTGAGGTTGTGAATGCCGTGGATAAAAAGTGCAGCCGCGTGGCTGCATTTGAATTTACCCCTTGGACATTCACACTCCGTGGATTTTATGTCAAATTGCTCATTTAGGTATATCTAAAAGGGTTCAGATGAGAAGTACAACATAAGGAAACTAAGTGAACGTAATTTCTCTGATAGACGTACGTAGCTTTACGATTTTCGGACGAAAAAGGCCTACACGCTTTAATTGGTTCAAGGAGCCGTAGAAGTTGTAATAAATATAAACTGACTAACGCTGAATTGTGAAATTTAAGGAGAAAACAAGAGGATGCGTGCTGAATATCTACAAATATTACTTCGGCAACTGTTTAAAAACGATCGCTCTACTCACCGTGATTTTGTAGACCTTTTTTTTTTTCATGCTTGCATGGACCTCTCCGCGTAGAACACCCTGTTGGTAACTGAATGACTCAATATGATCCGATTTATAATGATTTTCTCCCCGCTCAATGGATTTTTTTTCTTCAAAGAAGAAAGAGATCAACGAAGCGATTGAAAGCGACGCCATTTTTCTCGCTGAGCGCGTTTGTTTAGAACAGAAAATTCTGCTTCCATGACAACGTGACGTCAAAGCTTTAGAATTCTATATATAGGATATATATTTCATTGAATCACGCATGCACTTTTCTCAGTTACTGCTGTATGGAATTCTCGCTTACCGCGAGAAGTACAAGTTTGCGGTGAAAGGATCTCAGCGTTCCCATGAAAGCCATGTCGAAATGTTCTCCAGTCTGCGGCATTCCCTAAATCATGAATGCATGACTTTGCCTTTTCCTTTATCACATGATTGGCCATTTTTGTGCTCCATATGTTTAAAGATGCCACTTTTCCTTTGAAGGACTCGCCAACTGTAAATCCTCCGCCGTAAACTCCCTGGGACTGACCAACAACTAGTTTTCCAGGACGAACGCTCAGAGTTTGACTCCAGGCACCACCGTGAGCCATAACGGCTCCATCAACGAGTACATCCCAGAGACCTTGAACGTTCTCCAAGCTCACACAGATATGGTGCCACATGTTGTCCACTAAAGGAGCCATATAAATCAATCTGAGGAAAAGATGAAGTTGGATTATCTTACAATGAGAAGTTCGACTACTGCTCGAGATTAAATTAAATTTTAGAAATAAGTAGAGTTTCATGTACAGGATAGTCACAGATTTATAGTTCCTATTAGTGTGATCGTATGGGTGAGGGTAGTTCTGTAAGAACTGTATGTTGGTGAGTAAACCTCCTCACTAAGGAACTATCAAAACTGATGATTTTTGTCCATACGAAAAATGAGCCTCACCTTTGGTCTTCTACCAAAGTTAGGTGACATTTGTACATTTGCGGACCACACCTCAACCTCAAATCTCTTTTGTCTTCAGGTGTCATGTGAGAAAAGATGGTTGCCCACCCGACAAGAGCACTCTTCATCCAGAAACACAAAGTGAATTGTTGTAACGCTTCGTTAAGTTCACTCTCGATATAACCTGTGGTGCTTTCTTCGGGGAATAGAACTTCGTAATCTTGAGCTGTGCCTAAGTTAATTTGTGAATATGAGCGGTTAGCAGTAATCGCCAACGATTACGAAATAGCCTCTAAATCACAAAATTAATCAAATTTATGCTATCCTTTTACGGCAGTTTTTTAAATAACACATCTTATGGCGATTTTGCTGTAGTTAAGTGCTAAAATTATGGCTCATTACCCTTGCTTGTCCTGCTTATACGAAGTACTTGAAGTGCTTCAATATTTTCGGGGGTGGAGAATACTTCCTATAAAGGACTGACTATACGGGGGGGGGGGGGGGGGAGCTCCGCCCGAAAGGGGTCCTTCTTCAGGCTGGTTGTATATAAAAGGACATAGAAGGGCAGGGTTTCCTCGAGCTGAAGTACACGAAAAGGGTATAGTATGTTAAAAGAGCTTTAGTTTCAAAATCTCTCGTTCAAGGATATTTTTGACGAGGAGGTGCGAAGGCCTTTTTGTTTCTTTTTCTCAGAAACGTAACGGTATTGTTTTCAGTTCAGTGGTGAACTATTTACATAGTGATTTGTAATATCCAATCAGAGTAAAGTTCGTAATTAGTGAGATTAAGCATGACGTTACGTCAAACGACAAAAATGAATCGTTAGCTGTCTGTGTAGTAGAGTAAAAATATTTGTATTTGCGGTGAATAGTAGGAGACATTTTTGTATTTCTGTGAGGTTTATTTAAGGATTAGACGAAAAGAATAAAGAATCAGAGGTAATCTTTGCCGTTTGCCGTCTGATATAAACGTTATGCTTATACTCTCTATTGTTAATGTAAATACGGTGGAAATTTGGTCATCGCAACAAAATGTGGCGTTCCGAACGTTTCAGTTGCTGCTTTATTCGAAAATGGGGAATTACGACTGAAACTCTCGTTTCTCGGTATTAAAATACACAGGAAAACTACACACTGGACTTCAGTTCGGATAGTAATAGTGGAAAGGAAGTTTATTTTGGAGGGCGATTTGTCCACTAATACGATATTTTAAGCCGATGAAAGCCGTTCGTTATGTTTAGTTCAACGAAGAAATGGTACTGTTTTCCATTTCAGAGTGATTTATTGACATAGTGGGTGTGAATGTTATCAACCAGTTACGCTTGTAATTCACAAGGTAAACATGTTCAACAAAAATAACTTGTTGTTTCGTTTCCTCAGAAACAGTCAAACGAAACGGCATTGTTTTCAGTTCAGGGGTGAACTATTTACAAAGTGGAAGTAATATCCAATCAAAGTAAAGTTCGTAATTTTTAATGTAAATACGGCGGGCAAGATTTCAGCCAAAACTGGGTGTATCGCAACAAAATGTGTCATTTGCAACATTTCAGTGAAACTCTCGTTTCTCGGTATTATCTTTCACAAGAAAACTGCGAACGGGACTTGAGAGTGATAGTGAAAAAGAAATATATTTTCGAAGTAGAGGCGCCGCCACACCACGCGATTTGTCCACCAATGCGACATTTTAAGCCGATGGAAGCAGTTAGTTTTGTGTAGTTCAACCAAGAAATGGTACTGTTTTCCGTTTCAGAGTGCATGATTTATTGACATAGTGAGTGTGAATGTTAAACGCTTGTTATTCACAAGGTAAACATGTTCAGCAAAAATAACTTCTCGAAACTAAATTTTATTTCGTGGCACGGAAAGAAAAGGAAATTAAAATGTTATGCAGGTAGAAATAATGGGCGACTTAAATGTTCCTAAATCTTACTGAAACGATGTATTATAGAGAAACGAAGATATCTGTTTCCGTGCTTGATTTAAATGTGATTAAGATCAAAACTACGGCGACATAATTTTGGTCAATCAGAACACTTGTCAGGAATAACAATCCCACCCCGTTTCTGTGGCTGTTTACGGGAAAAGATCACGCACTTGGAGCGTTTGGACGATACGACAGATACGATATATTGTGGAAGGTAACTAATTCATCATATTGCAATTTATTGAATTAACGTTGGTATATTGCAAAATAGGCACAATATGGCTTTTTAGGATTTCCTCATATCGTAGGTGTGGACGTTTTCCAGATTTAGTTGAATTTCTCGAATTTTCCGCCACAATTCCAATAGCTTTACTTCTTAGAGCGCACTTTTAAAAATAAGTAAATTTGTATTTCGACATACCGCGGCATTTCAAGAGCTGGTTTCCATGAAAACACCAATAGCATTTGTATTTTAGCTTCATAATATTCAACCGAAAGTGGAGGAGTAATTGCACAACTGTCCTCACACACGAGGCGTCCTTTTTGAAAAGAAAAATACACCGCGTCAATGACAACGAAACGTAGAGTGCCGCATCCATTCGAGTCAAGACCTGCCCGGCAGAAAAATGGAAAAATTATGCGTCAAATGCTTTTGCCTCTTAGCTTTATTTAGCCTGACACACAATACTCTGAATTTCTGACAAATTTGGCGGGGCTGGGCAACCCGCTTCCCAAAGCACTTACCCTATTTAAGACCAAAGTTTGCGATTTTTTTAACCTATTTATGGCCTGACCCTTAAATTAACACCTTGTTTCAGGCCTGCCGTACTTCTCTAGTTCAGAATGATGTTAAAGGTATTGTTAATGGCTTTAGTTGCTGGTCTTATCGATAATGATGAAAAAAGTAGCTTCTTCTAAAAATCATACCTCATTCAAGACTAGAGTGCAAAAACCATACCCAGTCTAAGACCAAAATGACCAAAATCGATACTCTACTTCTGACTAAAATGTCTTAAAAAAACACATGTCCCTCTGACGCTGGACATACCTATATATAGCCGATACAAGGAAGCACCCCTCCCCGCCTCCCCTAGGGCAGAGTTTAAGAGTAGTATCACAAGTAAATACATTTCGAAACGAGTTGACTGTAATAACTGGTACATGTGTAGGCAACATAAATTAATAAGCCCTTGCACTTTTACAGTAGGTTCAGTACTAAACCTCAACTGGACGAAAAACCCAGGCTCTGCGACGCATTAGCACGTACCCCCCCCCCCCACCCCAGGACTTCTCCTGCACAAGATATCAAAACCCCAGCCTTTCTCAGACTTTGGATATCTTTCCGGAAATGAAACACTATTTCTTTCTGAGGAATTGCCGGTTTTCACATGACGTCACTAAAATTCAAACTACAAAACTATTGATCTTCCTGAGATTTTACTTTAATAATGTTTAAGAGCAGCTGAAAACTAACATTCATAGAAAGTTTTGCTCCGAATGGGTTCTTGGTTTTGTGATAGACTGCGCTTGGATTTCTAAGCTTTTGCGTGACGCGGCATTTACATGACGGCGAAGAGAGCTGTCATGTTGGTTAAAAAAGTGACTTACTGTGGGGAATTTGGCTATCTGAACAATTCTTGTATTAGAAAAAGTATTATTTTAATGTTTTAGAGTTCCTCGAGGGATAAATGCACGCTTTTGTTGCAAAACTCAGTGACAGATGTTTCTGTTGGTTTCCGGCCGCCATGTTGGTGCCCATCCGGATGGGCACCAACATGGCGTCTCCATACAAATCTCTGTAAATTTAGATAAAAAGTTTTTCCCCATATCTTGCATAAGAAAAATTGTTGTGACCTGAATCTTGGCGAGAGTCTTGGCATATTTACCTTCTTTCTTTTCTCAGATTCTGGACTTTATCTGTTCAACAGTTTTGATTTTATTTTAATCTATTTTTCATGGCGTGACACTGAAAACCATTAATAGCTTCTTGTTGGGTTTTTAAATTATATCCCCCGAGGCTCACGAACGACAACAGAGCCAAGGCTAAATAAGTTTAATTAACTTAGCTTATATCAACAAACCCATGGGAAAAGCTAAGCAGGATTTTTCTTTTACTTACTGGTCCAGTTCTGACATTTGTCGCCCATTCTCCCGTCAACACAAACACATTTGTACCCAGATCCCTCCATACAAGAATCTTCACACGTTCCGTTATTTATGCAAGGCAATGAAGCACAGGCACTGGGTACCTAGAAATGATGACGAAGATTTTCAATGATTGATGAGGTTTAACTTTTGATCAGTGACAAACGTTTGCAATGTATGAAATGCCAAGTAAAGAAGCGTGCAGAAGTGTAAGGGATTCAGTGATTTCAACCAATGAGCTCATGAGAAGGAACAAATTATAGAAGAAAATAGCTTGCATAATGCTGATTAGATTTCTAGATCAGCTAGGTGTAAAAGGACGGTTGACTAAAGCGAAGTAACTGCAATTACTGGCGGATTTCCACAGGATTAGAAATTCCGAAACTGTAACTAACCTGTGAATTGAAGAGAGCTTGCTGGGTCATGGTTAACGTTGTTGTCATGGCCACCAGCATTCACCCGCTGGCCTGGAAGGCTGATTGCTCAGGTCCAGGCTCAGTATTATAAAAGTTGCGTTCAAGAGAATTTCCCTGTAAGGACAAGAATTACTTACGTTTCTTCTTGTCCCATAGTAGGAGTAACCAGCTTTCCCCGTCAAATTAGCGGACTTGCAGTCTTTTTTTTCACTGTTCAGTTCACAATCATGGAGCTCTTTGTTTCCTTCCTCGTAGTTGTACGAAACACACCGCAGGCTACTCAGGCATTCGAACGCGCAGTCAATACGCGTGGGGACCTGGGACTTAGAAATCACATGACCAGCAAGGACATAACCTGCATAATTACAGTAGACTTCGTGAAGTAAGCACAACATTAGGCACCTTAAACAACAGACGTCGCCGGCCTGACGACGGCAACCGGAAACGTGACATTTCTTTCGAGACTTCACTGCGCATGTACAACACGTTATGACTTGACGTTGCCCTGAGGTCGAGAACGTGAGAACGTGGGGTTTCACGTCGCGACGAAAACGTGAGTACTTAATCTTTTGTTTTCATCCCTTTTAGCTTACTTTTGTGCTGTTTTGGCGCGAACCAAGGTAAAGTTGCATAATGATTGCCTTTATGCTTAAAAAAATGTTCTGGAAGTATTCCTGGACTCATTTTTTCGTAACTGAAAAACTGTTTTTCGCATGTCAAACTAACCTTCAGCGGAAAGGTTGCTTTCATCCAACGTAATGCCGCTTAGTATAATTGTTTTTTTTTTCAGATTTTCTCAACGTATAATCGGTAGATTGCTATGGCTTGAAATAACATTGATTTTTATTTTGGCAATCCCCTCGTGTTGGTATTTCATTTAACATAGAGGCTATTTTAATCGACTCGATGAATTTTATATTCGAACAGTGTGTGCATGTATTTTTTTAATGTTTACAAGAGCTGACAAACTTCGCGCTATCAAATTGTCTCGCCTGGATTTTATTTCTTGTACATACAAGATTATTGCATCCTTCGCAAATAGAATGCTGTTTACGATTCTTTATCAAAAGAGCTGGCAAAACTCCTGTATTTGAGCGGCCGATCAATGTGTCGAATGAAAAACGCAGTGAGCTAAGATTTTGTTCAAAATCTATGTTTAGCAATAAAATCTATGTTTAGCACAACAAGGTGTGTGTGTAATTTTGGCAGTCTAAAAATACACCTTTTTTTTTTCTCAATGAGCGGTGATACAAGCTTTGGTTAAAAATCACAATTAATTACTTTAGCAATACACGTTTTACACGTAAAATAATTTTTGCTCTTTACATTTGACATTTCAAAGCAGGCAAAATTTATAAACTTAAATTGTTTCGTTATTTTTCGCAATGATTTTACATCTCTTAGTAAAACATGAATAGTATAAGGTTTAATTCCATCAAGTTATTTTTCAACTATAGTTTATTTTCAACTCGTAGATGGAGTGGACAGAACAAAAAGATTTCATGCTATCCCGAGAAATAACTTGCTGTCGCGACCGCAACCTGAAGCCGTTCTAGCCCCAGTTTCTTATCGGTCGTCACGTCGCCGTCGTCAACGAAAACGTCTGTTGCTTAAGGTGCCTAATATCGCCAAAGTGCAAACGGCCTACTATTACGGGGCTAAATGACGTCCCGTCTATACATCTAAGGGCCTTTCCATGTAAGATAATGGACGACGCTTGCTAGGAAATCGTTTGTTTGTCTTGCACCCTCATTGGACGTAATGATGTCCTCGGGCAGGCTTCCTTTACACAGCAGTTATAGAGCGCTAATCGGTCGACTCCTCCTCAGAGTCACCGCGCGAACTGAAATTCAGACGAGTGTAGCCTGGGTTAAACTTAACACCAATTAAAGAAAAGGGGGGGGGGAGGGGTGGTGGCGATAAATAATAAAAAAAATAGATGAACAAATAAAACATGCAGCAAGAAGTTCTCTTCATTTCAAGCTAGGTAAGATTTACAAGCTGCTGCCAGAGGGAAAGCAAAAAACACAGAAAAAAAGAATGAAAAAAAAAAGAAAATAGCGCATGGTTTATTTAACAATTTTTTCATAAATCCAGACATATACTTCAACGGAATGAGACTGGATGATCCAGAAAGGCCGGAAAATGAGCGTGTCTAATTACCGTCGATCTTTCTAAAACATCAGGAGTCAAACTAGGGTATTGCATGATCATTTCAGACATTCTGTGTGAATATATGACCGAATTTATGAAAACCGTGTTACCGTGTTAAGACTTTACACCAAAATATAGCGGGCAGGTTTTTGGAAAACGGGAAAACGGTGAGATGTGTAGATAGCAACGCCCCCCCCCCCCCCCCTGTTAGCGGTCTGTGCTAAAATGTTCCTGCCAAATGAAGTATACAAATAATAGCATTTGTTATATGTCAGCTTGTTTTGTGAATATTAGTTTGAAAACCAGCATGGGTAAGAAGCAAACTCCGGAACCTAATTTGTTTCATGAATGGGTTTTGAGCAAAACAGGAATGTTGATTATCTCTCGAGTGACAACTACAACCAGCTAACCAATTTAAGCCGCTAAAGCATGAATAGTTTATGATAAGCAAGAGTAGTTCTAACGTAAACTCCGTTGAGAAATTATTCACCCCTGTTGCAAGTTATTTCGTTAGTGTGATTAACCACCTAGCCGTGTGTTGACTCCAGTTTTGTCGGCTAAGGTTGAAGTTATTTGTTCCATCCAGTTGGAAACCAAAACAACATTAATTAAAATTACTAAATTTATATACTAATATTCTGTATGTGTTTGCCTAGAACTTAGAAATTTATATATTTTTTGGACAAATTTGTAAAAGCTTCCGAACTAATTTAAAACTGTCTGACAGAATTTTCCATTGATCTCTATCTTATACGTAATCCGTATTTCGCTCTTCATGTATATTTGTATCGAGCACTCCAACGATCGTGTGAATACACGGTTATTTTTCGTTTAATTTCGTTGTTGAAATATTGGGAATCGTAGTTTGAATATTTCAAGCCAAGACAGAATTTTTTTCCCAACAAAGAAGTTATTAAAACAATGGAAATTAGAATTTGACCAAATTCGCGAACAAATATTTTTCAGTCCATTGAATTTTTTTTTTCCACTCACAAATCGTTGTTAGGCTAGAATATGCTAGAAAGTGGATCCGACATACAGTTCTGTACTTAAGCTCTATCCTGCAGAAATGTCCACTGTAGCAAATTTTAACGTTGCTCCCCCTCAGGCTGTATAAAGGAAGAAAAAGTAAAATGGAACTTCTTACCCTTAATGTGAATGTCAAAGTTCCCAAACCTATTGCACAGGCCTCGGTACGGCGAGAATTCTGCCAGCGTAAATATCACTTGAAGAATGAATAACCCAAGTGCTATCTTGTTCATTGTTTCGCCTTAACAAGGTCACGATTTAATTTCACTGATGAGCATTCATTTTCTGCGCTGCTCTAGTTTGGCTTGCACCCTGATCGAAATTACGTAGCATAAATTATACACATCATTTGTCAAAGTAAAAACAGAAATTTGAATTAAATCTTCGATTGTATTTAGAGAACGTTTTGTTTGGTAAAAATAGCAGGAATTATTTATGACTTTGGCTTCGTTCATAAATTATGAAACCAGCGCTACTGGAACTAATTCCGAAGAATAGTCACAAACGGCGCACTTTATTGATGAATTTGTTCGAAACACTACATTCCGCTTAGACCTCCTCTGAAGATTATCAGGTCCGTCAGATTTGCATTTCTCAAAAAAAACAAAACAAAAAAAGAAAACAAACAAACAAAAAAAAAAAACAAAGCAAAACTAATAAACATTGTGGAACATTTTTTGGGGTTAATCTTGAGTCATTCTTCACGAAATTTTGAAAGTAGGATTTTTTCAAATAAATTACATTATTTGAATCATTAAAATCTTGGAGTGGTTTACTCTTGATGGGTGTACAGTGGAACCTTCGTTTTAACAAAGTCGCTGGGGACCGGCCAAATTTGTTCGTTAAATTGAGGGTTCTTTATATCGAAAACCTCGATATAACGAATTTGATCGCATGAGGGGAAACGACCAAAATGTTCGTTATATCGAGGTCATAGTTAATGATTGATTTGTAACACAGGTGACTTCCGTCACGCAATTCAATGCAATTTTCGTCACCCAGAAGTGCCCCGTTTTGAGATGCAATTCATTAAGCATGGTGGCTTTCAGTATCAATTATTTTCACTTTTGAGCTGACGAGCAGCTTTTGTTTTCAAAAGAGCGATACTTTTAGAGTAGCGATTTAAAAATGTTGCAACATAGAGGTTATACAGAAAATTGTCTATGTAAACAAGGGAACATTGTAATTCGTTATATCGAGGTAGATTTTACGTTTGGGCTTCCGGATTATGTTCGTTATATCAACGAATCCGTTATATCGAGGTTCTATTCCATACATTTTACTGTAACTTTGCCCGGGACATAAAATATCGCTCGTTATATCGAGGACTTCGTTAAATAGAGATTCGTTAAATCGAGGTTCCACTGTAGTAATGCTTTGGTCAGACAGAAAGGATACAGTAAGGATACTCCAGATGAAACAGTGCAAACAAAACAAGAAGAAACTGCATAGTCGTATAGTTGTATACGAGAGTCAATAGTGGGTTGGTTTACCTTCTAACCAGATGAAAATTGATTAAAGAGGAACGAGGCACGAGAGCACTGCACGTGAAGAACGTCGATCTACGAGAGTCGCGCATACGACTGGAGTTGGACAAGAAATTGGTGCGATTATTTAAGTGTTCTTAAGTCCTGGTCAAACGGCGCCTGACAACCGCCGCTAACTATCATGAACTGTCATCGATTATCACTATCACTCATTTTTAATTCCTTAATTGCCAAAAGCCACCACTTTTGTCTTGACCTTTACGCTGCTTGCTTAGAAAATAGACGCGCGCCTGGCTTGCGTCACACCCTCCAGGGGCATGGGCCACCTACAAGAGTTCTCCAGAGGTCTCTGTCCTGGGCGTTCCTCTCGAGCTGACTCCAGCTCAGCCCCCAGTGTCCTGATGTC
The DNA here is from genome assembly GCF_964199315.1 of Orbicella franksi. NCBI lineage: Eukaryota > Metazoa > Cnidaria > Anthozoa > Scleractinia > Merulinidae > Orbicella > Orbicella franksi. The sequence goes on along the minus strand of NC_138155.1, from coordinate 12,582,684 downwards.
TGCTTCAAGTTTCCAACACCGCGAGTTCCGTGGTCGTCCACCCTTGCTCTTGCTCTAAGGGTTCCGAGACACAGCTTGCCTCGTGATGCTGGTTAGGGGTTTGCGGAGAATGCGGCCTATCTATCTCCAACGTCTCTTCAAGATCTCAGCATCATCAGGCATCTGGTTGGTTCTTTGCCACAAATCACTGTTGGACGTCATTCGTCCCTGCAAATAAAATCTTCGAGGGTGGGGGAGTACAAAATCTGAACCACTCACGAAAATCTCGAATATTCTCGCTTGGGTGAGACACAGGGAACGCAAGACGAAATTTGGTCAGATTAGCATGCAACAAGATTTGACAGAGAGCGATCGGAAGAGAGAGTTTGGCGCGGGTTGCGGGCTCGGATTTTCTCTCCAGCGGACGAACGTCAAGTTTCTGAGCTTTTCATGTTTGCAGTTTGTAGATGTCTAATGTAGTAGAGGGATTAATCATATGTCGTCTCAGCCGGAACAATGGCGGACACATTTTTTGTCGCAAGTTGATAGTTGTCAGTCTCGACCGATTTCTCATTACGAGAATGAAACGAAAATTTTCTAGGAGCTTCTAGTGAGATGTCTAGGCCAGTCATTTACCAATTCTCAATTGCGGGTAAGCTTTTTTCTTTTTTTTTTTTTTTTTTTTTTTTTTTTTTACATCAGAACTAGTCAATAGAAATCATGCTATGTTGAAAACGTTTGTTTCTCACACTCGCTTGATATGGATATTCTTTTGGTCGTTTGCGGGGAAACAAGGATCAGTCACCTTCACCGTACCCAACTACTTCATACTAAGGGGCGCATAAGGCCTCAAGAACAAGGATCAGTATCGTGGATTATTTTTACGTGAAACTTTAGTTCGATAGTAGCACTTTAAGAAATGGGCGGGCCCCGTCGTTTTAACGGTCAAAGTCTGACTTGAAGTTGGGGCCCTTTGTTGGATTTGTTAGATGTTCGCGGGAGTTGATGGTGTGATTTTTACCGGTTTCTACCCTTTTTTATCACGATAAGTGCATACTTTTATGGCTTGCTTTGTTCCCTTTATATCTTAATGTTTTCTTGTTAATTTGTTTTTGTAGAGGGTATGTCATCCGTTTGTTAATTGGCCGATGTTCAGAATTATTGGATCCTGCATTGAATACTTGTTCATGAAAGATACCATCTTAAGCATTTACAGTGAATTTTCGCTATGATAATCATGATCACTGCCTGTCTTGAGTTGTTATCTCAAACAGAAATTTACTACTCTAGCTTACTCTTGGATGTTATTGTTCAATCATTTATGGCTGATTATCTTTGATATTTCTTTAGTACAGTTATTTTTGTTTTTTTTTTCCCTTTTACATGGCCCTCCATTTACTGCGAACCTAGGAATGGACACTTGGAGCAAATACAAGTTACATCTGACACCTAAGCACGAGGTGAAGAGAAATCTCTAACTGTCATGAGTTTGAACATTGATATTCCCAGTAGCAATGTCTGAGGCAAATCATCATTAGGCCATTTAATTACATTTAAAACGTTCAAAGAAGTTGAGCATGACTAAATCGTGTTTGTCACGTTGTCTACAAAATAGATACATACAGTACATTGGATTTGTAAGCTGCTATTTTGGAAGAGCCATCGCTTATGAATCCTTCTTGATTTAGAAAATACAGCGAGTGAAATTCGATTATTCCAGCTTTACACAAGTTTTTAGTGACAAAAAATTGCTTTGTTTCGAATTATTTAACTCTTTTCTTCGTAGGTTTCACTTCTTAGCTCTCGTGGCGTCAAACGACAAAATAACATCTGTCAACAAGCATTTTGTTGGCCGGTGATGCACCGATCTACTTCATACACAACTTGAGATACCGTATGTATCTAAGAAAGCAAGTGCTGAAGTTAAGTTCAATTCCGGAAAGTTAAGATCGAATTCGAATATGTCAGAAGCGGCAATAACGTTCCGTTCAGCCGTAGAGATTCCTAAAATAGGTTGTTCGGCACTGAAAATGGCGGCTTTCGATTACAAGGCATCTACAGCTGTCACTTGGTCTGCGAAAGATTTAATGTGGATGTCTTTCGAGATTTCTTTCAGTATCAGAAGCTAGCGAACCTTCTATAAGTCATATTTCCATATCACCTTCAGGACATGGAGGCGTTTGCAGCTCGCTTAGCAGAATGCATGTGAAACCTGGAACACGCGAGGGTACACACAGTAAATTCGCTGGAAACGATAGCCATTTATTTACTTCTTTTAATATCCATTATTAACACATATTAAAACTGCATGAGCGCACGTAAGCACAGCCGCAGTTGGAATCAGAAACGTTGGTGGTTATCGTAGGGATAAACTATGTCTTTATTTTTAATCCGTTATGCACGTCATGTCATCAGCAGCTATAAACAACATGTAATATATCAGACAAAAAAGACCGCATCTGACCACATATCCAAACACCAATCGTGCAAAAGAAGAGTTAAAATAGATGCATAGCGGAGTATTTTTGAGGAACTTCGAGGCGTTTGGAAATGTGGTCAAACACTGTCTTGATTCTTTGATTTACATTTTCGATCGACACCAAAATTTAGGATAAAACGGAGAAATAAAATCGTAAAAATCTATGCTAATCAAGATCAGATATGCAAAAGCCGTCAGCTGTAATTGCAAAATTAGGCATTTACTTGTACTGACTATTCTAGTATTTTATTTGACATTTAACTAAAACGAAAGCTTTTGAAAACAAGCTAGATGACACACGGATTAAGACTATTTGTAGTTTTTCTTCGAATGTCGTAAAACAACAAAACTAAAGTAGTCACTCCAGTGAACCAATTAAAACTCAAAGCCAAGACACGTAGCCGACTTAAAAGGCGGGAAAAGGCGTGCGAGGGTGTCATGCTTGGTTTTAGCTTTATTTCTGATTGGATGACAAAGTTCCGCGAGGTTTTTACCCCAGTAGTTGTCCGCTGAGTAATATCTCTCTATCTGTTATTACTCGGGCTTCCGTAGGAAAGTCCGAGTCATAAAATGCAAGCGTTTTGGTCGCCAAAGAGGGTCATAGTCCCAGGTGTTCCATGCGTAGACCATGGAAACTGGGGACGAGAAACGCGGCATTGCTAGCTCTTCGTGACAGAATCCGGTGTTTTGCGAAGAAAGTTTTGGCAAGAATCGTGCCTTATACGTTCATCTCACATACAAGGATGTAAGGATGTCGATCGTTTTCAGAAAGGGTCGGTCCACGAATTATATTGCTTGAAAGCCAGCCAGGTAAGCAAACTTCACGCTCGAAACGTTCTCGGGAGATAACAACTGAGCCGATTGCGGTATGAGTTCAATCTACGAAAACACTGGCAAAAAATAGGCAGTCCCATATAAATGAGAGTCTTTTTCATACTCCTGCCTTGATTCAATAAAAATATGTAGCTTGAATATTTCTTCATAAACTGCGTTAAGGCTCGCAGATTCTTGAAAGTTATTCGCAAAGTACACAACTTGAGAGTTTATGCAAATTATGTGCAATGCAATTAAGCCTGGTCACAGGACTGTTGTTTTCGCAAAGGAGTTTATCATGATTCGTTTTGGCTCTCTCGAAAGGGATTATTCGCTCTCCAAAGGAGATATGACTCTTGAAAAGGGTTTAAGATCGCAACACGGCAAAGATGTTTAGCTACACAATTTACTCGGATCGCCACGACAAGTAAACAAACTTCGTACAATTTCTGCTAGCATGTACAAAGTAATCGCCATAAGTTGTAAAAAGACCTCGAAAATTCTTTGCAAACAACTTCTCCATCAATGCGTAGACAGCTGTGCTTCATTCTTAAACCAAAATGGTTTAACTCATAACTAGCGATAGGATGAGGAGGATACTCAACGAAGCAACTTGAATAGTAAATATCTAAGCTAAACTCTTGTGCCAAAAAATCCTGATTCTTTAATTTCCTTTTATTGTGTGCGATACGCGTTTTCGTAAAGTAAGATTTGATACTGTGGTACAAAGCACGAGTAAACGCTCTTAGAGCGTCTAGTTAGGATAGTAAAATGTTTCGCTGGGTAGCGCTCCTGGAGCACCCCTCCTTCTTGAAACGTTTTTCAACTAAGAGACTAATCTCTTGCAAATGACACTGGTTAAACTACTGGTAATGAACACTTGTAAACGAATGAGGGTACATGCCATGTCAGGTGTGTACCGCACTTGCTTTAGCGCGAGACTTAAGATACAGCTATCGACAAATTCGACATAAACTTAACAGCATCCAATCATAGTGAGTATTTATGGTAAGGAGCGTTATTAGTAATGAAATAAGACGAAAGCAAATTCGTCAAGAACAAACGGGCACTGGTATTTACACTTAAGCTTCTACCCAGGAGTTCTTGGAAGTACCCACTTTGGATGAAGGACAAACTATATAACTTACATTTTCGTTTCCAGCGTGTAGTTCTTTGTAGAGCTCGCTTGAGTTGAAAAACAAACTATTATTTACATTTTGGGTTTTAGCAAAGCGTTCTTTGTGCAACTCCCTTGGAGTGAAGAACGAACTGTTATTTACAATCTGGCTTCCAACACGGATTCCAGTGTGGAACTCCCTCTGCTTCTTCTGGTGGTGGTTAAGGTCACTTGTCCTCGACGAGTGATTTCCTCGTGGCGGCATAGGATCATGTTTTTGAAAGCTGCTTTCATCTTTCCGTTCAGACCAATATACAACCACGGGTTTATGGCGCTGTTAGCCTGACTGAACCAGTAGCAAATATAGATAATTACATAAGGATCCCACATCGCTCCAAGCCCACTCACGCCCATGCTCACACCTTCGTCCATCTGATAGACGTGCACTGGAAGCCAGCAGAGTGCAAACACCACCACAATAATGATGAGCATTCGGATGACTTTCTTCTTAGGGATTTCCTGTTCTCTTTGATTTTCACTTACGTTATGATCCACGGGCACTTCATGGAACCACAGTTTTCGAGCAACTTGGGTGTACAGAACTGAGATGATAGCGAGGGGCAGGAGGAAGCCGACAGCAAAAAAGTAAGCATAGAAGGGCAAAATTAGAGATTTTTCAATTCGACACTTGCCTCGGATGAGCTTGAAAGCAACTGGTACGATTGACATCAAGGCCATGGATGAGATCCAAATAATTGGCGTAATGATCTTAGGCTTCCTGAACCAAATGCTCCGCCGGAAAGGGTGCACAACAGCAAAGTATCGATCAAATGCTATTACAGTAAGGCAGAAAATGGAGGCGATCGTGGAGACATAAACAGCATAGTAGAGAAACCTGCAGGTAAAAACCTGAAGAAACTCAGAGCTTCCAAAGACATAAAAGTGAGTAATGCTGACAGGCATCTGAAACACAACAACCATCAAATCAGCCACCGCCATGTTAACAAACATGAAACTTGTCAGATTTCTTGTTCCTGGTTTCTTCCACACGATGTAGATCAGCAGTGTGTTACCAACCAAGGCTACGAGCATTGTTATCGCATAAAGTACGGTCAGAGACAGTACGATGGCGTCATGGTTTGTCATGTTCTGTGAATTAAAACAAAACAAAAAATGTTCTCAAAGTGAAGGAACCTCTTAACACTAAACGTTTTAAGGTCGAAAACACAAAAAAGTAATTTTTACGGTGGTTTTGAAATTTTGCGAGTTTTTACTTAATCTCAGTGGTGGTGGATGTTTACTACTCTCTACGACACAGGTGGACGGTGATGGTGGGAGGGGGTGGTTATTCACCTTCTTACCACAGGACCCTCGTTTCATTTCCGCGCGCTTCCAGGAATATTGTTTACAATGTTAGCCTAATTAGCACAAGGCACCAGTTTCTGATCAAGCTACAAAGATATCATTTCTGAATATTAAAAGTACATGACATGATTAGCAGTAAGTTGAACCGATGTATTAAATACGGTCTTGTTTGAGGAGGTTTTAAATAATTATTATTTTACAGAGTACTTTGGTTCATTAGAACATTTACCACCCAGATTTTCTGTAGTTTTTGAAAGCAAATACCTCCTTCAATATTACAGCCAAGTAGTTAAACATTCACCAATCACTAGGTCTCGCAAGCTCTTTAAAAGTTCCAGTACGTTTCATCTGAATATAATTCACTGTCTTTGGAAAGTCTGCTAAGTAAAGAGATGTGAAGTGTGATGAAAGGCCTTTTAACGGGCTGCGACGAAAATGTTACAAATTATTTCGAATAACGAGACAGAAGCGCAGCTAACAGTACTGTTCTTGGTCCAAACTCTGCCACGACTGATCGATAAACTAAAATCAAAGTGGAACTGTCATTAATTCGTAGATATGGATGTAGCCACTGATTTCCCTTTCCCGGAGGCGTTTGAAACCGCCGCACAGATAAATGAATAGCTTAAAATAACGAAATTCAATGGTGCATTTTGCAAAAAATTCAAACTTCTAATTGATAGATTTTCTTCATGTTTTCGCCAAACGTGGAAAATCGGTAGAGAAAATGATCCACCACAAGACAAACGGGGTCACCGAACGTTCAAGATCGTTAAATATCCAGGCAAAGCTATAGCAATGGTCATCTGCCCTGTCATTGTTTATATTATTACTTAGCGCGTGCATCGATGCATGACGTGGCGTGTGAATTTGCGCGTGCGGTAAGGATGCGCAGAAACAATTGGCGCGAACGTCCTTAAGGTATCATGGTAGTTGGATTTTTACGAAAAATGCGAAAATCTCTCTCTTTTTCCTTTTTTTTTTTTTTTGTGCTGTTCAAATTGAGAAGCCTGAGATAAATATTTTGCAAAAAGAATGGAGAAAAAAAGCTTTTTCACTCTTTATGATAAAGGGAAATCTCATTAACCCATTACGGCGCCCTCTAATTAAACTTCACCGCCAGTTGTCACGTGTAAAGTGATATGCGAACGTTTCTCGATTTGGTTGTTTCATACCAAGTTAGCTTTCGTTCTTGTCAAATTTTCTTTATGTTAGGACGAAAACGCAAGAAAACTTCTTGCCCATTTTCGTCTTCGTAGAAGCCGAAGAGGCCAAAATCTGGTAGAACAAGATCTTTGGCTCTGAGCGACCGTGGGTCGCAGCCCGGGGGGGGGGGGGGGTAGTACTTTGGAAATTTCTGGGTGGGGATGTGCCGCTGGGACCCTGGAACCCTTAGCCTATACCAGAACTAGTTCAGCTGAATTTTGCTACCCTATACTAGAGTAAACTCCCTAAATCCCCCCAGCTATCGACACTGTTGAGGCTGATTTGCGTAGATTTAAACTTGCCGATTTGTTGATTTTTTTTTTTTGATATTATTTAGTGGCAATTCCTGGTTTCCTTAGTCTAGATAAAATCTTCAACCAACTAGTCAGTTTTTTGAAAAATTATACCCTATTCTAGACCTAAACGTTCTGATTTATATACCCTATCCTAAAGTAAACTGCTTGAAAACCATACCCTTCACAGCGGCACATACCTATATAGCCCATATATGGCTGTGCCCCCCCCCCCCCCGGGGAGTCGCACTGTCCGCAGTGTAACCAAGAAGAGTGGTTGAAGGAACTCGAGGACGCTAGTCCCTCCAATGAAGCTGAAGGACAAACTACAACAAGTGTTAGTCGCACGAAATTGCTGGAGAACGGACGCGATTCCGAAACTTCAACAAGGAGAGAGGAGTCAAGCGCAGATGTAGATGTAGACTATGTGGACCTCGAGATTTCCTCTTTTTGGCTTCACGAGGCATGGTTTCAAAAACTGTCTGGAGAACGAAGAAGCCTAAGCTTGAGCAACATAATACCAATGTCGCCGATCGACGGCACTTACAATACAAACCTGTATAAAGCTCCTAGTAGTTTGTTGCTTCTCGAACGATTTTACTGCTACGGGTTTCTGCGCCAGAATTGTAGACATCTGTTTATTTCAAGTTGTCATAACCCATTGTTATGGTAAACTGACCCATGCCGACATCTGTCAGTGTAGAGGGGATTTTTAACAGCTAATCATACCAATCTCATAAAAGGTTTTTCGTCTTTTTCTCCATAAAATAAAACTGCATATAAGGACGAACATTTTTACTTCGTTTACGGGCGTCTTCTGACGGAATTGGCTGAAAATTGGCAGGTATGTTCCAGGATACCTTCTTCGAAAAAGAGTGTCGGGTTTTGTGTAATTTCGCTTCAGTAGAAGGAAACGTCCGCATTGAGAATATCAAACTTTAAGGGTGTAGAGAAAAACCCAACCCATATCTGAAAAATCGCCGACCCCCGATGTTAATTGCGCCGCTCCGATAATTTACGTGCGGAAGCGAACTAGTTTAAGCCAAACCGTGGTTTTGGGTATTTCTTTTAATATCACTGCGACAATAGCTTCTTAGAAAATTTAAGAGAAATGATTGTAGTCTATAACTATTAAGCTTTCAGAAAATGTATAGGTTGATGAGCTTTTCTTTCAAAGCGCCAGCGTAAGAGCGCGATTTCCAAACACTGTCAATCCACCTACCATGATACTTTAATATGCCAGTCGAAGAAAGTTGGTTTTGTATTCCGGCAAAAAGCCTCTCCTTTACTGACCGTGGTCACCTAAAGCAAACTACTGTTACTGTTTGCTGTTATTATTTCATCATTCTTTTGGCTATATTCACTACCCTTAAAGTATAGTAGTAACACATTTCAAGCTAGAGTGGTTACATATAATAGCCGAGGTTAACACCTCTTGATATCTGTGTTTACATAGTTGAGAATGATCCAGATGTTTTCGGTATCACGTTCTTGTAGTTGAACTGTGAAGCATTCCTTTAGGTTAGACATCAAACACGAATTAATTGTTTCCTAACTAAACTGGGGCTATTCCTGAAAACGTCAAGTCTAGTTCGAGTACTTCTTAACAACCTTTTAACAACCTCGCTAAGAATTCAGATAAAAGTGCCGCAAACCGCCGGTTGGCAATTATTTGTACCTGGCTCTCTTACATCCAAAACATTCAAGTAACGTAGCATGCTTCATGATTCGTAACACGGCAGCTCAGAAGGGTCACGAACCATTTTAATTTTTTTAATGTTTGTGCTTCTTTTTTTGTTTTCATTTTTGTTTTTTTGGGTCCCTTCTAATATTTTCCCTTCGCCAAAAGGAGCTCACACGCAATATGACTACATTTGTCGAGTTTATATCACACTCAAACACGAAAACCTCAAACAATAAAACACAGAACACGCAAACAACGAAACGATCATCGTAGAGTGTGAAAATAATTCCCTCGTTGCTTTTGAAGTCAGTAGAAGTTAGGGCCGTAGCCAGACTTTCAGCACAAATAAGGCTACTCTTGCGGGCTCCTTGAAATAATTAGTTCGCTTTGAGAGCATAAGATTACATTCGTTTGCGTGAGGCGTGAGAGCTCTGAAAATGATATGCTTTTATTTATACAACGACCTTTCAACAGCTTTTTACAAGTTAACGAACTGTTCACACAATATTAAAACCCAAAGAGTAAGAAGAAAAAGAAGATGAAGAAAAAATCCTTGACTTTACTTGCAATCTTTGTGACCTTCGTACTTGCTATATTCTTCTCCCGAGACAAGTAAACAAGCAATAAAGTAGTAGTAGAGATTATAGTAACCGATGCGTGATTACGCTTGACGAGCAAAACACAACGGTCAGGTCATGGATACTGCCAGCAAAGCATGATCGATGGATTACACTCCCTTAACCTTTTGCATTTTTGTTTTCGTTTTTGTTTTTGATTTTTGTTTGCGTTTTATTCTTTTTTTGAACAGAAAAAAAAAAAAAAAAAAACGAAGACAACAGTGAAAGACAAAGACCAAAAAAAAAAACAAGACAAAACAAAACTTTAAGAAACGAAAAAAGAATTAAAAACAAAAACAAAACAAAACCAAAGTTAAGAACAAAAACCAAAACTGAAAACAAACATTAAAAAAAAATAAAAATGGTTGGTGACCCTTCTGGGCTGCCGTATTACCGATCCGTTTCGAGAAAGCCCCTAAAAGGTCCTAGAAACAATTGATCTTGCTTGCTGGTTATCTCAAAGCTATTCGTAGCTGTTTACATAGTTCAGAAGCTTTAGCTGCGAACCCTTCAGATAGTTGAAAATTCCACGGTGTAACCTGCCAATAACGCATTGTTTTTAGATAAAATACTATTTGCTAATCAGATCAGAAGAGAAATGGATGTCAGAGAAGACCCGATGAGTGCGTGTAACTAACAATATGCAAATTATCTTTTCAAACTGCCATTAGTTATTGTTCAATCAGCGACTTCGTCGCTCAAAGATCTGTCTCTCGCTTCGCTCGAGGGCGATGACTAATTAAGCGAAGGCCGACTGGTAGCAAGTCTACATAACGGCATAAACATAACGACATAAGAAGGACGTTACCTCGTTATGTTTGTAGTGTGAACATGTTCACATTTTGACATATTAGCAACAAAACAGCATGAAGAAAACAACATAAGGATATTTTCATTATGCCTTTATATGTCGATGTTCGTGTTACCGACATAAAGCGAATACGCAGTTATGTCGCTAGTGTGAAGTAGGCCTAACACCAGTGCAAATATTACTTACTGATGTTCAAATTCAGTATGTCCTCCGGTTAAAAATGGGTAGGTGACTCATTCGCAGGCGAAACCCTCTTCACTATGCCGTGGATATAGACATATCCACGAGTAAAAAATGACACGAACAAATGGTATATTTCAGAATTAGAGGAATCCTTAGTTTAACCATGCGTCTAAAATATTCATTTTGGGCAAATCTATTGTTAGGCCGTTGCCAACGGTCCCCGTAGTGTTAACATGCCAATTTCGATATATTAAAATTCTAACTTGTAAAAAAAAATTATGGCGACGGAGAGTTTGTTTTTTCCTTCCTGAACAACCCGAAGCTACAAAACCTTCGTATTCATCTCTACACTATATGACAGAACGATTTTTAAGTGAACAACTGTTTAAACCAAGCTTTGCACAGAGAAACGCACACATCCTTGATATTAGCTGATATTCTCCGCCCGCGCCTCAAAGGGATTGCGGTGAGAACGTGCCAGACATTTCACATTAACGAATATATCTTGAGCAGATGGAAACTTTTACACAACCTTGACACTCTTAAACATGAATCCCAGCGGCTAAATATCCTGCTCTAACAGATTAAGATTAAGATAACAGACAATAATATATTTGTTTTCTGACCTCGCGCGTCTGGCGGCCTATGCACACTGTTTTGATTCGAGTGTAATATGAAGCCATCACTCGAATAATCAGTGAATAATGAAACGTTTGCTATTGGGAACTGATTCAAGATATGCTCAAAACAATTTCCTGTATCACTTTGATAACACACATCATGAGGCGCCAGACATTCATTTCGCGGCAAATCAAAATAACGTACCCTGCAACGAAACGTTCTTTTAAAGGAGCTACGTCACGGTTTCTCATCTTGAGAGGTTTAGCCTAAATATTTTCATGTTGGTCGTTTGCAATCCGTGTTCATCTTCTCCATCATGACCATCCTTGTTTCTTTATGGTAAATTATTATCTCTTTGGTGTTTTTCTATTTTAGTAAACTACAATTTTCTGTTTTCTTTCACCTTAAAGATAATTTTGTAAGTGGTCAAAATAACACAAAATGCCGAGACTGAGCTCCTTAAGTTTGTGGAAATCCCATGCAAAATACTAACGGCAGAGGTTAGATTTTGTATGTCATTCCAAGTGACCGATCTCCTAGAACTTATCATGCTTAGAATGTAGCTGCACTGTAGCCAACGAAAAACAGCTCTCCATCGCCAACTTTAGCTAAGCGAGGTCATAAGTGTAAAAAGAAAGAAAAAAGAAAATAAATCTCTATACAGTAAGTACCTCAGCTTAGTGGCTGTAGATCAGAATTCTGGGTTCTAATAAAGCAGAAAACGAGTTGTTGTCACCCCAGGTCGTTCAGTGTATTTTTAGTTAGCTCTAATACGTCCGACCTGTCATGACTGTGAAATCATATGCAGGTGGCCATGATAAGAGTATTAACTACGTTTGCTTAATTTTTTTTTTCTAATTGTCCTTGTAGCTGAAGAATAAAGGAGAGAAAACGGAATAAATTTCAGCCGCCGAGCTACAACTGAGAATCGTAATTAACCTTACCAAATAAAGCCAATAATGCAAGAACAGATTAACTGTTGGGGATTGCAGAAGAGTTTTATAGGGCAGTTTCCTTGGATTTAGAAAATGGAAATTACAAGACTTCAACTTATTCTAGTGCTGTTTTTGTTGCTTTATGGCTAATTTTGCGGTTTAGAGAAAGTAAGAATTTTAAACGATTTATTTTAAAACATAAAATTTTTATTTTATTTACAATTATGTTTGAATATCTCAGCGTCGGGTTTATTCTTAAAATAATCTGAAAATTTCGTAAATTTCAGCCTCGATATTCTTATAAAATCAATTCTTATATCAATATATAAAAAAAAGAGGGTAACTTGGAATTTCCCGAAAATTTCTTGTTAAATGAGGTTCTTGCACAAAATCAACACTTTAGCAGGTTTGTTTCATTAACATAACAAGCGACAAATGAATATGAATTTAAGATCTTTTTTAGCAAGATCTCTAGCTGAAGTTCAGTTACGATATATGCAAATTCGGAAAATTCAGTCACACGGAGATACTGTTATAACGAGGCTCTGAGCAAAGAAATGAAGAATTGAACCTACGTACCTTGAAAATTTTAAAATACGAAGCGCAATGCAAAGGCTGTTGTTAGAGAGGAGATGCCTGCCTTTCGTGTGTTGACATAGAGTGCAAAACTGTCATAAAACCCATTACACAGGCGGTAAAATTTCCGAAGGGCGCGGATCAATTTGATAAGCTTCGCCCTGCCTTATTTTTATTGAAGTTTACATTGCATATATAGACGTCATTTGTTTCACACTGGTCAATTGTTTGACGCAACTGCCGGATCTGTAATTCATCAAAGTAAATTCAATTTTTATTTTTAGTTTATTAGTGCGATTGTAACTAGTGTAGCATGGTAGCTGTTAGTAGAAGTGATTAACCCGAGGAAAACAGCGTCTGCTAACGGACTCAGTTTTTAAACAGTTCTAAGAACTCCATTAACTTTGTTTAGTTTTAGTAGCCTTTGGTTTAGCTCTTGGGTCCCGTCCACACAATGCCAGAGAAAGAGTTTGAAAAAAACGAAACAATCGACGGTCATTTTGGATTTGTGTTTGAGTAAAAAGTTGGATGGGAATCACATGTTTACAACGTTTTCATCGATTTCGAAAAGATCCGTTGTCAAAATGTTTTCCTTCCACACTAAACCGCGAAGCCGGCATTTTCAAATATTCTACCGTTTCCGTGACGGATTATTGTGGATGGTAAGCCAAACCGTAGAAATAAAGCTGCGTTCTTAAATTTCTCCGTCGTAGTATGAACATGGACGGGGTTTAAACTTTCTTCAGCGCTAATGCATCACCGAATGAAAGGGTGTTTTCTCAAAAAGAATACTCTGTTGTAAATTACACAGATTATGATTTCAATAAACTGTAAATACGAACTGAAAATCATAAAGTAATGGTATTTACTAGTTTTAAACTTCCAAGATTATCCTTTGAGTGAATGAAAGAGAATTTTAATTAGCTTGACAAAAACATAACTGGAGACATCATCTACATATTAAAAAATATCTTCGCCACACAGAATTAAAGCTATTTACAATTTAAACCAGCAGCAATGAATCAGCTGTCACTGAAACATTGATTATCTGCAAGAAAAGAGATTGAATAGTTTGATTCAAACTATCAAGATCAAGATTATGAAGTATAAACAGCAGTGTGTTTGGTCTTGGCGCACCGTTTAGTTTCCGCTAATAGTTTATGCAAGGTGCAAGAAAATAAAATTAATAATGATAATTAATAATAACAATACCAAAAAAAAAAAAAAACATTCTTCAGTTCATTTACCAAAAAAGAGTTCAGTATTCACCGCTAGATAATCACAGATGTGGTGTGACATTGGAAATAATCAAGAGAATAAGTTATTACGAAGTTTATATCCTTGTCGATTGTAATTTCAGATTCGTACGGACTTCTATATTACAGAACTGTTTCCAGGTTACTTTCTCTCACTAGTACTGGGTCTTTTTTAGCAGCAATAAACACCCCGCCGTGAGGGTCGTTTGGTCTGTCTCTCCTCTCTACCTGGTAGGTCACTGTAGGGAAACACTCATTGTTGCTGTGCTCGTGAGATAGCCAGGATTCAGTTCCAATAATTATATCCGGTTTTGCATCGTTAATCAGATGAAGAAATGTTTCTCTTTTAGCCGGTAGACTTTGGCAGTTGACATTCAGGATGGATATATTCTTCTTCACTGATCGGGAACTTTTCGCAGAGTTTGTTCTTGGTAAAGATGAGTCGTACAGGACACCCAGCATGTGTCTATATAAGAACATTGTTTTTTTACAGGCCGAAGCTAAATATATTCTTATTTTTCCGCCGATTTGAGGCTGAAAATATTCTTGTGAATATTCTTAGATCATAGCGTATGACACTGTTGCTTTTGAATATATTTGGTGTCACGATGGTGTTGAAGTAATTTTGGAGCCAGCCTGCAGGTATTTAAGCCTGATATAACGCATATAACTTCTTATCGAAATGTTATTAGCATCGAACATACGGCTGGTGCTGTTTTTGTCGCTTTTTGGCTAGTTTTGACGTCTAGAGAAAGGAAGAATTTTATACGGTTTAGCTGAAAGCATATAATTGTACTGTATTTAGAAATTTTCATCACACAAATTTATATTCTTTCCAAAATCCCAGCCTCGGGTTTATTTCTAGGATATTCTTAAAATTTCGCAAATTTTAGCCTCGATATTCTTATAAAATGTGTTCTTATACAAGAAAGAAAGAGTGTAATGCTAGTGAATACTCGCGTCTGATGACATAAAATTGTAAAAAAAAAAAATGTTTTGAAAATTTTGTGGCACGCCACTTCCTCAGAATTGTACCAGTCTATTGATTTGCGTGTTGGTGAGTCCATTTTGGTAGAGTAAAATAAAGGCAGTGATAAGTTCTTAATGTAAGGCACAAATTTTAAAAGGCAGAAGTAATGTGTTTTAATTAAATTCTTTTTAATTTCTGATGTATACTCAATGGGGTGCAACTAGATTAAAGTAAAACGCTTATTGGTTAAAGGTAATGATGAATTTATCAATTAAAAGTGAACTGTTTTCCTTCCTAATGCGGTAAAGTTATTCCGAAGCAATAGTGACAATGAATATTAACAGTTTATAACAAAAGAAAAAACACGGTTTCGGACTTTATTAAATCCATTTTGAAATCACTGGCTATCCTTGCAATCTGATTGGCTCTCAATGGTGCGATTTATTCACGAATCGCACTATTTTTTGCTCTAAATCGCATCTTTTTCTCAGCCATTGAGAATGGGACAGTAAAAAAAAACAACAAATCAGATTTCAATATTAGTTTAAAGTAAACAATAAAATTTCAGGAAAATGAAAGGCAAAAAGCCATTGTGTGGAGAATTTAGCAACTAGTATTGCCAAAACTCTGTTGTTATTGTGTTTTTTTTTTTCCAAAAACTTGACGAATGTAATTAATTACAGTTTCTAAATGACGATTATCAGCTCCTTCAGGCTGAACACTAACTTTAATGGAAGTTTCCAACTTTCAGTGTCCATTTTGACGAATATTTTGGCGATTTTTCTTCAACATCTGGTCAAAAACCGTATGATACCGAGTCCAGTAAAACATAAACAAACGAAAACCACACAACAACAAATTCAGGGCCATCTCAAGAAGGTAGATGTTTCCAGGTTTCTGGTAGTTTCAAACGAAGCAACAAAAGAGCTCAACTCTGTCGCTGTGAATAAACATAGTCAAAATACGCCCCGCTCCACAAAACAGTGAATGAATGAACGTCTTACGAAGCTGGTGTTAGTCCCGCCATCTTGGAAATATCTTGAAACAAATGGCGCCGCAAGAACTTGACAAGGTCCTGAGTATTGAGTCCTTCGCCGAGGTCACAAAAAGAAACGGAGATGATAACGAGCTGGACTCCCTTAAAATCATGCCATTAAACGGTATGAAAGAAAAAAAACGTACCATCCACTGGGCATCGTGCACTCCAGGGAGTTTCCCAACTCAAAAGAAATCCATCGCAGAATTACGCAGGATGCACCTTCAAATTCCTTCTCCAAAGACAATGAAAAGTCTCAGCCTCAACCACAGAAGAAAGAAAGACCTTCCATCATTGATTCAAGCGACGAGAATTGAACTTTTATACCTGAAGCAGACTATTTTCGTTCTGACTTCAAAACCGCTTGTTTCTTTGTCATGCTCGGATGAGTTTTCGTCACATGACATCGTTTTGCATACTAAATGAGACGTAAAGGCGTTTCCGGTTCCGCTTTTTTTTTAACAAACCGGCTACTGGAACAATACACCAAAAGTCTAAAAATTAAGGCGATAAAATTGTGCGATTTCAAAATAGATCTAATAAAGTGGCAATTGAACTTCGTGTCGTGCAATTTTGGTCTGAAATCATACTTGTGAATTCAAATCGAACTCGCGCTGCGCGCTCGTTCGATTTTGAAATCACGCGTATGATTTCAGACCAAATTGCACTCCACTCAGTTCAATTACCATTATTTACCATTGCAGGTATGGAGTCAGAGTGTTTTCAATGTTCACCGCGCAAATGCAATATTCGAGATCATCTCGTGGAGGAAATCCCAATGTTGGGTGTAGTCTGATTTGTATTTCTCCTTGTTTGGTGTATTTAAGGTTGCCGGGCAAGCCGGCTGTAATTGATCACGGCAATGCCCGTCTGACGTAATTTGTGTAAAGATCCACACAATGCGGAACACGTAATCCCAAAGGAATCTAGCTGTGGCGGCGTAATGGCTTTGAACTGCGATTTAAGAACTTAATGTACTTAATTCCAAATGGTGTTTTAAACAGCGACATTGTGTACATTATATAGTAAGTGACTTTCTTGCCAGCCTTGAAGTACGAGCGTATTTTTGACCAACAGAGGCGTAATAAATATACGTATTTTTGGCACAACTGAACAAAAATGGCAAAGATATGTAAATACGAGAGCTATGTTATATTTCTGCAGGGACACGATGGACGAAAGTGAAAAAAAAAAAATGCCGTATTGAAGGAGATTCTACCATGTTTAAGAATATTCGGCAAAATAATTCGCTTAACGCTTTTCGGCACAGAAAAAAACAGGATGTTATAAGAGCTGCTCAAGCAGGAGGTCAGACTTTTTAATGTAAAGATAGCAAAACTAGACGACCTAATTTTCATTACTAACAATTACTAACTTTACATTACTAACTGGGCGTTCACTGAATGGATCAGAATTAAAAGTAAAGCCGTGTCCCTTCCCCCACCCCCACCCCCCCTTCCCTGTGATTCAGCCTTTCGTCAAGCTGTTCGCAGCAGTAAATTGACCTTCCTTTCAAGATTAATGCAACTCGCTGCTGTATGTATGATGTGGTAGTAATGGTTAGAAAAAAAAAAAAAATAGCAATAGTAAGAATAAGAATTGAGTGAAATTAAAATACTCAGGTTGGTGCAGATGCAATACACACACTAATTCGGTAATTTAATACATGATTGATAACATATCGAGGAAAGACAAAATCTTTTCGACGAACGCAAACTAAATACATTTAAGGTACCTGCTCATCGACTAAGGAAGAAAGAGTCAGTTTTTTTGTGTGTTTTCTTTGTTTTTGTTGTTGTTGTTGTTGTTGTTGTTGTTTTTGTTTCTCTTCTTTCTTTCTTTATTATTTAGCCTTAAGCTAAATCCACTGAAGGGAAGCAAGGAAAATAAACATTAGAACTCATCAAAAACTTTGACAGACCATTTTAATTTGATCGTAGACACCTAAAATAACACTCTGATTAAGATAAAGTGGTTGCCACACGCTGCTGTTTTCACCATGAAAAAGTGCAATAGAACGTTAAGATAAATATTATTTTCTGTTTTCGGCTTCTTTCCTTTAATTTAATATTCATATCCCTCCCTTTGTATCGCGTGCAACTGTGAAATGCGAGGGCTCAAGACCTGTGATAGCTTGCAGTGTTGTTCAAGGCGAGGGAGTATACCGAAGTTGTTGCATTATTTTGTAACGCTGTTAGAAATTTAGAAATAAATGACGATAATGTTTCAGCTCTAGCAACAATAACATTTAGGAGCTTTGTTAGCCTCATGTTTAAAAGCTTTTAATTAATTTGGTTCACCACACTACCCATTTGTCTCTCTAGATATTTCCATTTTTGTTGTGTTATGATTTTTTGTGGATTTCTTTTCTTCAGGAAGTGTTCACTCCAGTACAGCCTCTCGGGTATATTTTTGTGCGACGAGAGCTGTCTTAGAAACTGTGTCTAAAGTTGCACTTAATCCTACAAAGTTTTAGAGAATTAGTTTGTATTCTTAACCTTTGCCGTACGTGATTCTTTTATTTGGGGTTTTAAAGGTGTGGTACAGGAGTATAATAAAACAGAACTATTGTGCCACCGATACAAAGATCACGGTGACTCGTGGTCCACTATATGAGAAAATCGCTCTCTCGATGTTATTCGCCTTGAAGACTATATTTATTACTGATTGTGAAAGAAAAGTGAAAAACGTACCTTAATTCTCCTTTTCAACGAAGACAAATTGATATGGAAGTGGCGCTAACAAGAGTGGTGATGTTAGCAACTCACTGCCATTCTTACAATCATTTCGGCGGAGGCGTCATATTTGTTTACGCTAATCTTGTCTACCACAAATTGCATTTTGTCTTCAAGGAAATGTTGTTTTTCGTCGAGGACACAGCAAGATTTTTGAATATCGTGCGTTTAGATATTTTCCTGCCATTTAAACCCTTCAAGTTTTGCTTAGAAACATTGATATTAAAGCCAGTCCTTCATGTTACATGATTCTCCATGTTAGTTCGACTCTTCATGTCAGTATTTAATGACATGTCACCAAAGTCGCCTATCAGTCATAATGATAAGCGTAAGCTTTTCAGTAAATCAGCGAAAATATACTTAGGAAATAAATTGTTTGACATAGGTCTTATCTGCTCTCCAATAATCTCTTCCTTAATTGAATATTTAAATAATTTATTTTAGGGAAAACCTTAACAAACGAGGAAGTTAAACGGGCTTACATTAAATTCAACTCACGCAATCATATAATTACAAGAACTGTATGAAACAAGTGCCATTTCTTTTCTGGTTCACGCGGTGGTGGATTTTATTTCATCCGTAGCCATTTTGATGCCAGTTTTTTCTTGGTCGAGCCAACTGATATCAGGACACTCGACGTTTATCAAAAGCACGAAAAATGTCAAAAAAAGAAAGATTGGTTAGAGAACAGCTTCGGTTCGCTTTTGCGCCATTGTTTCTAATATGGAGCAATTGAAATGCCTAAATCAACTAAAAAAATGACACGCAGAATTAAGAGAGCTGCTTTTGCCACAGGAAGTGTTATCCTAGCTAAGTGCTACAGTTCGTAACTTGCCCGTTTATCTTCCTTAAAGTTGCTATACAGAAAAGGTATCAAGATGTTAGACAGAAATGAGTGAATTGCTTTTACCGCACGAAATGCTATGCTACCTAACTACTCCAGTTTGCCATATCTTCTTTTTGATCTTGCTTAAAAGTGTTATCGGAGAAACTACTAACTACTGTACTTAGTTTTCTTGTAAAAACTGGTCACAGACAATGTTAAGAATTGGCAATTGACAACAACCTAGGCAGAAGAAAGAACTGGCCATAATTTTTTTTTTCCACAAGAGACTGACTTTAAAGAGAAATTTGCTTCAGACTTGTCATGTACTGATATCAAATTGCACTGTCGCTCAAATGGCTCTACATGAGAAAATGCAGAGAAAAAATGACTTAATTCGCAGAGCTTCTTGTAGCTAGACTTCCTCTGGTTCCAAAATTAAGCGCGTAAATACAGCTGAGGCTAACAACAAAGCTACTGAAAATTAGAAAAAGGAAAAGATAGCGATCACAGCATAACAAAATAAAGTTCTCGTACCTCCAATCAGCTTGTTCGAGACGATTGAACAGGCATCAAGCCGATGCTTCAGGAAAATCTAGCTCCAAGTGTGGTGTACGTTGATAAAAGCGATAAATGATGTTACAAAGACCTGATTATTTTAATTAAAACTTCATTTCCTACAATAAAGCTTGACTCTCTGAAACGCCAACTTGATTTTTTTAACCACAAACTGCATTCAATAAAATGCAAATTTGATTGTTAGAAGCGTAAACTTTAGACGCAGACTTAATTCTTTGAAATACAAAGTTCTTTCAAACGCATGGGAAGAACAGCTGTTCTGGTGACTCCTTGACGGGCAAACTTGATTCTTTGCTGAAACACAAACTTGTTTCTGTTAAACCCATGGGAAAAACAGTTGTGAGCAACCTTAAAAAAGCAACTTTTTACTACTTTGGCTGTTCGTTTGATGTTAAATGCATAGTGAAATGTCTCAAAAGGCGTCAACGTCTAAACAGAGATGCTAGCCATCAGCCAGTTGTCAATTCGTAATGCAACTAACCTAAGCAATACCACAATGGCACACATTAGCATTCTTAGTATTATTTTCCATAAGGATTCTGTTTTACTCATTTTTGAAGTTTCTTGCTCCTTTTAAGTCTTTTAAGGTTTCTTGCTTTCTCATGGACATTTGTGGTCAAATACTTGAAAATCGTATCAACTACGAGTTCCCTTCGCAAACAAAATGCACTATTTGTTAATTAGCCATGCTCTAAACGATCAAGGGACTGGGTACGAAAATTTACAATCGACACATCTCCTTCTAAACCATAGAACGCTCTCATCAATCACAGCTTCTGTATGTGCACCAAAAATACAGACATTTCGTTAACTTACTAACGCTTGCATGTTCTTTTAGATCACAGGCTCAGTTTTTCAAATTAATCAATTTTCAATATTCATACCCAGTCCCTTGCCCGTTTAGAACGTTTCTAATTAACAAATTACATTAAGGAATCCACGAGGGGTAGCCAAATGGAGCCACAGACTGCATTGACAATGTTAGGACGAAATTTATCATCAATAAAAAAAAGAGAACAGACCGGTGCATTACAAGAGTTCTTTCTTACTTTATAATTACAGAAGTTAGCTTCAAATTATTCAGCTTGCACACACTGTACAGATCTTGAAATGTATTTTGTTTGTCACCACGCAGAAACTAAAAATATGATATTTGCCGTTTTACGACTCATAATCGAGTAACTGATAGTCCGTGTTTTCACGATGCGACTTCTCTCGCGTTATTAACACTGTACTAAAGGTTTTTTGTTGATCGACTCACTAAAGCGACTTTAACTTCATAGCTGAATTTACGATTATCCAATCTACTGATATTTCTTTAAAAGTCTGATTTATGATGCAAGCGAATGCATACATTTGAAATATTGAAGGGAGTTGCAGACGAACCTCGCATGCATCTCCTTCCTTTTTCATTGCCGTGTTTGTGCGCTTGGTTTTTATTCGGTAAACTACAAAAACAATTTCTGCAAAGGCTAAGATTGGTTTTTAAAATTAGAAGCTAGAGGGGGAGAAAATAAATTACTTTTTGTCAGTCCAAGATACGTCACAGACGAGAATTACCACTGTTTTCACTGCTACACGCTCTTCGAAATCAAAACACTCGTTGCAATAGACAAGGAAATCCATCAGCGGTATCTGTAATGTGTTCGAAACTAAGCAGCTTCATATTCACGACGAGAAATGTTGGCCATTGCGAACTCTTTTGTAACTTTGAATGAGAACAGCGAATTTTTTATTGTTGTTTCAGCCCAATCTGGAGTTGTTAGGCACCTTAAGATACCAGGACGGGACCATTCTCGTCCCCAGTGCCACTGGTCTTAAAATGTCGTTGACGAGTAGTTCTGGACGCACCGAAAAATTCGAATTTTTTCATTGGCTGACAAAAAATGAATGCGCAGCAGAAATGAAATGAAAATTCCGGCCAGGATGGCGGCACCTTCGCTCAGTTGACACAGGCGCGCTTTACGAAAAAAAAAAAAACGCAAAACAAATGGTGATCATTCCTAATCGTAAAAATTTACACGTAACCAAAGAAGTACATCGCCTGCAGCGATGTCATTCTCGATCGTAATCATCGTCCTTTGTTGTAGCAGCCGAGAAGGTGGGAAGAAACGTTTAAAACTCTGAGAGTCAACCAGCTAATACAACAATTACTTTGTCGCTGACCATACCCCAAGAAATCATAAAATTAAGTTCGAATCGCCAGTGGGTTTCAAGAAACGTTTGTATTTCTTTATGAAAAGCTCAACAGAAAACTTAGAGCCTGTTGAAAAGACGAAGAAATATCACTCTTGCTAAGCAAATGTGGCACTGGAAATTGGAAGGTGAGTGTGTTTTTCTCTATCTGAAAGATCAAACAGATCAGATTCTAGCAGTCCAAAATGTATCGATATTGAATTGCCAAAAATGAGTTTGTTTCTTCCACAGATTTTTATGTATCTGTTACTACCTGTTAAGAAGCTTCTGCTGTTATAGATATATATAATATCTGTTTTTCAGCTCCCCTCTCTTTAATTATTGAGACCTCCCCTATACTCTCCCCCCAAAAAACACGAACAAACCTTTTGTGGTCAGGCAAGAGTTTCGTTTGCTTTAGGGATAGCCCCCACCCAAATTTCTTATTATTTTTTTTTTAATAATTTACTTGTGGAAATGATTTGTAAAGGAAAATAACCATAGATAACCATAGCTGAAATTCGAGGCCCTTTCCTCTCTCCACTTTAGTTAGGAAACAACTGCAACTAGCAAAACTTTATTCCGTCGCAATAACATTAATCAGTAAATAACAATAATTTATCATCCATGCAAATAACTGTGAACAAATATAGAGACAATTATTTATATAACTGATGAACGAATCATCAGACAAGTGGGTTTTCAAATGTAATGTGGAATCTCTACTGTAATCAAATCAAACGTTATAGGTGTACAGAGTTACATTGATATCCCCATAAGAAAAAGATCGAATCTTTTTGTTAGCATTTGAAAGATTATTTAATTTTCACACCATAATAACGCTACATAAATTCTTCGAAGGATGGTGTACTTCCAGAAAATATCCATTCCTCTCTCACGAAAGGGATTTGTTCTAAGACCCCCCCCCCCCCGCCCCCCTCACCCCTCTGGAAATTCCAATGAAGCTTCACACATTTCTTTAAGTTTTTTTGGTCTTACAGAACTCCCACTCCCCAGGAAATTCTACTCCC